>NC_091706.1:22558076-22875961 GCF_041296265.1 Equus caballus | reverse complement strand
TCACATAATGGCTTCTATTAACACAACAACAAGTTTTGCAACAGTGCCCTACATTTGTTTGATGCCTCTTGATATTTCCATCTCATGACAGTGATGAAAAAGAATCTCATATCATCCTTGATATTTTGAGGTAATTATCCCCAGTTGCTATAATACAAACTGAATTGGATCCAATGGAAATCCCATTAATAGTGACAACCTGGTATTTGGTACCCTTTGATCTCAGGGACAAGAATACTGCTTCATATGCCTATTGTTACATGCTTTACATGTAAACCGTTCATTAACGGTTTACAAAATAGCATTGACAATTGGTAAGTTGTGTATTCCAGAGACTCATAGACTTAAGCTGGTGTGACTCCCGAAACCAATGGCCAGTGTAGGTAGTACCCTCAAGACTCTCAACTGGCTGAGCGGAAAACTGTGGGAGGCATTGCTGACGCTGTCGGTGTTCAGCGTCCTTTACGTCTCCCTCTCTCTCCCCTAGAAAACTTTTCCTCAATTATTTTAGCAAGTGATATTAGCTATAATTTGTACTTCACAATCTAAAAAAATACAAAAATCAATGATAAACTGTACGTTTATCTTGTTTTATACCATTTTCTATTTTTAGCTTTCCTTGGTATTGATGATCATAATAAGAACTAGTTTTAGGCAATTATATATCATAACATTAATCTCCATAAAACATGATTAAGTATAATCATATCAATGTAATAAATGAGGGCATAGATAAAAAGAAATTTAGAAAGAGGTTGCAGACAGGGATGTGTTGGAATTGATGCGCACCAGCCTGCAAGAGCTAGCTGTGCACATCTCTCCCAGCTTTATATTCAGTGACATCACATAGTAGCCTGAAACTGGCCTCCGTGAAAGTATTAACACCATGGAAATTAGCAAGCACTACAAATCAGGGTACTCCCTCCTCTGAAAGCTGGTTGTTAAACATTTACCTGTGCCACTGGTTACAAAACCAATAAGTAGCTGAGTTGAGGTTTAAACCATAACTCTCTGACTTCAAGCTGGGTGGAAACCATGGGCCAAAAGCCGGGAGACTTCTTCCAGTTCTAGCTCTGCCATGGGATCTTCTGTCCTTGAGCGAATCCTTTCATGCATCTACCCTGCATCTCATCATCTATAGCATGCAGCTCTCAAATCTCTAAATAGTGAATAAAAGCATGAAGAATTATGGAAAGGCACTATCAATATATTCTTATTGGGTAAGAACAAGATTTCTGAGGTGTCATGATCACCCCCTACATTAACCACCATGTTCACTTAGTAGAATTGAAGAGTGGTCATTCCTTCTTCCCATCTTTTTTTCTCTAATCCCTCCTCCCCTAGCCCCTTTGGTAAGTCTCTCCCAGAATCAGACTCTAAGGCAAGGATTCCAAGTGATTTGGTATGGAAGAGCTCCCCTGGAAACCATGGGAAGCAGGATATGGATGGGGGAGAAGCAAAGCAAAGGTGTGATTTCAGGAGAAATCCCATAGGAACTCAGGAGCATACATTACTCCACAGTTTGGCCTCAAATCAAAGGAGCTGCACTTTTGTGCCACTAATGGTCCCCAATCCCCCAACGAAACAACCATCAGATATGGGGGAGGGGAGTTAACAAACTCCCAAGCACTTTGATCTCTTTGCATTGAGGGGTTGGCTACAGTGCCAACCTCTGAAAGGTGCCAGTCATTAGCAGCAAAGCCTGGAGGAGATGCATGCACAGAGCTGGGAGAAAGGATGCACTGACAGTGACCACTATATTTCCACAAATAGTGTTTTCCTGAGAACCTTGCTTCAGGCTAGCCAAAGATAATATGGCTTTTCTCAGAAAACCCAACATGATTTGTCTATTCTCCTCCTGACCTAATGGGACCATTTTAGGGACGTAGAGTATTCTGGAAATCTAGAAGATAAGAAAATAGAACCTCTGGATAAAGACATCCAGCCCTACTTCAGAGAAAGAGACAGACAAAGACAGAGATAGAGGGACAGAGAAGGACACACATGGTGGACACCACAGCCTGGGCTGAACTGGCTCTGAAGGAAGGGGACAATCATTTGGGGAGGAGACACAGTGTGTCCCCCACTGCAGCGAGCCTTTGAATATGGAGCTTTTCACGTTAGGACTCTCTAAGTTTGTTCAGCAAGAGATTCTTCCAAGTCTCTTGATGGGCACGCAGGCTAATTATAATGAAAAGTATCCATTCAGTCACATTTGATTCTTGCCACAGGAAATCATGACACATTGAGAAATTTCTTTACATTCCTGGATACTTTCCATGAATTCCTAATGTGCTACAGAGCTCAGTGTTTCTTCTTCTTTAAAATGTCCACAAATAATGTTGGCATTATTATCCCATTGTATCCACGGGGAAATTGAGGCACTGATTACGTGGCAAGTCCATTAGAGGAGCTTTCCCACAATACCTGAAACAATACCTCATGGCATGGAGACTAGTGTTGAATGTGAATAGTTTAAGATATTATTTTATGTTGCATCTAAACAGCCACACCCCACACAGTGTTCACCAGGTTTTTGGTTTTTTGGCTTTTATCTCCTACATTATACAATCTCGTATGTTTTTTAAAAGCATTTTCTTATTTGCTCCTTTTATTTTAAAATGTAATCCTAGTTATCTCAGAGAACAGAACATCCCAGTTGTGAAATAGTTAATAACAGTTTTTAATAATCATTACTTGTAAAAATCTCTAGTGGCTTTGGTAGGCATCTGGTCATCATTAAGAGGACTGAATCTATCAGAGAAGTCATTTTGCTTAATTAGATCTAGCTAACTGGCAGGGCCTTTCTTACTGAAAAAGCATTAAAATCATCAGCAAAAGCCTCAAGAAGTCTTCGACTGAACCACTTTGTCATTCTTTTACTGGGTATTGCTAAATTTCCATTTGCAACCCCTAGGAGTTAATTCAAGTTCCAGGACCCTGCACACAGCTCCAACCAACCAGCCAACTTAAACTGAGGGCAACTTAACTAGAAACAATAAAATGATTCAATATCCCAGGTACTACTTCACGTAGAGGAATTCACACTTTGGTGTGATGCTGCTTTAGGTATGGTCAATTCCTTATAACTGC
Source organism: Equus caballus (assembly GCF_041296265.1). Lineage (NCBI taxonomy): Eukaryota > Metazoa > Chordata > Mammalia > Perissodactyla > Equidae > Equus > Equus caballus. Next base: position 22,872,868 of record NC_091706.1, on the reverse strand, counting down.
AAGTCAAAATCCTAGGACAAGTGTGGACTGCTAATTTAGGAATGCCCAACAAGCAAATTCCAAGTCGTCCTTAGGTAGAGGTGGGAACTTCAGAGATACAACAGTTGTTTCAATTGGACAAACACCAACTGTTCTTTCATGCAGAAACTGATAAGCTACAATTCAGTGGTATGTTCATTTTTTTTTGTACATGTCACAAAGAAAAAGATAGAATGTAATATCCTAGCCTCAAAGTTTAAAGAACAAAAGTCATTTAAACTATTTGAAAAGGGATTAGCTCTAGAGAAAAGGAGCAAGGCAAAGGATTGGTTTAAGTGGAAAATGCTAGGGCAAAAATCTGAAGTTATTTCTCACTTGCCAGTACTAGGGGTTCTGATATTTTAATATGCAGTTCAAGCCTTTCTTTTCTGGTAATGTCCTTTTACCTTATCCCTGGATAGGAAGCTGAATTCTTGTCTTCGAATTCAAACATTCCCCAAGAATCCTGTGGAGGCTGCCCACAGCTCATAGGTCTAACAACTCTATCAGGGAAGAAGAAACAGTAATAATTGGATCCCATGAGTCTCTACTTGCAATAGTCAAGGAATGGAAGATAAACCGATGGAGCTGTGCAGTCAGAAAACCAGATTAGGGAGCACCATTTGGCAGAAAACAACAGAGAAACAAGAAGGAGAGTCAGCCCCAGGGACTTCCTAATGTACAGAGTGGTTCTGAGTGTGTATACTGCTCACCATCCAGGATGGAGAAATTCCAGGCAGAGTTTTCCAACCCACTAATGCTTGCTTACAGTGAAGAAAGATGCTATAACCTAAGATTTAGACAGATTGACAGATTCCTTCTTAAAGTCTGTGACCTGTGGAAGTCACAAACCAGCTGGCCTGTCTTCACATTAAACTATCTTACACGAGCAACCTTATCTTCTGCATAAGCTAAATTGCTTTTTAATTTCAATATTTCCCTTGTTGTTCTTTTTTTCCCTCCCACAAACGAAGTTGACTGAAATCTTGGAGATATCAAATTTCAAAGCTTTCCTGTATAATTAACATGTGCAAAAGCAACGTGATCCTGGCAAAATGGGAGATTTTCATAGACTCTACCAAATCATAATAATCTAATTTGTTTTTAAGTGGCAGGTAGATTAGATAACCAGATAGGGTTTGGCACATGATAATCTTATTAGTACAAAAGAAACCTCGCAACTCATGGGTCTTGGTTCAAAATATCCTCTATGTCTTAGTCCTTTATCAGCACATTGTACAGGGTGGGCCAAGAGCCCTAGTCTCTCATTCAAACTGCCACCAACTACTTGTGTGTTTGGGTAGGTTGGAAGCTTTCAGGTCTTCAGTTTTCCTGATTATAAAACGTGAGAGTTGGAATCCAAAGTGATTCATCCTTGCTGCAATGTCCTTTTTTTTTTTTTTTTTTTTGAGGAAGATTAGCCCTGAGCTAACATCTGCCACCAATCCTCCTCTTTTTTGCTGACAAAGACCGGCCCTGAGCTAACATCCATGCCCATCTTCCTCCACTTTATATGTGGGATGCCTGCCACAGCATGGCTTGATGAACAGTGCGTAGGTCCACACCCAGGATCTGAACCAGCAAACCCTGGGCCACCAAAGCAGAATGTGCGAACTTAACTGCTGTGCCACCAGCTGGCTCCTGTAACATCTATTTTTTTATTGACCATAGTCTGTAATAAACCAGAAATTTCCCTGAAGCAGGAAGTGATTTTGTGTAAGATTTTAAAAAGAGAAATTTGATAGCAATGTTAAATACCAACCACAGAAGGGTGATTATGGAGTGTGATGAAGAGAAATAATCATCATAAGCACCATTTACTGAGCACCACCCACAGGCTATGGGATCTGCCAAAGGCTTCCATGGGCTTTTATTGGAGTAATGGAGCCAACAGACTATTATTTAAAACATATATCGACTTTCACTACCTCTACCTTCTCAGACGGATGGCTTAATTCAGACCAGAGGAAGGTGGGAGAGTCTGTCTACTCTTGCTTTCTTCTTTCAGGGATGAGTAGAGGAGCAGACATGCAAAGATTGACATTCAAGGTCTCTTCCAGAGTTGCAAAGATAATATTGGTGTAGCAGTATTAATGAATCATTAAGTAAGTTTGATAGGTCTCCGTTCAAGTGGATAGAGTGATAATAAGCTAAGATGAAATCTCTTCCCAGAGAATCCAAGTTTGAGAGGCTCAAAAAAATGGAGTGAGAGGTGATATAAGGAGCATATAGAGGCAGAGAGTTTACCAAGCCATATAGGTATGTAAGGCCCCCTCATCTTCCCGAACTGTGAGCTGAAGGGCTCAAGTTCTACAAGTCAAAATGGAATCAGTGAAGAGTCCAGACATCAGGCATGACAAATTAGTAGGATTTAGCAGAAACTGAACCCCAGACACAGAACAGGCAAAGGATAGTAGCACCCCATGGAGTTCCCAAGAATCTTGAAGAAGGTTTTCTCCTTCACATACAACAAAGACTAGAAGCATAGCACTTGTTTTTAAATCTAAAAGTACAAAACTATCTCAAACAACCTGGAGATACTTCATCCGCAAATCTTACAGCAATCCTGGAAAGTACATGTTGTCATCCCCATCTTAAATCATTCTATTCCACAGTGGTCCAAGTGAGAGACTAACATGGTGGTTCAGGAAGAAAAAGAGGGTTTGGAGCTTTTAATTGTTTTTTGTGATGTCAACCGAAAAGCCACAATCTTGGGTCAATGGCATCTAGGATTACTGTTTCGGAGAGAGGTGACATAAGGGTGGTGCCCACTACTCATTTCCTAAATTGAAGGAGGTTAATAGAAGTGGGATAGGGTACTCTGTCCTTACCTAGATGGGAATTAGAATGGAATTCCAGACTACCATTTTTGAGGTGCTTCTCACTCCTAGGAGTATCTGATCTGAGCAACACGCTTCCATCTGTGGTAACTGGATGCCATCAGAGTCCCTGTGGCCTACATTTGGATCCTGCTAGGACTCAGGGGAGTCTTTTGGTTAATTGTAAAACAAAAGCAATGCTCAAAGAAAGGAACTTTCCCCCCAAATGTCTTTAGTATCCTTTTTTACTTACTCTGCTTTTCTACAAAGTCGGAAAAATAATTAATTAACCTAACCCTTTCAGAGGATTCATGACCCCATCCGATAAATTTTCCCTCCCAGGGTGGCAGCACTAAATGTCATCCTGATGCCTTTAAGTTTATTTTATTTCACATGGAGGATCAAAGCAAGCCTTCCAATTAGTTCCTCAAGGTGCTTCTGTTTAGTGTCAATTCCAGCGTTGAAGTTTCTGTGCTCATAAAACTCTTCACCATGTACAGGGTTGAAAATGCTGACAGAATGGGAAAAGATTTGTCTGGATCCTCACACATTTTTGCTTTTCCCCCTTGCTTGGAAAATCTGGTCAGAATTCAGGGTGAGTTCTGTGTCGTTGTCATGGAATAAAGCTAACCAGCCCACTACGAACTCAGAGCTGGCACTTAGAGTAAATGATTCTTATCTACTGAGTTACCTGCTTTCTAAGGGCTAAGAACATCCGATGAGGTGGAGCTGATGAATAAAATCTACACACTTTTAGGAAAAGAAATTGGCGAAATGAAACCAGTTTCATTTGTACTAGAATCCTAGGGTTATAGACCGAATAAAGATTTTTTTCTAACAATAAAAGTCATAGAAGCTCACCACAGGAAATTTGAGAAGAAAAGTTTTTAAAAATTTAAAACGATCTATTTTTACAACATTTTGGTATATTTTCCTATATGTTTTTCATATACAATCATGCATCACTTAACAATGGGGATACATTCTAAGAAATGCATCAGTAGGCAATTTCATTATTGTGTGAACATCATAGAGTGTACTTATGCAAACCTAGATGGTATAACCCACTATATACCTAAGCTGTATGGTACTGGTCTTATAGCACCACTGTCATGTAAATGGTCTGTCATTGACCAAAACGTCATTATGTGGTGCATGACGGTATTTGAGATTTATATGCAATTGACTATATTGTTTTTTTAAAAGAGTCATGTTATAAGTTCTCCCTAAAGATAATTTTAAGTGACAAAATAATTCCTTATTGTGTAGATAAACCGTGATTCACGTGGATGGCCTACGTTGAGTATTCAAGCCATTTTAATTATTTCTTACTAAGTAAAACTGTGATCATAAGGGTGATATTTAATAGTATCAAGTATAAAATCTAATGTTTCTTTTTAACGTGGTGATAAAAATTACTTAATGTAGTTATAGTGCTCTTTCCACAAAAATATTGGGCGGAAAGCAGGTAGAAATTGTGTTATTTTTGAGGCATGGCAATTGGACCTTTTGAATATGTATGTCTCTGCTTCGCATATGCCCCTGGTCAGAACAAGCAAAACAAGAAGCGTGTTCCTTCTGCTGTAAACAATAGAGGTGACTTAGGGGTGAGACAAGGCTCCAGCTCCAACAGCACACTGCTGTTTCTGGCCTCTGAGCTCATAAATAGTCTCTTTTCTGTTGTGTCCATTCAACGCTTTACTGTTTCCAACTGGATTCTAGTATAGCTATTATGGCTATGGCCCAGATTTTTGTGTTTCTTTTGGCCTGCCCACTTCTTGTTGAAAGGTCACTGCCCCTTCTTTGATTTCTTTGAGAAGAACCTTCAACCATCTCCTCCCATCCTAACAATGGTTCTCATAGCTGTTAGACTTCAGGGGCTGTAGCAGTTGGTCGTCGATCTGGTTTTTCTCATATATTACAAAATATTTTTCAGGTTTCATTTTTCCGTTCTCACTTTACTTATTTTTTCCCATGCAACTTTCTGGTAAATGGTTCCTTTCTCACCCAATCCTCCCAACATAGATTCAGGTGCCTCATTTTCTTCCTCTCAGATCCTTTTGTCGATCTTTTAATGGATTAACTCTAAAGGAAGATCTTTGCCTTACTACTGACTCCACTAGAAACTCAGAAGTCTCCCAGAGTCACAGAAGGGGACTCAGGCAGTTAGAACTTAGAGGGCCAGCAATTCAAAGGCATGAGGCCAAGAGCCTGGCCCCAGCACTGAAATGTTGTTCTGCTAATGCGTAGCCCATGCCTAGTATTTCTTATTAATAAGGCACTAAATAAGGGGCAATCCACGGTTTCCATTGCCAAAAGAAAACGTCTGTCTTTTAATTAATCGATGTAAATGGGCTTTTACTGGAAAATAGAAGGGAAGTGTTTCTAGAACTCAGGATATAATGTTACATCAGGGAATACCATGCCTTCTTTTTATTTTAAAATGGAAAATTTTTTAAAATGCAGAGACGCTAGGTCTGGACAGGCTGACAGAGAGTTCGCAAATTATTCCAGAACAGGTGCTTTTTTGTAAACTCAGGATTTCTGTTTCCCAGTTCACTTTTGCTACAACTCATTTGCATTCAATCTGGTGGGAGCTCCAATCAAGCAAATTATCTGGATGGAACAATTTATGAAACAAGAAATAACTTACAGTCAAACTCCACTTCTTCCTTATTTCTATTTATCTTTCCCTCATGGACCAATGCAATTATCACTGAGCCGGGAACTATTGATCAAAACAGGAACACTACAAGATTACTGCTTGGCTTGGCTTCACTTCAACCTACTTCTTCTTAGAGCCTTTCCTGATGTGCAGGTTAAATCTTCCTTCATTTCTCAGTTCCTTTTTGCTTCACTTATTTTTTTCCTCAGGACAATCTAATTTAAAACTGATCAAATTGGGCTGATCCAAAGCCACCTAATTTTCCCTCCAATGTCACATAATCTACTGTTTAATGTAGACATTTATAAACTACTATACACTATGTAAACCAAAGGAGCTGACTTCACTAAGGAAAATCAGAAGAAGTTAGTTTTGCAAAACCAACTGAGCACATGCATTTGTATTCTCTCTTTTCTCTAATCCATAACAGCAACTCCTATGAGTGACAGGAGATAGAAACGGAGATGTCTGACGATAAAAGACTGAATAAATTTTTGGAGTCTGGGACCTCTGGAAATGTGAATCAGACTGGCATCAGATTTTTCCGTCAGAATAAATGTATACTAAAAGGCAATGATTCTATCCTTCAAACATTAGAGGTAAGATAATTTAGAACCTGTAATTCTAAACCTGGCCAATTTTTAAATTGATTGAGGGGGTAAAATGAAGTTCTTCCCAGTAAAACAATATTTTAAAATGTTACTTCTCTAGGACCCTTTTTAAAGAGGGTACTTAGAGTCATTGAAGTCCAGGAACATGAGCATGAACACCAAAAGGAAGAAATGAGATCAAGAAGCAACCAGGATAACCCACGAGCCCCTCAGATAAATCCCAGAAAGGTGGCCTGGGGACAATCAATCCAAATGAAAGATGAAACAGATAAAATGCCCAAAGGGTTAATTTGCTGAACCATTAGGATTTTTTCTTTGAAGCTTCTTTTTAATGTTTGTTTTCAACTTTATTGAGATATATAAAAAGTCACACTTATTTAATGTATACATCTTGATGAGTTTGGACATATGCATATACCCATGATACCATCACCACAAACAAAGTAGTAAATATATCCATCACTTCGAAAAGATTTCTTGTGTTCTCTTGCTTTGTTTTCTTGCAGTAAGAACACGTAGCATGAGATCGATCTTCTTCAGTTTCAAAGTGCACAACACCATGTTGTTAACTACAGGCACCAAGTTGTAGAACAGATCCCTAGAACCCATTCATTTCATATAACTGCAACTTTACATCCATTGAACAAAAATGCTCCATTTCCTCCTCCTTTCAGCCCCTGGAAACCACCATTCTATTCTCTGCTTCTGTAAGCTTGACTATTTTAGATATTTCGTATAATTGGAATCAGGTTGCATTCGCCCTCTGTGTCTGACTTATTTCACTTAGCATAATGTCTTCCAGGTCCATCCATGTTGTTGCAAACGGCAGGATTTCCTCTTTTGAAGCCTGTATTTCACTCCAGCCACTGACCCTTTATTCGAGTGGGTGAGTTTTCTTATAAGTGCAATCCCCGGGGTGTTTGGCTGACGTATGCTCTTGCTCTTTCCGGCCTTGGTTAGAAATACTTTGTGGTGGCAATTGGGCCACAGCAGAGGCAAGGACAGGACATGAGTTCACATAAATAGGAAAGCAGTAAACAGTGTTAATGGGAAGCCCATTTATTTGTTCCTTTATGAAATGATAAGAGTGAAAGCAGGGACAGGATGGGGATAAAACAAAATAAATGTTAAGCTTTCATAAAGGGAACAAAAATTTCCTGAAAATCAACTATTCAATGATTTAAACATTTGGCAAGTTGACCAGGGCATTAGATCAGTAATTCAGTAGGCTCCAAATAAAACATCTTAGGGAGAAGAAACAGATTTTAGGAAAATACCAAATGAATAAGAAATTAGGTTATTAGGGATCTGATGGAAAAGGCATATGCATCATCTCTTGAGGAAAAACACAAAGTAATCAGAAACTCCAGGGGAAGAAAATACTGTTCAAAAATTATAGAGCCAATATGAATCTGAAATTCAGCATGAGTTTGAACAATGCATATAGTAAAAAAAAAAAAAAAAAAAAAGGAAATCCATTTGATCTTCCCATAAGGAACATTTTTGGTTGATTGGCATGACATGAGGGATAGGGTGGCACTGGGACCATTAGAGAAGGAAATCTGATGACAGTGCACCATTAGAAAGTGCAAAAACCAATGAGTGAGCTTCAAGTATGATCAGGACATGCCTCCACTTTTCTGTAATTCTTGCTGCTTTTCCTTCCTCTGCCAGCTGAGCTTTCAGGCTGGCTTCCTCCACAACTGCAAGATGGCTGCCGGTATCAATGGAGCCCCATGCTTCTTGTTCCTAATTGAGAGGTGGGAAGGGGAGAGTGGCTTTCCACAATCAATGAGGTTTGTGTTCATTGGACTTTCCCAGAACCATTTCTCGTGACCAGGATTCCATGTGCTGACTGGTTTTGGCATGGATTGTCTGAGGACAAAAGCAGTTACTTGGGGAAGGGCAATTCTACCTGAGCCCCAGGCTGCTCTGCCATGAGGGAGAGGCAGAATGGATTTGGGGAGGCAAACACACGTGAAACATATCCCATTACTTTCAGAGGCTTTTAAAACTGTATAAAGAGCGTTGCCTTTTTCTTCAATTTACCTTCAGAGTCTAGAACTGCACTGTGCAGTACAGTAGCCACTACCCATGTGTGGCTATTTACATTTAGTGAATTACAATTAAATATAATTGAAACTGGCTTCTTAGTTATGTTTAGCCATATTTCAAGTGCTCAATAGCCACACATGGCAAGCGTTACCATGGAGGACAACACAGATAATAGACGTTTCCGTCATCACAGAAAGCTCTAGTGGCAGCACTAGATTGGAGCATAAAATGCTCCAACTTGAGGATGCGCATTGTCAATGGAGCATCCTCCTGCTTGGATGTGCTTTAGCCGTGACCACAACGCCTGTTTCCTCCCAAAGGCTTGCAGTAGAAGTAACAGACACACAGGTTTTTCAACTTTGGTTGATATTTCTTCCTTTCATACTTACTTTTTCAAGGGAAAGCTTCCATGGGTGACTGGACGGAGATTATGAAGTAGACCAAGTTGTTAGGCCTTCACAGCTTTTCCTGGTTTTCACCTTCTCTGAATCTTTCTTTAGATGCCCCTCCTCCTAGGCTGTGCTCTGTTCCATGATTGCCCCCTCAAGCAGTAACTGATATTCCACAAGGCAGCTGCCATATAACTTAGTTTTTAAGGTCTGCGTTCTCATTATATTGGAATTGATCTTAATGTGCTCATGTGCGTGTGTAGTGTTGGAAGGCCAGCACAGGCACAGACAAACAATCCAGTATTTAACAAAGAAATCATTCGGTGGTAATTGAGTTAGCTAAATTTAGTAACTGATTGCTAATATAATTTTTTTTTATTAGAAACAAACTTCTTGGGGTGTTTGAGGACTCTCATCCTTCCAGAATACATAAGAGGGAACTGGCTATGGAGTAAGCTGAGTTCTCCGGTGTTTCTGTGTCTACAGGCATAAGGAAAAAGCCTTTGGAATAGGTAGTAATGGGAAGTGGAGTGATTTAAAAGTTTACCAATGTTAAAAAATCAGCTAAGAATTAATGAGATAATAATCTAACTGTCCTTTACTGAGTGCTTACTATGTGCCAGGTACTGCTTTACAGGTTTTATCTATAATGTTCCGTTTATTACTCCCAACAACTCTCTGAGACAGTTACTGTTATTTTGCCATTTCACTGATGAGGAAGTTGAAGGACTAAGAAATTAAACTTTCTCTAGGATCACAAGGCTATTGAAATGACCCCATGTAAGTGATCTGGAGTAGTGATTCAAACCCAGGCAGGCAGCCTCTGTGGCTTAATTACCGTGCACTGGCTTGAGGGAGCCATCAACAATTCACAGCACCAGCAGCTGGGCTGCATCCCACCATGGGCTTTGAATCTTTACTGTACCTGTTAATCAGGAAGCGAACACAGACAACGGGTTCTAAGGTTAGTTGGTTGGTTTTGTGACTACCCCAAAGCTGAAAAGATTCTAAAGAATAAAGGTTTGTTCAAGGATAGGAAGTCAAAGTCAAGTTAAGCAGCAACTGATAATGCAGAAATTAGTGCTAAATCTATTTGACATTTATTGAAACATCTTTGTTAATTTGAATCTTGCCCTACATTGACTTAAATTTATTCTATGACGATAACTAGAGATTGTCAATTATTTTAAAATACTCTCATTTTTTTAAAGATTTTATTTTTTTCCTTTTTCTCCCCAAAGCCCCCCAGTACATAGTTGTATATTCTTCGTTGTGGGTCCTTCTAATTGTGGCATGTGGGACGCTGCCTCAGCGTGGTTTAGATGAGCAGTGCCATGTCCGTGCCCAGGATTCGAACCAACGAAACGCTGGGCTGCCTGCAGCGGAGCGTGCGAACTTAACCACTGGGCCACGGGCCAGCTGCTAAAATACTCTTATTTTTTAAGAAAAAAACTTGACTGGACCATATGCTTGTCCTGGTGTCCACTATCGTAGTGATTCTCAACCTTGGCTGCCCAGTAGAATCACCTGGAGAAACTTAAAAACTTCTACTGCTTCAATCCCTCTCCCCCTCCCCCTCCCTCCCTTCCCCCTCCCCCTCCCCTCCTCCTGCCCCTCCCCCCTCCCCTTCCCCCTCCCTTCCCTCTCCCTCTCCCGCCCCCCCGCCACAGGACCTAGGAATCAGTATTTTTTAAGTTCCTCAGGTGATTCCAATGTATAACCAATCCAGACTCTGGCTCTAACCAAGCTGCTGTTCACCTAGAAAAGTTAAAAGAATAAGTACAGTTTCCAGAAAGAAGTAATAAGAGTCTATAATCTGGATTTTAACTCTTCTGACATTGAGGTACACATTTAGATACTAAGTATTTTGGCAGCACACTTGAAGAAAAGTAGACTAGACAGTTATGGTGGTGTTTGCTTGCTTCTCCCTTCAGTGATGTCTGCAGTTTGAGTCAACAGGTTTACGGCTCTACAATCTCATATACATGAAAGACAAAATATTCACACATTTCATTAGACTTGTTATTCTAAACATATCATTTAAACAAGTGATACCCTGCACTGTAGCATTTCTCATAACTGACTCAGCATAACATCTAGCTAAGAGGGGCCTCCATCCATGTCTTTGTTTGAACGCGATGGGAGCTGACTTTAGTCAATTTAGAGCCAATGTGGTCCTTCACAATTGTCGGGTGCTTTTGGTGAGTATTGGTTATGTTTGCTCATTAGAGGTAAATGGAAGGTACTTGGACACTATCCATTTCTTCCTCAATCCTTGCTACCAGGAAGTCTTACTCTAAATTCTGCCAAACATGTTAATATTTATTAGCAAAGGCAAAAAATCAGTTATACAATCTGTGTTTGGAAGCTCAGGAAAGACTCCCTCTCAGTTTCTGCAAGATTCTTTATAGTAAAGTTCACTCTGAGGCAAACCCAGGATCCGAGTGAACGCTCTCTTGGTTGTGACAAGTGGCAGAACCTCTGCAAGACCTATGATCAAGTATGGCTCTAAACTTAGAGGGCTGCGGAGGATTTGAAAGGCAGGCTTGGATCGTCATACATCACACATCCGTGATGTCGATTCCCAGGACACTGATACACAAACCTTCTGGTGTAGATTTTGGTAAAGATATTTTAAATGCTTAAGTAGACAGTTGAGGGGAGCTTCCTGAATGGAGTACTTCAACTCTTAACTGCCACTAGGACAGAGATTAAAATCAACTGACACATACAAACCCAGAGACAGATCATAATAAGTGTGTTTGCATCATCACGAGTAGCAACATTAAATTTTACAAACTGATAAAATTTTGGAAATATAGTTTGGAAGTTCTTGGTATTCTGATTTGGCACGACACATTCATTAAAGACCATACTGCTGAGAATCAACAGGTGAACCTATGCACTCACAGAAAATTGTATATATATATGTATTTTTCCCAAACCCAACCCCAACCCAGTAAAACTTACGGATTTCATTTTCTCTGACCCAACAGACGATAATTGGCTATATTAACTAATCCTCAAATTCAGCTATAATTCAACTGAATATTCCTTACCTAATGACTGAATTTTACATTTAGCCTCCAGTAGCTTGTATATAAAATAAAATGAGAAGAAAGAGAGAAAATCGTTAGCATATACAAATAAACACATACACATAACAAGCAAAGAGAAAATAGGCAATTGACCTCAGTCCTCATTTCTGCAATTGGCCATAAGACCTAAGTTGATATCTGTGACTTCCTCCTTCCATTACCCATTCTCCAATTCCTTTGACCTCAGCTGGAGTCTCAGCTGGTCAGAGTTCTTTACTAATCCAGAATTTCACTCCCTGAGAGTCTGAGTCTTCAACCATCCTGCCTGTCTCTTTTATATTTTTTCATTAACACTTACTGTTGGGCATGGAAAACTGAGGCGGCTGAGAGAATCCACTGAATTACAGACTTAGTCCTCCTTGTCCCCACTGGGTAAAGGCAAACCAATTTCTCCTAATTAATCAAGATCAATTTCTCCAGCTACTAGAGTAATCCTTTTCTTTTTGTTAACCTGCTAGTTAAGTGGTATCAAGAACCCAGAATGACCAGATGACACTCCCATCCTTGCTCCAACTGGTACCAAAACTGAGTCTTCAGGAACTCTTTTAACTAGGCAAGCCTTCCACATTCTAGTTAGGAGAGCCACTTCCAGGTGTTGGGATATGTTGTAAGCTAATTCCATGGACGTGAATCCCTTGCTGCACTTCCTTTGAAAATAAGTTCTTTAATCAGAGGCAATGCTAGGCAGAATGCCATGGCGGTAGAGACGGCAGATTTTGAGTCAATGGCTAGTAATCCCGACAGAAGCATTATGGGAAAGGAAGGCACGTTCATATCTAGAATATGCATCTATTCCACTCAACACCAATCTCTGTTCCCTCCATGATTGAAGAGGTCTACTGTAATCCATGTGCCACCAGGTCGTTGACTATTCTCCCTGGGGAACGGATCAATGTTGGTTACTGCTTTTGGCAAATTAGGCACTCAGCATGATGTGAGAAAGATCAACCTTGGTGAGGGTAAGTCCATGTTTGTGAGCCCACGTATAGCTTCCACCCTGCCACTGTGGCCACTTTGGTCCATAAGGACCTACTGAACCAGCACTGGGTAGCTGTAACAAAAGATTGACTGACATCCACTGAGATTATATTTTATTCACCTGGTTGTTAAGAGTGGCTTCCTTTGGGTGGACATTCATATGGAGCACAAGTATCTTCACAGTTTGTGCTCATTTTGCAAGGTCATGACTATCCAGAGGGGCAACGCAGGTCAGGTTTTTGGCTACTAGAGCTAGAGTTTCCTCTTATATAGATCCAGTGGGTGCTCTAATAGGCTGCCCATCTAGTTTTGTTTCTAAAAACACTTATCAATTATTCACTGCCAAATATCTCTGCAGGCTGAGAAATTCTGATTATTAATATACTCCTGTCCCTTATCGTAGATGTGCCACCTTGTCTTTGGTGATTAAGTACTGCTGCTTGGTCTCTGCTACTCTGGGTTCCCCTCAGCCCCACTGAAGTCGAGGAGCCCATATACACAGCTATATCTAGCCCACCAAAGAGAGTAGCCAGAGATCTTTCCAAGGACCAAGGTGCTCCCTCCACTAACGTATTTCTAAATGTTTCCATGAAGAGAGCACTTTGTGGGCTTTCTCATGGACCATAGTTGCTAGGTGAGTGTGCAGGTCACACGTGACAAATCCAGTGTACCATTTGGATTCTCTCCTCCACAACACGTCATACTGCCTTTCAACTTCGTGTGTATAGTGGTATATGATGCATTTCACAAAATGATGGGAAATGAAACTTCTACAACTAGCTGGTGCAGGAAATATTTAGGGGAAAGGAGGACTTTTCCCTGGGGTTGTCCCCCTACTTCACTAAAGGATAAGATGAAGTTGACAGTAGTATAGATTTGGTCTGATTCTGCCACAAGGTGGGGAGGGTGACTAGGCTGAGACTGAACAGATAACGCCATTTTCCCAGGTGTGTGTTTAAGGCATTGCCCGTAGGGAATACCATGCTATCCACGTTTGGTCTTTATTGGATACTTTTCAAATACTTTATTTTTTTATTGTTTTTACCTTTTTTTGTTGTTATTGGTGGTGGAAACTCAAATTCTACTCTGTCAGCAAATTTCAATTGCACAGTACAGTGTTATCAACTATTGTCGCCATGTTATACATCACTCAGACTTTATTCATCTTATAACAGAAAGTTTCTACCCTTTGATCAACCTCTCCCTATTTCCCCTGTCCCCAGCCCCTGGCAACCACCATTCTACTCTCTGTTTCTATGAGTCTGACTTTTTTTCCCTAGATTTCACATGTAAGTGATACCATGCAGTACTTTCCTTTATCTACCTAGCTTAATTCACTTAGTGTAATGCCCTCCAAGTCCATTCATGCTGCTGCACATGGCAAGATTTCCTTCTTTTTTAACACTGAATAATATTCCATTGTATATACCTTTTCTTGATACATCCATCACCAAGACTTAGGCTGTTTTCATACCTTGGCTATTGTGAATAATGATGCAACGAATGTGAGAGTACAGATATCTCTTCAAGATAAGGATTTTCTTTCCTTTGGATATATACCCAGAAGTGGCATTGCTGAATCATATGGCAGTTTTATTTTTAATTTCTTGAGAAGCCTCCATACTGTTTTCCATAGTGGCTGTGCCAGTGTACGTTCTCATTGACAATGTACAAGTGTTCCCTTTTCTCCACATCCTTGCCAGCATTTGTTATCTCTTGTCTTTTTGATAATAGACATCTTAACAGCTGTGAGGTGTTATCTTCTTGTGGTTTTGATTCACACTTCCCTGATGATTACTGACGTTGAGAACATTTTCTGTTAGCCATTTGTTTGTCTTCTTTAGAAAAATGTCTATTAAGGTCCTTTGCCCATTTTTTAATTGGCTGTTTGGTTTTTTTCTATTGAGTTGTATGAGTTCCTTGCGTATTTTGGATATTGACACCTTATCACATATGTGGTTCGCAAATATTTCTCTCATTTCATATGTTGCCTTTTCATTTTGTTGATAGTTTCCTCTCCTGTGCAGGAGCTTTTTAGTTTAATATAGTCTGATTTGTTTCTTTTTGTTTTTGTTGCTTGTGCTTTTGGTGTCAAATTCAGCAAATCATTGCCAAGACCAATGTCAAGGAGCTTACTCTGTATGCTTTCTTATAGGACTTTTATGATTTCAGGCCTAAACTCAATTGTTTAATCCCTTTTTTACCTTATTTTTGTTTTGGTATAAGATAAGGATACAATTTCATTCTTTTGCATGTGGGTATCTAGTTTTCCCAGCATCATTTTTTGAAGAAACTATCCTTTCCTGTTGGCATATTCTTGGAGACTTTGTGGAAGATTAATTAACCATTTATGCAAGGGTTTTCTTCTGGCTCCGTATTCTGTTCCATTGATCTACATGTCTGTTTTTATACCACTACCATATTGTTTTGCTTACTATAACTT
This sequence comes from Equus caballus, assembly GCF_041296265.1. Classification (NCBI taxonomy): domain Eukaryota; kingdom Metazoa; phylum Chordata; class Mammalia; order Perissodactyla; family Equidae; genus Equus; species Equus caballus. The sequence continues at coordinate 22,857,792 of NC_091706.1, read as the reverse complement.
TGTAATATAATTTAAAATCAGGAAGTGTGATGCCTAGAGATTTGTTCTTCTTTCTCAGGATTGCTTTGGCTATTTGGGGTCTTTTGTGATTCCACCAAATTTGATATTATTTTTCCTATCTGTGAAAAATACCATTGGAATTTTTGTAGGGATTGCATTGACTCTGTAGGTCATTTTGGGTAATATGGACATTTTTGCAGTATTACTCTTCCAATCCATGAGCACTGAATATCTCTCCTTTTATTTGTGTCTTCTTCAATTTCTTTCATCAACATTTTATAGTTTCAGTATATAGATATTTTTACCTTCTTAGTTAAATTTATTCCTCAATATTTTATTCTTTTTGATCTACTGTAAATGGGATTGTTTCCTTAATTCTCTTTCCGATAGTTTGTTGTTAGTTTATAGAAACACAACTGATTTTTGTATATTGATTTTGTATCCTGACACTTTACTGAATTCGTTTATTAGTTCTAACAGTTTTTTGGTGGACTCTTTGGGGTTTTCTATATACAATATAGTGTCAGCAGCAGAGACAATTTTACTTTTTCCTTTCTGATTTGGATGTCTTCTATTTCTTTTTCTTGCCTAATTGCTCTGGCTAGGACTTCCATTGTTATATTGAATAAAAGTACTGAGAGTGGGCATCCTTGTCTTGTTCCTGATCATGATGGAAAAGTTTTCAATTTTTCATCATTGAGTGTGATGTTAGCTGTGGGCTTGTTATATGTGACCTTTGGTATGTTGAGGTACATTCCTTCTATACCCAATTTGTTCCTTCTATACCCAATTTCTTGAGAGTTTTTATCATGAAATGATGTTAAATTTTTTCAAATGTTTTTTATTCACCTATTGAGATGATCATATGATTTTTTTGTTTTCGTTTTGTTCAAATGGTATAAGGCATTGATTCATTTGCATATATTGAAAGATCCTGGCATCCCAGGAATAATACCACTGGGTATTTTCCTTTGAAGGTACTATTGAATTTTGTTTGCTAATATTTTGTTGAGGATTTTGCATCTTTGTTCACCAGGATATTGGCCAGTAGTTTTCTTTTCTCATAGTGTCCTTGTCTTGCTTTGTAATCAAGTTAGTGCTAGCTTCATAAAATGAGTTTGAAAGTATTCCTCCTCTTCTATTTTTTTAAGAGTTTGAGAAGAATTTGTATTAATTCTTATTTAAATGTTTAGTTGAATTCACCAGTGAATCCATCTGGTCCTGGACTTTTGTTTGTTGAAGAGAGTTTTGATTACTGATTCAATCTCTTTACTAGTACTTTCTCTGTTCAGATTTTCATTCTTCATAAGACAGTCTCTCATAGGTTGTTTCTAGAAATTTATCTATTTCTTCAAGGTTATATACTTTGTGAGCATGTAATTATCATACTAGCTTCTTATGATCCTTAATATTTCTGAGGTATCAGTTGTAATGTTTCCTCTTTCATTTCTGATTTCTTTTGAGTATTCTCTCTTTTTCCTTCAGTTAGTCTAACTAAAGGATGTCAGTTTTGTTTATGTTTTCAAAAAACCAACTTTTACTTTCATTGATCTTTTCCATTGTCTTTCTAGTATTTATTTCATTTTATTTTCTTCCTTCTACTAACTTTGGGCTTATTGTTCTTCTTTTTCTAGTTCTTTAAGGTATAAAGTTAGGTTGTTGATTTGAGATATTTTTTCTCAATGTAAGCATTCATCACTATAAACTTTCCTCTTAGGACTGCTTTTGCTGCATCCCATAAGTTTCAATATGTTGTGTATCCATTTTCATTAGTCCCAAGATATTTTTTTATTCTTCCTTAACCCATTGATTGTTCAGGAGTGTGTTGTTTAATCTCCACATATGTGTGAATGTTTCAGTTTTCCTCTTGTAATTGATTTCTAGTTGTATACCATCATGGTCTGAAAAGGTGCTTGATATGATTTCAATCTTCTTAAATTTTTAAGACTTGTTTTGTGGCTTAACGTATGATCTATCCTGGAGAATGTTCCATGTGTGCTTGAGAAGAATGTGTATTATGCTGCTGTTGGATGGAATGTTCTATATATGTCTGTTAGATCCTCTGGTACTCTCAGGTAGCAGCTTGTGAAGTATGTAGTCAAACTCCTTTAAGGGAAAGACTGAGAGATCAGCATTTTTGTCTGTTCTCTCTGCACTGAGCCCTGGAGGGATAGCTGAAGCAAGGGTTTGTATGCCCTTTAACAACTTCTTCTTTGTTTGCTGTAGTCCTGTGGAACTTGTGAATGCAAGCCCCATTTGCTTTCATGAGCTAGGTGATTTGGGTGCCTGTCACTCGGGTGGTAGCCTCAAAAGTTGGGATGCTAGAGATTGTGGTCCAAACTCTTCACTCCTCAGGAAGAAGCTGGTAGTTGTGGGTTCCTCCTGATAGTATGGCACTATGTCAGGGATGGGGTTTATTTTGAGAGTGTGTCTCAGCCTTTCCTATCTGTTTTGATGTGGGTATTTTCTGTCACCCAATGTATAGGAGTTACTCATCTCATTTCTCATTTTCTCTCAGAGGGAATTGCTCTGTGTGGCTGTACTCATGGGAAGAGGGAAATGCAGAAGTCTCCTATGTTACCATCTGGTCCAGATCCCCTAGGTTATCTCAGACACTTTAAAGGACTAGAAATCTAAGAATCAATATGTGAGAAATAATTTCATCACAGATGCAAAAATTAACATCAATATATTTGTTGTAATGGCTATCACATATATTGTGTCTTTTAATCTGGATGACTCCCCAGAAACAAAGGTGTTTTCATTCCCATTTTAGAGATAAGAAAACTGAGGTCCAGGAAGGGTAAGTGACTTTCCCAGGTCAGTAAGTCACAGAACCTTGTTGAAAAGCTGGCTTAACTCCTGTGAGGCTCATATTTCTTCTATTTTGTTGCCTCTTAATAACAATTAAATCTTGTTAAAATACTTACTTAACACCTAAATTAAATGTCTTCACAGTCTACACAGGGAAATTACATCAATTATCCAGGCAACTGGAACACATAAGACCTATGGTAGGAGTTTATAATTATTTATGCAATTAACTGAGTGCTTATTTAATTCAATGTAGTGTAACAACGCTCCATTTCTCTCCTTATTCTTTTCCTTTCCTTTCTTTTCTGTGGCTCAAAAAGTCTAAGTACATAACGCACAAAATATAATTTCTCTCACAATATTTATGGCCTCCTTCCTTCCGTGTAGTTTTCTAATTGTAATAGGGTCAGCTTCAATTTGCCATATGGAAATTTAATTGAAAATGAGTGGATAATCCAGTCCACTAAAAGGTCAATCCTGTAAGGAGAGAAAAATAGGTCAAGTTAATAATTTAGCATCATATAAGATTTTCTGTCTTTTCAATTTTCTATGCATTTACACTAGTCTTTCATGAGCACTGGCTCTGGCTTTGAGAATTGCAAAATCTTGCTTTAAAGTGTTCTGCAAAGTAAACCACTGAAGAAATCTGAAGCTATCTGCTTTTCTTATAGGAAAATGTTAATTAAATTTGATGGTATTATTAAAAATGATATTGGTTGAAACAGTGCATTTTTCAGCATGATCCCAACATACAATAAAAAGTATAAATGAAAACAGATGTTTTTCTGAGTGTTCGCCTTTTTGGCTTGCATAATGTTTGGCTAAAAAGAATCAATTCTTGTGATTTACAACTTAAAAAAAATGTTTTTCCAGCAATAGCCGCCTTTAAAGCAGAAACTAGAGACATAGTACAATAAATGGCCCCCTGCGAGCCATCTCTCTCATGCCCTTTCACAGTCCCCAGTGAGTTATACACACACTCCACACAATCCTCAGCCTTCAAGAAATAGTTTTAAAATTAGTAACTAGTCCAATCCCCTTTTCTTTGATGAGTAAATGTGTGCAGGGATGGCAAAGCATGAAATCACACAGTTTTTCCCAGGCAGTAGCAGGTCCAGGATGCAGATCTAATGCCTACACTGCCATTCTTTGGACTACACTGTGGCAACTCCTTCAACCAGTTCCTCTTTAAACACAGAGAAGGGTAATATTGAGGGGCACAATTTACTTCAGCATTTTCAAAAGCCACTCACTTTGAGGAAAAGTTACAGAATCACCTTCCCTGCAGAATGAAACATGCTGACTAGCTGCCCGTCTCTTCAGGACCAGAAAGGAGCCGTGAGCTCTTCAGCAGCTGCTTCCTCTCCTGTTTCACTGCCTTTCTCCATCCTACCTGCTACGTGTGTAGACATAATTTAGTCGAAGCTTCAAAGTAATTGTTTCATTAAAGAGTTCTGTTATTTTGATTGGGAGATGGCTCGACCAAATTTATTAGTCATTTTTAAAAATCAGCTTTATTAAAGAATAATTTGCTTATAATAAACTACATCCATTTAAAGCATAAAATTTGATGAGTTTTGTGGCTGGCCCCATGACGTAGTGGTTAAGTCTGGCACACTCTGCTTTCATGGCCCAGGTTCGTGCATTCAGATCCCTGGTGCAGACCTACACTGCTCATCAAGCCATGCTGTGATGGCAACCCATACACAAAATAGAGGAAGATTGGCACAGATATGTTAGTTCAGGGCTAATCTTCCTCAAGCAAAAAAAAAGAAAGGAAGATTGGCAACAGATGTTAGTTCAGAGCAAATTTTCCTCACATAGACACATACAAAAGTTTTGATGAGGGGCTGGCCCTCTGGCCTAGTGGTTAACTTTGTGCACTCTGCTACAGCAGCCCAGGGTTTTGCTGGTTCAGATCCTTGGCGCAGACATGGCACCACTCATCAGGCCACGTTGAGGCGGGGTCCCATGGGCCACAACTAGAAGGACCCACAACTGAAATATACAACTATGAACTTGGGGGATTTGGGGAGAAAAAGCAGAAAGAAAAAAAAGAAGAAGACTGGCAGCAGTTGTTAGCTCAGGTGCCAATCTTTAAAAAAAAAAAAAAGTTTTGATGAGTTTCACTGTTTCATACACCAGTGAACTACCACCATCATCATGATACAGAACATTTGTCTCACCTCTGAAAGATTACTCAGGCTCCTGTGTAACTCTTCCTTCCCTTAGCTCACAGCTCCAGGCAATGCTTGGTGTGCTCTCTGTCACTACAGATTAATTTACATTTTCTAGGTTTTTATATACTCTGAAGTCTTTTGTGTCTGACTTTTTTCATCCATGTTGACAGTTCTCTTTTTACCCACTGAATAGTATTCCATTGTATGGATATACCACATTCGGTTTGTCCATTCAATTGTTGATGGGCATTTGGTTTGTTTATAGTTTGGGGCCATATTAATAAAGCCACCCTGAACATTTATGTACATGTGTGGGTGGACAAATGTTTCATTATTCTTCTGTAAATACCTAGAAGTATAATGGCTGAGTTGTATGGTAAATATACGATGATTATTTTTAAGAACTGCCAAATATTTTCCAAAGTGCTTTTCCCTTTTATACTCCCATCAGTGGTATATGAACATTCCAGCTGCTCCACATCTTTGCCTTCGTTTGGTATTATCAGTCTTTCTTATTTTAATAAGTTTAAAGGGTATGTATAGGTATCTTATGGTCTTAATTACTATTTCCACAATGATTAATGATGTTGAGCATCTTTTCATGTGTTTATTGGCCATTCGTACATCTCCTTTTTTGAAGTATCTTCAAATCTATTATTGAGTTGGTTGTCTTCTTATTATTGAGTTTTAAGAGTTCTTTATAAATTCAGGATATAAATTCGTTTTTAGGTATATGTTTTGTGAATATTTTCTCCCACTCACAGCTCTCACCGTTTACATTATGGAACCATTAATTGTCCCTATAACCCAATTTGAGGCATATTATGTAGTTGGTAAAGCAAAAAAGAGGAAAAAGCTAAAAATGTATTAGTCCATAATTAAATTTTAAAATATACATTATTCACTGAGTAGTGATTATCTTCTCCTCAGCCCAGGCTTTAAAGGGTGTACTTCACAGTGTGATTATTCTCTCTGAAAAATAGTACATTACAGTTAATGCACAGGGCTTTTCTTGACACTGATATCTGTGCTATTTTAATCTCTAGTTTAACACACACATAATGCAATTAAATGACCCCAAAGTGCCTGTTAAGTATTTGACTCCTTATGTAAATAGATCTCTTTCCAAATGTGGAAATACCTGCTTAACAATAGTCTTGCCCTTAGCCCACAAAACAGGCATGAACATTTATTAGAAAAACAAAGTAGACTCAGCTTATTCTCAGCCTGTGATGCTGAGCATCAAGGTTGAATTCAGAAGAGCTTTGAGAACCAGCTGATACAGCCCTGAAAATGGAGTTTTCCACTGGTAACGCCAAGAGACCCTTGAGTACAGAACCAGACGCTGCAATGATAAACATCTGACATTTTCATTTGCAAGTATTCATGTTTCATTTTAGATAATGTTCCCCCTATTTACTTCTTCAGCAGCAATGCATCAAATATCCTACAGTGTAATCCTTCTCTCAGCACTTATCAATGAACTATGAAATAGTATTAAATAGAATTAATTAGAAGTTTTAATGAATCATGTCTGTCTTCATTTATTATACAATGTAATTTTCAAGGAGTGATTAATTACAAGCTACAGATGAGTGAATGGTTAATGCAGTTTGTTAACCTTACTAAGGAGTGACCGTACACAGCAAGCTGTTTCTCCTCTGTTTATTAGCACGTGCCTTTGTACCACCATCAGTTTAAGTGAATGGAAAGGTTTTAGTGACTTTGTGATTAATATGCACCGTCAGCTAATAATTTACTCCCATATTTTCTTTCGTGTACATCATATGAATATTGTTGAGATTCAAAGGTCGAATTTAGCCATCCTCATTTTTGGAGTGTTTCTACATAGTTAGTTCGCCCACATCACGTCCACCTGAGCTGCATGATTATTTTAAGTAGATTCCATTTAATACAAGGTAGCTTGTTTGAAATGAGTCTCCCTGCATATTTCTTTGAAGAATATACCAATTTACCACATCATTACTGTCATTATCTAAAAAGTGGTAGCTGGCTGCCCTTCATTTTCGATATTATTACATGCACCTTTCAGGAGCTGAATCATGCCCAAGCTGCCAAAATATAGTGGAGAAATACAAAGTAATTTTGTGACAGAAAGTCATTGAGACTAGCATATGGCAGTGCCAAAAGGGTTTTTGCCTTCCCAACAGACACACTCACGAAAGACCATGGCACTCCTGGGGATGAGGCGCCATCTTACAACATTCTAGTCTGTTCCTTCTTTAAAGGACTCACTGCATATGATTATATGGAGGTGGAAAACCCTCATAGCATGCTGCTCGCAACACCTTCATTTGCTGGCTGAAGAGAGCAAGCTGCTCATTTTTGCTGTGCAGAGCAGATGCTAGAGCTTTCTTCTCTGAAGTTAGCAGAGTTTAATAGCTCTTCAGAGGACCAGCTAACCTCAGTAGGAAAAATAACAATCCTTACTTATATTTGTGTGATACTTAATTTTCATTATTTTTTCACAGGTAGAATCTTATTAAATCTAGGTAAAAAAAATAAAAAAGAAAACCCATGAATGAAGAACCCATAATTAAAAATGTGTAAACTGATTTATCCAGGGCCTCACGAGAAGTGGATGAGCAAAACATTCATTAATTCAACAAACATTTATTGAGCACCTAATATGAGACACCTTCTACTCTTTTGTGGATTGGATAAGACAAAGTCCTTTCCATCATGGACCTTAGATACCAGTAGGGGAGACAAGAAACAAATGAATAAAGATTGTGATAAGCGCTGTGAAGAAAATTAAAAAGGAAAGAGGCCAAAGAGAAACTGGGCATGAGGAAGGTTATTTTAGACGAGTGGTCAGAGGAAGCCTCCTTGAAGAGATGGCAGATGAGATCAAAACTGACTGATGATGAGGCATCAATTACATGAAAAGAACATTCCAGGCAGAGAGAACAGCAAATGCAAAGCCCTTGACCTTGGTATATTTGAGGAAGCCCAAGAGACTGATATAGCTAGAGAGAAATGTAGCAAGGGACAGGTGAAATTGCGGGGATAGAGGGGGGATGAGAACTTCTAGATAGTTCCTTTGGGGGTGCTGGCAAAGTCTGGATTTAAACTCAAAAGATAATGGATGCTGACAGGGCTTTTCCAGTTCAATTCTGCCCAGAATTTTTAGGACATTACAAATGGATGATAATGTACTAGAACATCAGAAAGCATTTTAGTTTCCATTTCTCATTAAGGAAGAAAAGTAGAGAGTTTCCGCTAGAACCTAGAATTTGAAGCTATTATTATTAGAAACATACTGGTAGCGTCCTACCTTTATTAGGGGACTCAACTTTCAGACGAGCCATGCTCTTTGAAGTCAAGGACTGTGTCTTCTTATTCTGTGCTGCACACAAATCAATGTGTTGTATTTCCAATCAGTGCTCTTTGAAATGAACTCAAGGATTTCTATTTATTGCTCTGTCCAGTCCAAGTCAGGGGAATCCTGATAGGAGATGCCATGGTATTTGAAATCACTGTAACAGAACAGAAGGATCCAGAAAGCAGGCATCACTTAGCACTTGGCTTCATGGTGTATATGCTTTTGATCCAGGCATCCAGTTTATCTGTAGTGGGGTATTGCTAACCCCTGAAGCAAGTGTATAATAATGCACTTATTGTGCAAAGCATTTTCTTTGCTTAAATCTGCATTTTCTCACCTATTTCCCCATGTAAAACTACGAGGAATCACAAATGTTAATTCTCTAAGGAATGCTAAGGAAAATCCATTTCTACTTCCCATCTACACAGACTCTGAGAGGTGATGAGCTTAAATGAAGGAGCAGCACCATTTTATGTTACAGCCATAGGATTTTACCCAGGAATCTCGATACTATAAGCTCCTGAGAGCAAAAACTTTTTATTAAAGAATTTTTTTTAAATGATCAATTTCAAAGTGCATGCCTTTGCGATCACAAAAGCAAGTGTAGGAAAGGGAAAAAGCATTTTCCTCTACTCTCTTAGGGTCAGTGACTAGGGCCTGCGAGTTTTATTACCTTGATGTGGTGATGGTTTGGTGGGTGTGTGTACATGTCCACTCTATCTTACCCAGAGTAGAGTGGAAGGCCAATCACAATGTAATAAGCACAATATATGAACACAGACATCTGAAACAAGGTTCTGGCCTTTGCAGAGTTCTACTGTATAGTAGTTGACAAGACTAAAAAGGAAGAAAGAATTTTTAGAATCACAAGATATGATGCAAACGCCAAACTGTATACTGGGTTATATTAAGTTTCTCAGAAGAGATATAAAGGTTTGAATGTAAGTTTGAAGAGAAAATTCACTGGTCAGTTCATAATTTAATTTTTTTTAACAGGCTTTATTTGTTAGAGCAGTTTTAGGTCCAGAGCAAAATAGAGCAGAAGTACAGAGTTCCCATATGCCCCTTGCCTCCCCGCCCCCGCACACACAAACCTCCTCTCACTGTCAACACCCCACACCAGAGTGGGACATTTGTTACCACACTGGTGAACCTACTAGGTGAGCTTATGTTGACATCTAATTATCACCTAAAGTCCAAAATTTACATCAGGGTTCACTGTTGGTATTGTACACTCTATGGGTTCTGACAAATGTGGAATGACAGGTATCCACCATTATAGTATCAGACAGAGTAATTTCACCGCCCTAAAAATCCTCCGTGCTCCACCTGTTCCCTCCTTCACCCCAACCCCTTGCAACCACTGATCTTTTTACTTTCTCTGTATGAATCTGTTTTCACCTCTAAACTGTATGAAGTCTAAAAACAGATCATGTGTTTTGATGACTATTTAGCCTTCACTTTGAGATGTGTTATAAAATACAGATCAGATTTTGAAAACACTATGAAAAATGCGAAGTGTCTCAATAATTTTTCATATTGATTACATGTTGAAATGATAACAGTTTGGCTATATGGAATGAAATAAAATGGTTTTAAAATTAATTTTATATATTTATTTTTACCTTTTCAGTGTGGCTATCAAGTTTTTAAATTACATATGTGACTTACATTATATTACTGGACAGTGTTGCTTTAGACTTATGATAGCCAAACTCCAGAAACATCATTAACTGGAGATCAAGCATTTCCCCGACATTATGAGTAAACTGCTCTCCATTCTGTTTCATTAAGTTAATATTATATAAACATTTAAGAAATTTACCTGAATTAATATGATTATTGACTAAGATTAAATCATCATAGTTTGATATGTGGCTTTAGCAAAGCAATATAGAGAATTAAACATTTTAACCATAAACATATATATACACCATAATTCCCTGTTTTTATATGATATCCATGGGTCTTAAAACCACATGACCCCATTTTGCGCATAAACATCACCCTCAGAGTCCCCTCACCTCTTTGGCGTACATCTTTCTCCATGTGGGCCTTTGATCTAATAAGAAATGCCAGAATTTTCCAAAGAAAATGGAAGGAGACAGATAGAAATAGCTTATTTTTATCCTGAGCTGACAGCCTTTTCTCTTCTTTCTACCTTGTCATACGTTAAATATGAAATTAGAAGGAAGGAGGGAGAAGAAGGCGCTGCAAAGGTTTTTTGAGAGAGAACAAGTGGAGGGTTACACACCTGCACTCTCTCCTTTTCTCAGCTGTTAGATTCACTGATGCTTAAAAGGGGAAATAGCACTTAAGAGTGCTATATTGGTACTCACACTCAATCCACGAGTCTCCTCTCTCTTCTGTGCTTCTACCTGCTGAAGGTGGAGGGAGAGGCAGGAACCAACTCTTTAAAAGTGTTCTTTTCATGATAACTCAACTCTCTCTCACTTATTGGGTCCCACATATGACAGGCAGACAGATGTGGACGACATGAAAGAGTTTCTACTGAGTTCCAAATGGCACATTATTGTTTCTGCTCCAGCACATGTTCTTAGAACAGCTTTGTTTTAGCCTCTAAGTTAGATGATTTTCATTAGATATTTGACTTAATCTATAATGAAATAACCCATTTGTAAGCGGGTGCAGGGGTTTGGCTGTCCACAAATGGAGAGGTAGGCCATATAGCTCACAGCGTTCGTAAGAGCTGAGAGGGATGTGAGACAAGCGTCATTTAATATCTATTACCTCCCTTTCTATCTGAGTGGAAGGATAGCATGGCATTCTTTAACTTGCAAGTTCTGTTTTAAAGAAATTAAAGAACTGAAGAATTGTGAAGAACACTTGAAAGATGAAGTAAATGGATCTCTGGTTTTAAAGTTCCATCAAGATGAGAAGTCACTTCCTGTTCATCGGATGCGTCAGCTCAGTTCTCACTTCTTAATGGTTCCTTCTGTCTGGAACCCTCTTCCCACTCCACGCCTACAACTCATCATCCACCTCCTCTTCATCCTTCACATCTCAGTTCAAATGCCACTTTCTCGTGGAGGCTGAATGTAGTATAGTATAAAGTCAAAATTAAAATAATGATTGGAATTCTCATTCCTTAAAACCTGTGAAAGCAGTAAGATGCTGGGAGAAAGTAATAAAGGTTTAGTCACCTATAAATACCCTGACCTTCAGGGTAACTTGAAGGTACCCCTTTGTTACACTTGCAAATTGCCCTGACTTCTTCATAGCACACAGCACAAGTATAATTATCTGTTCGATACCTGTCTCAGTGACTAGACTACAGATAAAAGCAAAAAGCCTGTCAGCTCAGAATAAAAATAAGCTCCTTGAGGGAAAAATGTTGTTCTGGACTTTATTCCCCATAGCTAGCCTAGTTCCTAGCATATAGTAGGTACTGAATAAAGATTTACTGAGTGAATGAATAAATAAATGTGAGAATGAGGAGGTTCCATTTCATGTTCATCAGTAATGCTTTACTAAAAAGGACATTTGGGGAAATAGACCACAAGCCCATGCATATAGAATGGTAGAAATCAATGAATGGAGTACCTTACTCACTTTTCAATATAACGTGCTTCAATATCAAAGATCTATTCTTGTTCTTTAGCCAACTGCTAAGATATGGTATTGTAAGTAAGCTAGATCATCATCTATATAGCAGGATGCAATAAAAAAAAACTCTAAAGTTAATAAATCAATTGTGTGTGTCTGTATATTTAGGATATACTGTTAATATCAAAAGAAAAAAAGAAGCAGAAGTGATTAAAAGCAATTGACTCTGGGGAGTGGATCTTGGGATGCTTCAAGTGACTATTCCTTTGTTTGTAAGTCCTTCCATATTATCTTTTTAACCATATTTTGTATTTCTTTATGAAAAAACAAAAATCTCTCATCCATTTGCTAATAAGCCTCAGTAGTTAGCCACTCTTTTCCTACTTATTATCCTTTGCTTTATAATACTAAATTTCACATTTTCCCAACTAAATTACAAGGTTCTTGACACCACACTCATGTTATATGCATCTTTATGCTTCTCTTGATAAATCGCACAACATATTCTATATAGTATTTATTAATATCTGTTGACTTATTAATGAAGATTAAGGTTATCATTTTTAACTCAAATGACTCATGTTTATAATTTAATTTTTATTTGTTTTTCACACTCCCTAAAGAAGCCCATTATTGTAAACACTCTCACAATTTTGGATATCGTCATACTTATTTTCCAATTAAATGAATATTGTAAGAACATATCATGAAGATGTAGGAGGTAATGAATGCTATTCTACATAGAAACACCTAAGCGTGTTGGTGTTCCAAGCCAGCAACATGATGACATTTCCAGGTGAATAATTAATGACCCTACACGATAAGCCAATGCCAATAATAATAATAATAACAATAACAATAATGTTACAGAACTTTTGAGGATATCTCAATGATTACTCATGGAACAGTATAAAGTCAAAATTAAAATAATGAGTGGGATTCTTGTTATTTTTAACACTAGTGAAAGCAGCAAGAGACAGGGAGAAAGTGATAACATTTTAATCATCTGTAAATTCAAAGAAATATCTCTGTGATCAGGCTATTTGTTGCCTATTAGAATCAGAGTATCATGTAATCATGTAATCTCAGGGTTGAAGAGATGAGAAACGGTCATTTTTCCAATTTCCCATCCACTGCTTCTTAACTTTTTTACTAAAACATAACAATAAATAGTTCTCTTGCATGGTTAAAATATTCTCTCCCAAAGAAACTCATGATGACATTTTAAGTAAAATGTTCTAACTTTTGGAAAATTTTCCTCTATTCTAAGGCAAGAAAATCTCTATGTATAACTTCAGTGGGTTGGTATGACCCATTAAGGCCATCCAGAATGACTCCAATACTCATTTCCTGTTAGACACTTTCCAGTGTTTAAAGAGCGTTTTTGTGCTTCTGAGTCTTCTCTTTCCTCTTTAAGTGGATAGGATGTGACTCTCCTCCCAGTACTGGAGGCAGCCCTTAGAAACCACATCCACCTGTCTGTTTTCCCATAATTACATGGCATTTCTGTCCTCAGGAATCTCTGTTACTTTGGGTTAAATTTTAGAAACATGGAAAGATCTAGAAAATCCAACATAAAGATCCTGATAATAGAAGAAAGTATATTAGAAATCTAAACATTTATTCTTGGAAGGAAGTCCCAATGTGAGGCAATGGTTTCCAAACGCAAGAGTTTGGAACAAACCCAAGAAAAGTTCTACATTCTTTCACCACACCAGTGTGTCTGGAGAGGGAAGTTAATGTTTAAGTCCTACATCATAGCAGCTCTGAATTGCCTTCCAGAGCTATGGATACACCGTCTACAGCAGCAAGAGGCAGAACAGACAGACTGTTTGCATCTTCTTTTTTTAAAAAATCTTCGTCATTTTAATAGCTTCATTTTTGTTTCCCTTATTTCAGGACTTTTCTGAGGTACCACATAGTCCTGCTCATTTTTATTCTGCATGGATGCAATTGTTGACCTTCAACGTCTGTTCCTCAGGCTTTGAAAGATAATGACCCTGTCAGCAACATCACCTTTGCCCCCTGTCTAACTGACACGTTTGCAAATGCACTTGGCAAGGGTCTTATTAATAAGTTTTCCTTCCAATATTTCATTAGTAGCTGGCTTTCATTAAACTTCTCTTATCACTTCAAGGCAAAGGGATTTCTCATTGAAATAAGAACAAGATTCTGAGTGCTCATAGAAAACTGAGTATAAGAGTTTCATGCAATTGCATTTTTTTACTCAAGTCATATTATTATTCTTACCCTGAAGGTAATCAGAGTGAAAACTGTCAAAATCTTTGCTTTTCCAACATCTAGCTTTCTAAAATTATGGTCTTCCACTGAGGACATTTTAAAGCAAGGGATTCAAATTTAGAGTCTTATAGCTTTAGAGAATGTAGAGAATTATATGGAAAAATCAGTTATTCCTCGTACTTCCACTTCTTATTTTGTTGGAAGCATCTCAGATATCCTCTCAGAACTGAAAGGATGCAGATCTTTAAAATGGATAAGAAAGAATATGTGTGCACTCATAGAAACTTTGGGTTAAACCAAAACTGGGAGTCGAACTGAAAAGTGACGTTGTCGTCTTTCTTGCTATGACTAAATTAAGCTCTAAAATTTTATTATTCCCAAATCATCTATGTTCCTGTTCATTTTATTACAGCCACATTCTAGGTAATCATCGAATTCCAATTTGGTTTAACTTTTAAGCTGGAGGGGAGTTATATCAAATTTCAACCTAACAGAAGGTACTTGGGAAAGGCAGAGCTGTCTTTGCCTGTTGATAAGGAGGAAGGTGCGGAGAGTTTAGAATCACTTCTACACTAGTGTCTTGCTCAATAATGTGACAGTGGACAGTGCTGACCGTCAATAAAGTCACCACAAATCTTAGGTCCGCTTAGGTCCAAACAGCCTGCACCCATTTCACTGGGAGAGCTGCTTAAAGATGCAGATGCCTAGGTCCACACAGATATGTCTGAGAAGGATTCCATTAAAAAAACCCAAAACCTTCAAATGTGTGACATCATGCAAAATTTCACCATGAAATCTCAGTCTTCCAACTCCCATCATAGACTTGATCACCTACTAAATCTTTCCTCCTTTATATTTTATATCTAATATTTCAGGAAAAAATTTATCCCCACTCCTCTCAGATACACACGTCCCAAAGCCCCCACACAGGTTGCTATGCAGATAACAATGCAGATGTACGCGGCTCCTCTTCAAAGATCTCAGAATGCAGTTTTCAGAAGGCACATGCCCTGGGTTTTAGAGAGGATGTTTCATTTCAGGCTGACGAAATCACACACTGTAATTCCTTACCCAGATTAGCATCACAAAGCCTGTGATGTATTCCTCTCCATTCTCATCTTCTACATGTTCAAGTGTTTTCCATTTACTTTGCAATCTGCAATCTACTCCCTTTCCATTGCATCTTATTGTTGTTTGCTTCTTTCTGTTTCTTGAAAATAAAAAGAACAATTGTTGATTGAAGCAATACAGCTCCTATAAAGTAGATTCACTGACTGATTTTCACCATCAGCATTATAATTCTGACTTGTGATTCAACACTACGGCTTAAGAGTCCCTTCTGTCAGTTTCTAAGTTAGCATAATTCAGCAATCGATTTCCCAGGAATTCAAAAAATACCCGGAAGAACTTAACATCTATAGATCTGTGTGGTGTCTGAAATCGTGCTTTTGCAGCCTGCTCAAAAAGAGCTCAACCCCACCACACCCCAACCCGTCACCCTACCCTGCGCTCACGTCTGCGCACAAGTCTGACACCAACGGTTGGAGGCGTTCCTTAAAATTAAGACATTATCACAATTTATTCAGGCTCCTATTACACTGTAAGTAAAGAGAGGAGATGGCCCAGAAGGCCGCCCATATGTTAGCAAGTTATCAGAGCAGCTTGTCGCCTTGAGGTACAGAGGAAGGGAGGCAGGGGAGAGGTCAATTTTAACCGGGTGCCAAGCCACAGAAGATCGCTTTATGAACTCTTTGAAGAAGTGACCAGTTATCTTTGAAATTCCCAACATATCTGGTGTATCACTGGTGTTTAATAAGTATTTGTTGAATAATACTTGGTGCAGAGAGCACGAAGAAGCTAACTGAAATTATTTAATGTGCTTGCCAAAGGCTGGCTCTTCTTACTTGGCTTCCCTGCTACAACTGTTACGTTTGACCTCAGTTTACTGCCTGTTTATGTGCTGCTTTATTGTCCTGATGTGTCTTCCTCTGTGTTCTATGTGTGTATGTTTAGATTTCTTAAAGTTTTGTTTCTGACCATCTTATCCTGGAGATAAAGAGCAGATAACAGCCTATGCGTGTTTGCGATGGCTGTGGGAGGGAGGAGGGAGTTCTAGAAGTGTTAGTTATGATCATCTACCTTGAAAAAAGAAGTAAAAGTCATTCATAATAAGCTCAGGTTTAGGTATTGAGTATTTTTTTTTTTTTTGAGGAAGATTAGCCCTGAGCTAACATCCACCACCAATCCTCCTATTTTTTTGCTGAGGAAGACTGGCCCTGAGCTAACATCTGTGCCCATCTTCCTCTACTTTATACATGGACACCTGCCACAGCATGGCTTGCCAAGCGGTGCCATGTCTGCACCCGGGATCCAAACCGGTGAACCCCGGGCCACCGAAGTAGAACATGCGAACTTAACCACTGTGCCACCAGGCCGGCCCCTAGGTGTTGAGTATTTTTGATTTACTGTGTATGGTACTTAATAGAGGCAAAATAATTTTTTTCAGATCAGCACGCACCAGTTTGGCATTTTAAAAAAATTCTAATATTACTTCATCTTTATTATTCCATCTTTTAATATTTAATCTAACATTATTTAATGAAGTTAAAGAAGATGGTCCATTAATTAGGTGCCAACTTTTTGAAAGTGCTTTAGGAGTAAATAAATGAATAAAAATGGAGTGCCAGTTTCAGTGTACCAAAGGGGAGCTGACTGTGTTTTGATGGAAAGGAGCGGGGAGTGGGCAGAGAAGGGGAGAGGAGAGAAGGACATTGCTTAGCGTGATGTAAGCACCACGTCTCATCCGGGGATGAAAGGAACTGCTGCAGGCAGCAAGCCCCTGTCAGAGGATGTGCCCAGACCACACTAACTCATTTGTCTTTGTATTTTCGCCTGTTTTGTTTTTTGCAAGAATTGCAACAGGGTTTCTTTCCTTAATTCTGATGAATTTTGATTTTTTCCAGGTTTGTTGAGGTATAATTGACAACTAAAATTTGTATATATTTAAAGTGGACAATGCGATGGTTTGATATAAGTATACATTGTGAAATGATTACCACAACTAAGTTAGTTAACACATCCATCACCTCACATAATTACCTTTTTTTTGTTTTGGTGTGGTGAGAACACAAGATCTATTCTCAGCAAATTTCAATTATATAATACAGTCTTATAAACTACAGTCACCGTGTTGTACATTAGATATTCAGACCTTACTCATCTTATAACTGAAAGCTTGTACCATTTTAACAAACTCTCCCCATTTCCTCCACCCCCCCAGCCTCAGGCAACCACCATTCTGCTCTCTGCTTCTATGAGATCAATTTGTTTTCTTTTTAGATTCCATATATGAGAGATACCATCGGCATTTGTCTTTTTTTCGTCTGTTTTAATTCACTTAGCGTAATGCTCTCCACGTTCATCCATGTTCTAATAAATGGCAGGATTTCCTTCTTTTTAAGGCTGAGTAATATTCCACCGTATACCTGTACAGCATGTTTTCTTTATCCATTCATCCATTAACCAACACTTATGTTGTTTCCATACCTTGGCTATTAAGAATAATGCTGCCATGAACATGGGGGTGCAGATATGTCTTCAAGATAATGGTTTGGTTTTCTCTGGATATACATCCAGAAGTGGCATTGCTGGATCATAGGGTAGTTCTATTTTTAATTTTTTGAGGAATCTCCATTCTGTTTTCCTCCAGTGTCTGTGCCACCCGGTGCACAAGGGTTTCCTTTTCTCCACATCCTTGTCAGCATTTGTGATCTCTTGTCCTTTTGATAACATACATCCTAGCAGATGTCAGGTGATATGTCCTTGTGATTTTGATTTGTATTTCCCTGATGATTTGTGATGCTGAGTACATTTTCATGTACCTGTTGGCCATTTGTATGTCTTCTTCAGAAAAATGTCTGTTTGGGTTCTTCACCCACTTTTTAATCACATTATTTGTTTTGTTTGTGGTTTGGTTTTTTTTTGCTATTAAGTTGTATGAACTTCCTAAATATTTTGCATATTGACCCCGTATTAGATATGTGGTTTGCAAATATTTCCTCCTATTCCATTGGTTGCCTTTTCATTTTGTCGATGGTTTCCTTCTCTGTGCAGAAGCTTTTTGTTTGATGGAGTCCCGCCTGTCTAATTTTGCTCTTGTTGCCTATGCTTTTGGTTTCATATGCCAAGACCAATGTCAAAGAGCTTTTTCCCTATGTATTATTACAGGCTTTTTATGGTTTCCGATCTTATGCTTAATTCTTTAATCCATTTTGAGTGGATTTTTGTGAATGCTATAAAGTTGGGGTCCAATTTCATTCTCTTACATGTGGATATCCAGTTTTCCCAGTACCATTTATTGAAGAGACTATCCTTTCCACTTTGTGTGCTCTTGGAACCCTTGTCATGGATTACTTGACTGCCTATGTGTGGGTTTATTTCTGGGCTCTCCATTCTGTTTCATTGGTCTATTTGTCTGTTCTATGCTAGTACCACACTGTTTTAATTACTACAGCTTTGTAATTTGGAAGTGATATGCTTCCAGCTTTGTTCTTTCTCAAGATCACTTTTGCAATTTGGGATCTTTTGTGGTTCCATTCAAATTTTAGGATGGTTTTCTTATTTCTGTGAAAAAATGCCATTGGAATTTTTATAGGGATTGCATTGAATCTGTAAGTCATTGTGTAACTCATTTTTCTTTGAATGGACAGAAGAGTGGGATTGAATCAAGCTAGTCAAAAAATTGCTGGAGGGACATCCCCCAAATTAGTCCCCCTGTTATCCACATTTTTCTAGAGAAGAGAATTCCAGGATCCTGCGACTATCCTGGCCTGGGTTAGACCATGAGAAAACAGAAATTTGGTCAACTTGTGCCCTTTCCTTCTTTGTTCACAACAATCACAACAATAATAGGCAAATGTTTTATTGAGTAGTTACTTTGTGAAGTCACCGTGCTAGTCATCTGCATGGATTATCTCTTTTACTCTCCCACATGTTGTGAAGGAGGTACTATTTTTACCCCATACAGATGAAGAAACTGAGGCTTAGAGGGAGGTTAAGTATCCTACACAAGGTCACATGGCTGTTAAGTGCCGAGGCCAATATTTGAACTCACGTACTACTGAATCCAGAGGTTGCACACTTAATCCCTGCACAGAATCACTTTTCAATAGACCCTCCTCCTCCATTTTTTAAATTCCAGGCCTCACGTGCTTTTTTTGGCGCACCCGCAGGAGTGGAACAGGAAGAACTGGAATATGTGGTTCATTTCCCTAAGCTGCCTTAGCAGCCATCTGGAATCAATACATCCTTCAGGAGGGCATCTCTCAATTTATAGATCTTATAGGATCTATAACCCACTAACAGACTTGGACACATCAGGTTTTGAGAATAGGTGTAGAGTTTAACCCAGATCTCATCAATGCACCTCAGTTTCTATACATGAGAGAAATCATAACAACCATCCCAATTTAACTGTATACACAAGCAGGTAAAGACTGGAGCCTGGAACGGTATGCTTCTTGTATTATCCTTCTCGAATTCCCCTGGGTCTCAGGTAGTTTTTGATTAATGCTAGAAAGTGGTCAATGCTCCCATTGAATTCTTTAATGAGTTTTTAAAATCAAGGTGTTTTGTACAGTATCAACATTCGACCTATACAGTATTGAATCCATCTCAGGGAATATCCGGTAATGCTCTTACTTTTGTTTTGCGAGTTCTTGCTCTAAGATCAGTTCCCTGCATATAAGGTATTTCCAGAGAGTCCTTTCTAAAGGATCTTGTCTCTCATCTTGTTAAAATCCTTCCATGCCTTCCAATTTTAGTTAAAATTCCTTGCCAAAGTTCACAAAGCCTTCCTCTTACCAGTTCTTTACACACCACACTTTGTATTAAGTAGAACTATGTGCAAGTCTTCAAACACAACTTACCCCCTCACTCTTGTGGACCTGCATCCATACTAAAAATTCTGCTCCCAAAATGGTCCTCTAGCTGCTAGCCTAGCCAATTCCATCAAACTCAACCAAAAATGTCAACCTGGATTTCTTCACTCTGCGTCAATTCTCTGAATCGTCTTCTCCAGACTGAATGAAAAGTATAGGCTAGTGTTCTCATCTGTGTCTACAGTGCAGAAGGTGGGCAAGAGCTCAGTTCTGTGGTCATACAACAGGGTTTGAACTACCCTTTAGCCACTTACTAGTGGAGTCAACTTAAAGTAAGTTATCGACTTTGCTGTACCTCAGCTTCCCCATCTGTAAGATGGATATTAAGAGTACCAAATTGAAAGATTATTGTAAAGATTAAATGACAACAACACAAGTAAAGGACTTAGCATAGCACCTGACTCATTGGAGGTTCTTTGTAAATGTTAACTAATAATGACTGTTTAGTAACACTGCATTGTTCTGGCATTTTTATTGTTATATCTCTCATTGAACTGAGCAAGTTGAGGTCAGGAACTGATCTTTTGTCTCTCTTTTCCCTCATGCTTAGCACATAGTAGGTGCTTCATAAATGTTTGTGAAATGAGTGAAAATTAAAGATCATGAAGATGATCAATGAATTAACAAGAAGCTCATGCATAAATATACCAATTATTTGATTATTGTGTTAAATAAGCCTAGGGTTCTTTAAAATTATCCAAAGGAGTATTCACCTCCTTCTTGTAAACTCTACCTCCGATGAGGATTGAAAGCGTATTCTTTGCTCATCCTCAACAATAGCTGTCGAAAACCACCAAGAACATAAAAATGACCGTTTCTCAAGTGCAGGTTTATGCAGGACTGAGAAGTCTTAATGTCCTGGTGTCCTTTCATCATCCCATGGAAGCTACAGCCGATGGGCTATTTGTTCAATATCTGTTCTAATTTCCATCTATACTGCAGAAGTCAGAAAGATACAAATTACATTCCCCAAATGCTCTTGCAGCTGGGTTGCAAACGTGATTTAGGGTCTCTAATCACTTGGATTAAGTGGAGAGAGAATGCAGAGAAAAGGAGTGACTTAGGCAGCATCTACTTGGAGGCACAGCTAATGCTCTCTCAGGAACATGCGGCCTTCCTCAGCCCTGTCCTGCAGCTGGAGGGCTGTGGTCCTAGAGCCAGCACTGGGGCCAGTGGTGTCCTAAGTCCATGGCTCTCTCTGGGTGGCAGAGACAGCAGCTGCGTGGGTGTGTTATTCTGCAACATTGTGTTGAGAGTCAATACCAGGAGGCCCAGTCTGGAGCTCATTACCTCCAGCCCAACCACAATTTTGTAAGCATCTAAATCCTGGTGTTAAGTTCTTTTCTGCTAAAAATAGCTAGAATAGTACTGATACAATCCCTTTGGCAGCCTTCCCTTGCAGCTTTCTTGCTGTTGTGGTTATTTTGTTCTCTAGCTCACGTCTTCCTGCTTCCTGGCTCCCCTTCCTTCTCCCTCCAACCCTACCCATCTTGTATTAGAAAATGATTTAACGATGTTGCTTTTCTCCAGACAGGAGTTAGAGTCCAGGGTCATACCTCTTGGCTCTCAATTCCCTAGTCAAATTTGTAATCTACCCTACTCAGTTTGCTTTCCTACCCAAACACTCAGCTTCTTATTAAGAAGGGCGCCACTCCTTACAAATGATTTGCAGACGCTCACTGAGCCCCGCTGAATAACTGGCCCCAGTGAGGGCTTTTGGATCCACTCATTTTAGAAAAACTTTCCCTTTTTTCCCAGTGTCAAATAGTTTCACCACTACAAATCCCTCATAAAAGGATATCCCAAGAAGGCAAACCTGAAGAATATCCCAAGGACACTCAACAACAAATAGATAATGAGATGTAACACACAAACTACAGGAGGCCACAGAAATAAAGCCCCAGCTTTCACAGGTTACAGTGTGAATATCCATAAACACTAAACCAAGGGACTTTTGCTTCCTCCTTACCTTTTACTCCACTTCGTAAGAGAGGAGGCTCACCCTCTTATGCTCAGATCACATTTTGAAAATGCTAGAAAGTTATGCCACCAGGTTGCGAGCACTTTGAGAACAAGAACTGCCTTACCTATCTCTCTAGCCTCAGCACCTAGCATTGGGCCTGCCCCACAGCTACCATATGCATCCAGCAACAATTTTGTGACACTAATTTGATGTTCTACAACTCAGTTAAATTCTGACACTAACCACCAAGAGTTATTACAGACTTCACAGGTTAAGGGCTCAGTCCCATAGGACTGCCCCCTCTGCAGATGCCAGACACAAGTTTCTGGTGTCCCCCAGCTACTTTCACTTCTTCCCAACTGGCTACAAATTTGGGGGATCTCACAACACCCTTCATGTTTGATCATTTGATATAGTGACTCACAGAACTCACTGAAAGCATTATACTTACAATTACCATTTTGTTATAAAGGATATAATTCGGGAACAGCCAAATGGAAGAGATGAACAGGGCAAGGTCTGCAGAGCTTCCATCCCTGTTGAGTCAGGGTGTCATCTTCCTGGTACATTGATTGATATATTCACGAACCTAGAAGCTCTCTGAGCCTGATTGGTCAGTTTTTATTGAGGTTTTGCTATGTAGGCATGACTAATTAAATCATCGACCATGTGTTTGAAGCAATCTCCAGCACCCCTTCTCTCCCTAGAGGTTAGGAGGGAGGGCTGAAAGTTCCAACCCTGTAATCAGATGTTGTCTTTCTGGCGTGGCCAGCCCCTCCCTTGAATCTATCTAGAGGCCCACCACAGTCACCTTGTTAACATAAACTCAGGTATGGTGGAAACGGGCTCGTTATGGATAACAAAAGACACTTCTACCAGGAAAATTCCAAGAGTTTTTGAAGCTCTGTGCCGGGAACCAGGGACAGAGACACCATGTATTCTTTATTATATCACACCATATGAGACACTTTTGCCAAACTGAGTTGAGTTGGCTACTTCCAGGTTCCCACTAGTCACTTTATAAAAATTAAATGAAAGGGTCTTCAATTCTAGGATTAAAATGCTCCCACTGGAAGTAATGATCTTTAAGCTCTTCCTTGCATATTCATTTAAAACACCGTTTAGATAATCCCCAGTTGAAAGCCTGAATTTAACTTCCTTTTTAACTACAGATGATAGGAAATGAATTCTACCACCTCAGATGGGCATTTAAGGCTTTAGTATATTTACTACTAAGATTTTTATATCACCTTTGAAGTTGCTATTGTAGAGATACCAGAAAGCTTTATGGCCCAGACTCTGGGTGAATATACTGCCTTGCCAGCCAGAGGAAATATCAAACATTTTGAGTATTATCAAGGAAAGCACACAGTAGAATAAAACATTTTTTGTGCATCTGACCAGTGTTGTTTTTAACTACAAAAATGGAATAAGAGGATAAAGATGTATAGTTACTATGCTTCAGGGCTTATATTACTTTGCTTAGAAGAAAGAAAAGCTTCCAGGAAAAAAATTTGCATGGAAAGAAAATTTTAGATAAATACAGGATAGATACATAGATGGATAGAGATTTATATTTACATACACAAACATATGCACATATATAAATGCATGTATTTGAATATATGGGGAATCAGTGAGCTTTTTTTCTACAAAGGGACAAATAGTAAATACTTTAGGCTTTATAGGCTGTACAGTCTCTGTCACAATTACTCAGCTCTGCCCTCGTAGTTTGAAAGTATCCATAGACGTTACATAAAGGAATGGTCATGGCTGTGTTCCAATAAAACTTTATTTGTGGACAGTGACATTTGAGTTTAATACAATTTTCAGTGTAACAAAACAATATTCTTCTTTTGAATTTTTTTCACCTATTTAAAAATTTAAAAACTATTCTTGCCCTCAGGCTATACAAAAGGAGGCAGCAGCCAGAGGCTGTAATAGACCATGAAGGTTAATCTAGCAATGATGTCTCTTTGCTTAGGTTGCGCAACCTGAGTGATCCTACATTAGCTGCAGACTCTAGCGAGTTATTTGAATTCCATGGGATGTTAAAAGAAATCTTCGTAAATAACATTATTCCTCAATCTCTCCACCCCACTCTCCCACCCTTCTCCTCTCTCTCCCTCCTCTGTCTCTATCTCATTCTTGAAAGACAAGATGGGTTTAATGGCAAATGTGCCCCAGATACTTCCAACATTGACTGCTCATGCTATTAATATCAAGGTAATATAGCTGGTGACAGCTTCTTTCATTGATTCATAATTCATGTCCCCGTTAAAGGGTATCTGATCCGATGAGTTATACATATTTCACTCTGAATATGCTAATGTTGTCAGTTTATATCAAAATAAAACCACAACTTATTTCTTTCTTGACTGCGGAATTAAGGGAGAAAATGCCTCTGTTGGGTGTGGGTGGGAAATCCCAAGCCCTGGAAAATACCTCTGACTCTGAAAGATCAATTCTTATTCATATCACAATCAAGCTGCCTCTTAGAGATTCTGCCCATGTCTGTGATGGGCATCCTATGGCAACATAGCAGTATTTCTTATGTACCAGCTTCGTAAAGTTCCAAGAAATAGCTTTTCTTTGCAAATATATCTGAAGAAGTGGTTGTATTTTTAAAGCAATTTTTAAAACTCTCTGTTTAAGTGAATAGGTTCATCAATCAAAAAGCCCAAAGGCAGGTGGCAAAAAAAAAGGGCAAAGTTTTTTTTTCATTGTTATTAAAGCAGGAGAAATAAAATCTGAGGCCTGAAGCTCAATTTGTGAAGAGTATAATCCACAGGACTCCTGTTCAAGGCAGCTGCTGCTGAGACACTTCAAAAGATCATCTTTATTGCAGAACAATTGCCTGACCCAGTTTCCTGGTCAGCAACACGCTTTTGTAGAAACTTCAGGAGCTGATGAAAAAGCTCAGCAAAGTTAGCATGTGTACTTTCATCTGGGGCCATCGGGAGGGAGATTAGGAAAAGGTTTCCAGGTCCCTTGGATTTAGCACTGCCAGGTCTACTGGCACAGAAGCGAAGAATGAAACAAAAGATAGGAGCATGTCTTGAAAGGTGATGCCTAACTTCTCAGCAAATGTGCTTACTGTTGGGGTTTGTAAAACCTGGAGGTCTTCTGTATTCATAGTATTTTGCCTGTCGAAATATTTTGATATTGTAATAAAATCCTACTGTAAAGAACATTTTAACCATTGAGTAAAGATTCACTGCCTTGGTATAAAATGGTATTTTTCGACCCAGTCTTATGACTCTTTGAGAAACAACAATTCAGTGCATAAACATCTAAACAATATTTAATTTGGAATTTCGACATGCATCGTAAAACTAACATAAAGAGCAAGAATGTATGTTTTAATGATTTTGAAGGAGAAAACACATTTCCACAAACAGCTCTAAGTTCAGTTCCATTCATTGCATGTTGGAAAATATGCCATCTTTAGGCATAGAGCTCTTCAGCTTTTAATTTTAAGCATCTGTGTACTCATATTTATCAGTAAGAAGAATTTTTCAAAAGAGCTATTCAGTTTTAGAATTTCCTCCTCTAGTTTTTTCTTCTTTGAGTTCATTTTGGAGAGCGTCGTTTTAATTCATTCTTAGCCTTAACATATTCATTTCCTAGGGCTGCCATAAAAAAATACCAGGAACTAAGTGGCTCAAAACAACAGAAATCTACGGTCTCACAGTTCTGAAGTCTAGAAATCCAAAATTAGGGTGTTTGCAGGGCCATGCTGTCACTGATGGCTCCGGGGGACAATCCTTCCTTGTGTCTACTAGCTTCGGGTATTTCCCAGCAATCCTTGGTGTTTCTCGACTTGTAAACAGATCACTACAGTCAGATGGCTGCCTTCTCCCTGTGTGTCTTCACATGGTCTGCCCTCTGTGCGCATTTGTCTCTGTGTCCAAATTTCCCTTTTTCATAAGGACACCAGTCACATCGGATTAGGACCCATCTTAATGACCTCATTTTAACTTGATTACCTCCGTGTAGACCCTATTTCCAAATAAGGTCACATTCTGAGGTACAGGGACTTAGGACTTCAGCATATGTTTGAGGGGGGATGCAATCAACCCATGACACTTGTATTGATATGAATTTTATATAACAATAATATTTTTATTACTTAACAAAAACAGTAATATTTATAGAGTGTGGCTAAGAAAACTCAATAGCACCAAAGAAGGTTGTATGATCCCTAAGTCATTCCAGTTGCCTTAGACCTTTACAACTTGGGGGATCTGCCCACAAATGCAGCTTGGCCTAGCCCATTGCAGGCTTACTGCAGGAGGAGGGTAGGTCTGGAGCTCTTTCTGGCAGCAAGTTTCCTAAAGGTTCTTAATAAAACACCTGAGCACTCATTCTAGCCTTTTGCTAGAATTCACTTCAAGACCCTCCAGATCCTACCAGCCACAGTGACTCTACAAATGAGCCAGCACCAATGGAGCAGAGAAGTCCAAATTGCAATTACTCTTCAACTCCTCGGACGCAGCATCACTCAGGGCTTGACATTATTGGGAGACACCATGGCTCACAGATCCATTAAACCTCTGGCATTTGAGTGTTGGGAAAATTGGTTTCAAACAGAGATAAACATCAGAGCCTAGAGCGGTGGTTCTCAATTTGAATCATCTGCAGAGATCTAAAAAATTCTGGTTCCTGGTCCTCAGCTCCATGGTTGTAACTGAGTCAGATTGCTATGCAGCCAGAGCACCAGCATTTTAAAAGCTCCACACATGTTACTAGTGAGCAGCCAAAGGTGAGAACAGTTGATCGAGCTCAGTGCTCCTCAGACATTAATGTAACTAGGAATCTCCTGAGGATCTCGTTAAAACACAGATTCTGATTCCACATGTCTTGGGTGAGGCTTGAGATTTTGCATTTCTAACAGGCTCTCAGAGGCTGCCAATGCTGTTGATCCAGCGACCACACTTTGCGTAGCCAAGGATCTAGAGAGCTAGTTCTCAAACTTGACTGCACAGTGAAGTAACCAGCAGAGCTAACCAAAATACTGACAGTTGGGTTTTACCTCCAATGATTCTGATTCAATTGGTCAGGAATGTTGAAGGAGGATCAGGGTTTTTAAAAGCTACCTATGAGAGTCTAAAGTGTGGCCTAGGTTGAGAACACCTGCTACTGAGAAAAGACAGAAATGGTCTTCAGTTGTTTCTGGCAATCCAACAGTGTGGGCAAGTGCGCTGCACTAGGTCTCATCCTCAATGGCAGCATCAGCAACTAGATGTACCTCTCCTCCCTCCTCCAATGCTGTAAACACAAATATACCCACACGCGGCAAGAGAAGGTCACACTGATGAGTCATTCTGGAGTTCTAAGAAAGGCATCCTCTAAAATCCTGATGTTCTAGCTTTATGTTTCAATCCCATATTCATTCCCTTCTTACCACTGCTACATGATCAGTAATACACTGAAATGTCCTAGTGATGTCAAGGATTCTCCCTGAGTCATCCCCAGAGTCTGTCAATAATTGCCTTTCCCTTCCGTGTCCCAGTCTCCCCCATGGAAAGAAGGCTGGCTGGTCCTGTGGGCTCTCTGCAAGAGAAGAATGAAAGACTGGACTAAGCTTTCAAGGAGGTGGCACCTAATGGAGAGGTTCACTTGTTGGGAACATTATTTGGAAAGATGTCCAAGTATGAGAGGTAAAACCAGTGAGAGAGGAGGCAAAAGAATAGTCTAGTGCGATCTTTTTTTATTAGATTGTGTTCACCAGTGGGGTCAGTGAGGGGAACATTCTTCCCATCCCGTATGAGAAATCTTTAATAGAATCCACAAGGCTCACAAATATGGCTAGATTCTTCATGGCAAATGCAAAATGCTACGGAGTCTGACTTCGAGGTTTGTGCAGCATGAACACAGGCTGCACAAGGAACCAGGTATATGTGCATAAGAAATTTTTAAGAATAGGTGATAGGGGTCCACAGGGAGAATGAGAAAGCAGACAATGTAGGTTCTGGGGGAAGGTGTTCAAGGAGATTAATTAAATCTTTTTTCATCTTGGTCAGCCTAGGCCTTCCTTGGTCAGCCTGAGAGCTGAGATAAGCTTTTGGAACAGTAGTCAGAACTGCAGGAGCAGACCCTGATCCCCAGTGAAGAAGGCTGAATACACCACCCCACCACCAGCATCACCATGATGGCATGGCCGCGTATCCAGTCCTAGTTTACACAGGTTGTCCCAGCATCTGATGCCATTTGGCATTTTAGCACTCTCAGTGTGTCTGGGTTTAGACAAGAAATGGTCACCTTAGACAAATGCAACGTATATGTTATGGGCTGAATGATGTCCCCCCAAAATTCATATGTTGAAGCCTTAACCTGTAGTACCTCAGAATGTGACTGTGCTTGGAGACAGGGCCTTTAAATGGGTGGTTAAGTTAAGATGAGGCCCTTAGGTGGGCTCTTATCCAATCTGACTGGCATCTTTATAAGAAGGAGAAATCCAGACACACAAAGAAACCCCAGAGATGTATGAGCACAGAGGAAAGACCGTGTGAGGACACAGCGAGAAGGTGGCCATCTGCAACAAGAAGAGACAAACCAAACCTGCCAATATCTTGATCTTGGACCTCTAGCCTCCAGAACTGGGAGAAAACAAATTTCTGTTGTTTAAGTCATCCACTCTGTGGTATTTTGTTATAGTAGCCCTGGCAAACTATCTATCTATCTATCTATCTATCTATCTATCTATCTATCTATCTATCATCTGTCTATCTATCTATCCATCTATCTATCATCTGTCTATCTATCATCTATCTATCTATCATCTATCTATCTATCCATCTATCTATCATCTGTCTATCTATCCATCTATCTATCTATCATCTGTCTATCATCTATCTATCTATCTATCTATCATCTGTCTATCTATCTATCCATCTATCTATCATCTGTCTATCTATCCAACTATCTATCTATCTATCCATCTATCTATCTGTCTATCTATCTTGTATGGAGGAAGTGGTAATTGGAGTTCCACTAAGGATATAAAATTTCCCCTGGATTGGATGGGAGCACAATCAGTAGTGTATTCATCAGCTATCACTACATGACAAACAACCATAAAAATTCCAGTGACATAGAAAAATAAATAAATATTACTTCATGCTCACTCATCAGCACACTGGTTGGGGTTTGGTTAACCATGTCTGAACTCCATTTGACTTAGCTCCATGTTGCAAGTTAGGTTCATATGTGGCATTCTTCTGTACTAGCATCTACTTGGGACATGTTCTCCTCACAGTGATGGCGGTGGAGAGCAGACCGACCATGTTAGCACATTTCAAGCCTCTGCTTGAGTCATGTACTCTAACATCCCATTGGTCAAAGCAAGCCACCAGGTCAAGCTCAAAGTCAAGGATGGTTAGATACACTCCATCCAGAGCAAAGCCACGGCAATGTCATGAATATACATCCTATTTAAAGGAGAGTGAAGAATTAGATTAACCATTTGATCTACCATACTTAGG
Source organism: Equus caballus (assembly GCF_041296265.1). NCBI lineage: Eukaryota > Metazoa > Chordata > Mammalia > Perissodactyla > Equidae > Equus > Equus caballus. The sequence continues at coordinate 22,828,255 of NC_091706.1, read as the reverse complement.
TTCCATCTGTGTACTTTTAGGGGTTAAGTGGCCATGGACTAGGTCTTAATAAATGAACTTTAGACTAGGGCCTTACCATCAAGCATGTCTAGAATAATTGTCTCTGACAACTTTCTGTGAGGCAGTCACTTCTCATTGCTGAGACTCAGTTTCTAGAAAACAGTAAAAGTCCATTAACTAGATTGCCCATTATAACACAGCAACCACTTGGCCCACATGGTGCTTTTTTTGCTTGTTTAATTATTTAATATTAAATATTTTGAAGGATTTCACATTAAAATCCAGTTTCTCCTAATAAACTGGAGAATCTGACAGCAATGAGCATCAAGGCAAAAATTACCAGAAGCGAAGCTACATCTGCCCCATAGTTGTCTGCCCTCTCCTGATGACACAGTCCCTCCCAGGCAGTCTCTCATTTAGGATATATGCTTGCCTCCTACTGGGATTTGAGTTTGGACCCCAAATCTAGAGTGTCCAGCTACAACATCCTGAGATTCTAAATGATACGGGACAGATTCCTAATGCAAACTAGTCTCCAGTATTGCTCTTCAGTCTCTGGGTTGGCAATGTTTAGGTTTGGGGAGAATTTCTAACTACAACTTTTGCCGTGCACATAAAATCTATTCTTCACACTTTTTATTCACAATCAAAATAGAATTTGTGCCCTCTGAGTCACAAATACTCCAGGTTTCCATGGAGGGATATTCTCTTATAGGTTGAAAGCAGTGTGATGGTAAAGGCATCCTGTTCTGGGACTGGTTGGGAGCTCGTTCTGAATAGAAACACACAGAGAGATCTTTTCAGAGCTCTTCACTTCCCACGTGGCTTTCTTAATCCATGGGCGGTCTTGTCAAAAGAACCATATGACAACCAGCCGCCCTACCATTGAAAGCAGCTGGTCCTTGGGACCAGCTGCAGTGATAAGTGGGCTGTCAGGCGGGCTCTGCAGCAAGCCCACACTTCATCACGGTCAGCATAGCTCTATGAGGCACGTCCCTCTCAGAGGAGAGCCTCAGAGACAAGACATCAGAACTTGAAAATGAAATCGTAGATAGAAACACCCACTCTGTGGCAAGAGTTGAGAGATTTAAAGACAAACAATTTTGTTGTTATTGTTGTTTATTGATTTGGACTTGGCAGCTGCCCTAAAACAGAGAAAGGAGAGTGTCCCAGGAGCAATATCTGAGAGAGGGTATGAGAACTAGAGAACGTGAGAGAGACCCCCGAAAGCCTCAAGTACCATGAAAAGCAAGTTGAAGACATTGAAGACATCCTATCTTTCTTTCCTTCTTTGACCCATTTGAGCACTGCCTAGGAAGGTGAGAGAGCCCTTCTGGGAGCTAGAAATAATATTCCAAAGTCTTTTGTAGTTAACTATATTCATAGATTTTTGTCTCATTTAATCTTTTTTGTAACCTCTGATTTATTTGTTACTCTTGAAAAATCCTATTTTTTTTTTTTTTTTTGAGGAAGATTAGCCCTGAGCCAACTACTGCCAATCCTCCTCTTTTGGTTGAGGAAGACTGGCCCTGAGCTAACGTCCATGCCCATCTTCCTCTGCTTTGTACGTGGAATGCCTACCACAGCATGGCTTTTGCCAAGCAGTGCCACGTTGGCACCCGGGATCCAAACCGGTGAACCCCGGACCGCCGAGAAGCGGAAAAGTCCTATTTTTGACTGGACTCAGACTTAGAGGTAGAAGCTCTGACAAAGGATAGCCTCTGCCTCTTGGCAATCTGTTCCTGGCATTTTGCTTTGGCCTCCTTCATTCTCTTGGCCACAGTTGATCATATTTGCAGACTTGTCCTTATTTTCTTTAGTGCACTTTCTTCAAAGCAATTTACTGACGTTTGTCTTGCAGGATACGTGGAGTAACAAGACACTGCATATTGAGCACTTTGATCCTACTTTTCCTCCCTTCTTTGTTCAGGGGCTTTCTCACAACACACTGGCAGACACCATCTTCTTTAGAGAGACTGAAAATTTGCAGATTCTGACAGCTCTTTGGGGGCGCCTGGCAACAAGGCACATTAGTATCAGTCAGTACAGGAATATCCTTCTCCCTTTTTTTCATAATAACCATGTTGACAACACTCAGAGTGGCATCCACAAGCCACCTCAACCAGATTTGTGCTTCCTTTCTCCAGTTCTCCTTGGGCTATAACAGGAGTGAGTGCCTCTTACTCAGTAGCAAGCAGACACAGGCATGGGTCCAGACAGCCTGCTTCATGGGGAAACCTTATTGGTCATTCCCATCACAGATCTGGACCACACAACCCTTCCATTCTTCGCCCAGAGCATCAGCAGCAACTTCTGCATCCATACTCTTCTCATAAAGGTAGGAAGTTTGCATTCATCCTCCAATGCAATGAGTTCCTAGCAGCCAGTTGCTGGGAAGGAGATGTTCAGCTTCATCTTGAAGCAGCTGATCACTGCCAAAGTGTTATGAAAAAGAGCTTACCTCATTTAATCTTTACCACAATCCTTTACTGTGCATTACTATCTCATTTTATACATGAGACATAGAAGCAGAAAGAAAGTGAGATTTTCCTCAAAAATGTGAATTCTAAAAATGTCAGAGGCAAGATTTGAAACTATGTCTCTTTTGCCCCAGACCATGCCCTTTTCACCCCCACAAACCTGCCATCTTTAAATAGATAGGTGAGGTTAGAACTAAGGCCTAAAACTTAAAATACTTGCCCCAAATTCACATGGCTACTAAACAGCAAAGCTAGGATTTGAAGCAGGTCTTTCTGACTCCAGATCCTAAATTCTTCTTTTTTATTTTTGTGGGGAAGATTAGCTCTGAGCTAACTGCTGCCAATCCTCTTCTTTTTGCTGAGGAAGGCTGGCCCTGAGCTAACATCTGTGCCCATCTTCCTCTACTTTGTATGTGAGATGCCTACCACAGTATGGTGTGCCAAACGGTGCCATGTCCACACCAGGGATCCGAACCAGCGAATCCCGGGCTGCCAGGAGTGGAACGTGCACACTTAACTGCTGTGCCACTGGGCCGGCCTCTCCAGGTCCTGAAGTCTTAAGCATTTTGTTGCCTAGGATTTCTAAATCTTCCTATATAGGTGGGAATCAATCTGGAGCTTAAATATGTCCTGGGAAGGGAATTATATAAATTTATAACTATTGAGAGGAAATAAAGGAAGAATTACTGATCTTCCTAATTAAAATGAATCCTCCTGGCACACACAGCCCCCACTATGCAGGTACAGATTAGGGAAAGAGCTAGGAGCCTCTGCGGTTTCTCCAGCCCTGTGCACGCACGTGTGTGTGTGTGTGTGTGTGTGTGTGTGTGTGTAGGGGAGGGGGAGCTGAGGTGCTCTGATGGGGACAGGGATCCTGAGGTCAGGTGATACACCTGGGTCTGATACCTGGCGGATGAGCACAGACAGGTCGTCCCATTGCATTGGAGTGGAGGTTCTGGAGTCCAGCAAGATAAGAAATCAAGAATTAGGGTAAAAACAAAGCAGAAGTGATTAAAATAAACAGAGTTGAAGATAATACTCTATATATTATTTCATAAACAGTATGTCGCCTACTTAATGGGTGAAGAAATTGGGTTTGAGAGAATTTAGACAACTCACTCAGCACCAGAGTCAGAACGTGGCAGAACCAAGACTCAAACCCAAAATGTCTGGGCCCTAAAGCAGCAAGATGTGGGTGAGGAGCTTCCATGAATGGGATGAATCAGACGAATCTAGGCTACCAGGAAATGTACTAAGGCTCAATGAAGGCAGAGGGCCAGTTGCCCTTAGCATGGCGTTAAAGAGGAAATACTCAAAACCCAGCATCCCACAGTCATATTCTGGGAGAGGAGAGAACCCTTGTTTTTAAATGAAGCCATTTAAACCTCATGATATAAAGACAAGGAGAACAAAACAACAGACTAAAAGCTTTACTATCTTGGGGGAAATGTACAAAAAAACTGTTCGGGTTAAAGAAAGAAGAAGGAAGAAAGAAGGGAGGAAGGGGGGGGAAAGGAGGGAGGGAAAGGAAGGATGGAAAAAGAGGGGAGAGGAAGGGAAAGGAGTAAGAGATGGTGAAAGGGAGGAAGAAAGAGGAAAAAGTGAAGAAATAAAGGAAAAGACGGAGAGAGAAAAGAAAGGACAGAGGAAAAAAAGAGAATTTTAAAGGACATAGGTTCCACGACAAATTAGAGCCCTCAGCAGTGACTCTATAGACAGCTGTCACTGAAGGTTATTTTCAGATAATGAAATTAAATACACCCTTTTATCTTCTGTGCCCCTGTAGATCATGAGTTCCGGAGATCACAGTCTTAATACACACACAGTTTTGATAATTCTCCAAGGGCTTAAAACAATACTGTGCATACAGTGGGTGTTGAATAAATAAAAGGTTGACATTGATTGATAGTCTCTTCCCTAAAGGAAATTGATCTCCAATTCAAATCTCCAACATAACACCGTGCAAGGTTAATCTTCATATCCCCACAGATGGAGACTAATGGGATAGGCCTAAGTAGGCAGAAGTGCATCCGGAAACCAAATTGGGAAGTGATAGCTATTGTCACCCAGGAAATTGCCAAGAGTGCATGTCACTCATGGTCCCCAGCTCCAATATCTAAACATTCTTTTCCCCATAGATATCAAAAGAACAGTGATACAAAAGAAAATGCATGTAAATAAAGTTTTGAATTATTGAAAACTGACTTTAGCAAGGTTGATCATGAACGACTCTTAGTTATTTGCTTTTGAAAAATGGCAATTGCTGAAATTCTTAAGTTAGGTGAAGGAAAGTTCCTCCTCTATACCCCCAGACCACGTCACAGACAAAACTCTGCCATATATACAGAGAAGTATTAAAAAAATGCCTCAGCAACGCGGCCTAGTACTTTGTAAACAAATATCCATTAGCAAGCTGACATGAAGTACTTCATGCAACCTGCTCAGTAGATTTGAAGACGTCCTAACTCTGTCCTTTCAGGTGGTCCTAAATATTTTAGCCAGTTCAAATTATCTTAAATGCCATTTAACAAATGAAAGCCTACTTCTAATTCTCATTATGCTGATTAGAAGTTGCTAGTTTTTCCAGTAACAATCTATTTCTAACATTCATTATGCTGGTCAACAAAACTACCCATGTGGATAACAGATAATGGTAAAAAAACGTGCCTTTAATATTACCTCTGAAGTGTGGCCTTTGTTAAATAACGTGAGATGACCATCCCTGACATGTCGGTTCCTATTTACAGCAACTGACCACCCTTCGGGTGGTAAAATGAGCACACACATTTGTATGATACCAGCTTTGTGTTGGGTATTTAAAAGTGTATAACAAGCAACATAACATGAATGATGAACCATATTTAAATAATTTCCCTTTCTCTTTAAATATAATGATTTTAATAATTGGCAAATGAAATGCATTCCCACATATACATTAGGTATATTCAATATTCTCTTCTTGAATGTGAGTGAATATAAAAGACAAAATTGCCTATTCTTCATACAAACTCAAGAAAACCCAGCCACCCTGAGATAATTTCATACCCTGCAATATGACTAATATGCAGTTTTGAGCAGCAACTTTCACGCTTCTCTTCTCGGTGGAGGGAACACATGGCAGCTGGAGCCACTCTGCTTCCTAGTTGTTAGGTCTTTGGGTCGTAGCTGGATTCTGTGGGCCGAGGGAAGTCTGTTGTCCTCTACAGACTGCTGTAAAGTCCCAGAGGGTCTTATAGTCAGTCATGTGTCTCTTCAGGCTCTGGCAGTATGTGAAGCTCTATGCCTGTACTCAGGGCAGTTCAGCTTATGGGTCTTACCTTCTCATGTGTCCAAACCTTTCTCTCACCATCTTGACCTTAATATGGAATGTGGCTCCTTTCACTGATTTTCAGGACTTGCATACACTCACTCCCTCATTCATTCTCTCACTCACTCATTCAAAGTCTTTACTGAGGGTTTGGCAAAATTGAGGGGTTTATATTTCGAATACAGAAACCTAAAATTTAACAGAAAACTACCTATTTGGTCATTCTGCCACACAGACTGAGGGCCCATATCTGGTTGTTTGCTCATCCTCTGCCACAACAGGGTTATTGGTTTCATGACATATCAGTTACATTATTTTATACAGCAGGGTTAGTTACCTTCTTTCACCATCTCTCTTCCCTTCCCTCAGGGCTTTCAAATTTTGACCCTTGGGTGATTTGATTTTTCTAATAACACAGGACATTTCAGAATTGGGAGGAAAAACAATTAAAAAAGATGTTCAACATAATGGCCATTTAAAAGCCATATTATATGTGAGAAAGAAACGTCAAGAGCACACAGATCGCAGGACAATTATCTAGAACTCTCCAACACACCCTTTCTAATTCTTGATTTCTCAGTCATTCACAAAAGAACTATTATCCAGCGAGGGTCATTTTGCCATTCTTCTCTTCTAATGGAACAGTGAGTGATTATTTTTCCCACATCAGTTCTGTGATATATGACCTTCAGTTTTCTAGAGAACAAAAGATGGTTTTATTTCCTACATGATCGTGATCTTATTCTCCCAGAGACAACTTTTCTCATTCTATTTCACTCTCTGAAGATGAAAAACTGATCCTTTGAGGTTTCAGAAATAATCCTTGGATATGTTTATATTGTCTCTGAGGTCTGAATTGTAAGGTGACAGAGAAAGAGGCTGGCATATTTATTACTGATAAATGTCTCATGTTCATTCCCTTTATTGTTATAAGAAAGATAAATCTGGGGTTCATTTGCCCATCTGAATGCAAATTAAGGAAATGGGGGCCCTAGTGTCTTCTAAAACCTCAGAATCATGGGCAAGGATGTTTGCTTCCAGAGCAGTCCTCCCAGGTGCCTGTGAGAAGGTTGGGGAGTGGGAGGCGCAAGAGCTGCGCTGACTGTGTAGGTAGATATGGTTTGTGAAGGATAAGCAGCCATGAAATAGCAAACCCATAGGAGCAATACTTCTCATACTTTAATGCGTAAAGGAATTAACCAGGATCTTATTAAAATACAGGTTTCTGACCCAACAGTTCTGGGGTGGAACTGAGATTCTGCAGTTCTGACAAGCTCCTGGGTGATATCAATTCTGCTGGTCCAAGACACGCAGCAAGACACTGGAGAAGAAGTTCTCCAGTGAAGGAGAAGTTCTCATATAAATTCTAGAGGACATTCTAAACACAAGATATTTTGAGTGTTGGTTCAATGCTACTAAGGGCCTCAAGATTGTATGTTTTAAAAAATGGCCGAATAAATTCATATTGTTTTAAATTTCTTTTCGTGGAAGTAAACAGCACACATAAAATGTGAACAAATCAATGATTGGTGGATCTTTCACAAAGCAATTTAACCACCATCCAGACCAAGAAAATATTACCAGCATCCTGGAGGCCTCCACGCACCAGGTCTGCATCACTGCTCTTCCCCTCCCCCTTCTCAAAGGCAGCCACCATCCTGACTCCTGTAAGCAGAAAGTGGTTCTGTCTGTTGGAAACTTCACATAGACAAAATCATGCGGTAAGTACTCTTGTTTCTGGCTTCATTCACCATTATGTGTGTGATATTCATCCACCTTATTGTGTATACCAGCAGATTGTTGTTTTTCATTCCTCTGCACCAGGGGTCAGCAAACTTTCTCTTTAAAGGGCCAGACAGTAAATATTTTCAGCTGTGGCTGCCATAGGACTCTGTCACAACTACTCAACTCTGCTTCTGTAGCGTGAAGCAGCCATAGACAATATATAAACAAACAGACCTGGCTCTGTTCCAATTAAACTTTAGTTACAAAAACAAGCGTGGGTCAAATTTGATTTGTGGATCATAGTTTACCGACCCCTGCTCTATTGTAGTGCATTGTGAGGATTTATCACAATTCATTACTCTATTTTCTTCTTAATGAGCATATGAGTTTTCTATTGCTGCTATAACAAATTACCACAAATTTAGCAGCTTAAATCAATGCAAATTTATTATCTCACAATTCTGCAAGTCATAAATCCAGGTGGACTCAACTAGCTCCTCTCCTCTAGGTCTCACAAGGCTAAAATCAAAGTGTCAACTGGCCGGGATCTTATTCAGAGGCTCTGGGAAAGAAATTGCTTCCAAGCTCATTCTGGTAATTGGCAGAAGTCAGTTCCTTGCATCCATAGGACTGAGGCCCCTGTTTCCTTGCTGGCTATCAACTGGAAGATGCCTTTAGCTCCTCAAAGTCACTCTTCAGACCCTACACATGGCCCCTTCCATTTCAGAGACAGCAACAACACATTAAGTCCTTCTCACACTTGGAATCTCTCTTCTAGAAGCATCATTGTTGTAAAATTCACATTTAAAGGTACCATCTTCCTCAGTTGATTTAGGGTATGGTATGAGGGGGTGATGAAGAATCATTCTTTGTTCCATGTGGATATCCAATTGACCCAGCACTACTTATTGATATGACTGTCCTTTCTCCACTGCTCTTCAGTATCAAATTGTCATCAATCAGTGTCCATACATATGTGTTTCTGTTTGGTTTCCTTGTTCCATTGCTCTAGTTCTCTGTCCTTACATGACTAATGACTATAGTTCCATTATAAGCTATCTGAAAGTGTGTCTGAATTTTGTTCTTCAAGATTCTGAGTCTGGCAGAGTTTGACATCAGACTTGTTTTGATTGGGGTGAGCCACCTGGTAGAGAGGTTGCAAGAATGACTTCCATCTGCTTCTAACCACTGTAACTACCAGTGCTCACTGTATAGAACCTAGGATTCACTGTGTGACTTAATTGACTTCCATCAGTTTACTAAGCATTGCTAGATAATTTTGAACTTTATGCTGAAGCAGTAAAAAAATTTAGGCAAGGAATTAGATTTTTGATTGCTTTTTAATAAAGAAGTTAGGTGGGAACAACATAGATGAGTTTCATGGTTAAAATCTTGTTTAAGGGAGTGACCTCAGCATCATGGCAGAGTGAGCTTTCCCAGTAATCTCTCCCCTCCAACATACAATGAAAAGGTCATTCATACTCCAACAGAGGACATCCAAACACAACAGAAAAGACGTCGGAGAGACCCACAAAACCATACAATGGAGGGCAGAAAGGCTGGAGACCCCCTCAGAGGAGGTGGAAAGGGGTAAGAGAAAACTTCACTCCCCCTCAAAGACTGTGATCTGCGACTGCGGGAGGCATCTGAGAGGGAAGGAACAGGGGAGGGGACATTTGTTCCCAGGAAAATCAAGGATCCCTGAGAGCCCTAGCAGCCTAGAGGGAAGCCCTCTACAGGGGCAAAAGCTTTTGCAGTGGAGTGATCTCATCAAACCAACACCCCAGGAGAGGAGATAGTAAGGGCAGAGCGAAAAAACTCTGAGAGCATGCACGAAACTGCACCCCTGCCCCCATGCACCCAGCAATGCCTTCAGCACCTGGGATTTTGGCTGAAGGCAGAAGGCTCAGAATATGTGGTTCTTGACTCCTACCCAGTGGCAATAGGTGGTAACTGTGACCAAATAACACCAGGATGAGAAAAAACAGAGCCACTCCCTCTAGCAGTATCAAACAGTACATTAGATCTCCAGACCACAGAGAAAATGACAAGTACCCAGAAATCAGTCCTGAGGACACAGAAATATGTACCCTAAACGACAAAGAATTCAAAATAGCTATCATCAAAAACTCAAGTTAAAAAAGAATCCAGAGAAACAATTCAACGAGTTCAGGAGCTACTTTACAAAAGAGATTGAAACTATAAAGAAGAATCAATCTGACATATTAGAGATGAAAGACACAATGGAAGAAACAAAACAAAATATGGATTCCCTGAATGCTTGAGTGGACATCATAGAGGAGCATATCAGCATAAGTGAAGATAGACATGTTGAAATGCTCCAGATTCAGGAGGAGAGAACTAAGACTAAAAAGAAATGAAGAAAGTGTCCAAGAAATATCTGACTCAATTAGGAAATGCAATATAAGAATTATAGGTATTCAAGAAGGAGACGAGAAGGAGAATGGAGCATAAAGTGTGTTCAAAGAAATAAGAGCAGAGAAGTTCCCAAACCTAGGAAAGGAGATGGAAATCCATGTGGAAGAGGCTATCAGATTTCCTAAATATGTCAATGTAAAAAGACCTACTGCAAGACATAGTAGTGAAACTGGCAAAAGTGAATGACAAAGAAAGAATCCTAAGGGCAGTAAGGCAGAAGGAAATAACCTACAAAGGAACCCCTATCAAGCTTTCAGTCGATTTCTCTGCAGAAACCCTACAGGCTAAGAGAGATTGGAATGACATATTCAAATCTTTGAAGGACAAAAATTTTCAGCCAAGAATACTCTATCCAGCAAAAATATCCTTCAGATATCATGGAGAAATAAAACCTTTCCCAGACAAACAAAACCTAAGGGAGTTCATAGCCATGAGAACAACCCCCCCCCCCACCACCACCACCAAGAGATCCTCAAGGAGGCCCTAATATCTGGAAAAAAAAAGGAGAAAGGGGTTACAAAGCACAGAGTAAGGAGATAAATAGGTAGACAGAATCAGAGCAGGATAGCAAATACTCAAGCATAGCATTACAGACAAAGAGAAGGAAAACACCAAAAACAAAGACAATCTTGTCATTTTAACCACAAACTCATAACACAAGATGGAATAAGATGTGAGAAAAATAACTTGGGAGGGGAAGAGAAAAGGGACTGAATCAGTTTAGTCTCAGGAAATAAGAGGCCATCAGAAAAGCGACTATCTTATCCACAAAATTTTGAATACAAACCTCAGGGTAACCACTAAACAAAAAAGCAGAACAGAGACATGAATAATAAATAAGGAGAAAACAAAGAAACACAACATAAAAAACTACATAACTCGACTGGTAGAACAAAATACCCAGGACGAGAAACAAAGGAAATGCAGGAGAACTGGACAATGAGTGACAAAATGGCAGTATTAAGCCTTCATACATCAATAATCACCCTAAACATAAATGCATTGAATTCTCCAATAAAAAGACACAGAGTGGCGAGACGGATTAAAGAACAATACCCAAGAATATGCTGTCTCCAGGAAACACATCTCAGCTCAAATGACAAACATAGGTTCAGAGTGAAGAGATGGAAGACAATATGCCAAGCTAATGGCAAACAAAAGAAAGCAGGTGTTGCCATACTTATATCAGAAAAAGTAAGACTTCAAGATAAGACAGGTAAAGAGAGACAAAAAGGGGCAGTAAGTAATGATCAAAGGGACATTCCATCAAGAAGAAATACGTTTATAAATATCTATGCACCCAATACAGGAGCACCAAAGTACCTAAAGCAACTATTAAAAAAACTAAAAGAAGATATTAATAATAACACAATAATAGTAGGGGACCTCAACACTCCACTCACATCAATGGATAGATCTTCCAGACAGAAAATCAACAAGGAAACTGAAATAAAATGAAAAGCTAGACCAGATGGACTTAATAAACATATATAGAACACTCCATCCAAAGACAGCAGAATACACATTCTTCTCAAGTGTGCACAGAACAGTCTCAAGGATGGACCATATGTTGGGAAACAAGGAAAGCCTCTACAAGTTGAAAAGAATTGAAATAATAGCAGGCATCTTCTCTGATCATAATGCTATAAAGCTAGAAATAGAAAATCTGAATAGAGCAATCACAAGTAAAGAGATTGAAACAGTAATCAAAAGCATCCCAAAGAATAAAACTCCAGGACCAGACAGCTTCCCTGGGGAATTCTACCAAACTTTCAGAGAGGATTTAATACCTATTCTTCTCAAGCTATTCCAAAAATTTAGGGAAGATGAAACACTTCCTAACCCATTCTACAAGGCCAACATCACTCTGATACCAAATCCTGACAAGGACAACACAAAAAAGGAAAATTACAGGCCAATGTCACTGATGAACATAGATGCAAAATTCCTCAACAAAATATGGGCAACCCAAATACAGCAATACATCAAAAAGAGCATACATCATGATCAACTGGGATTTATACTAGGGACACAAGGATAGTTCAACATCTGCAAATCAATCAATGTGATAAACCACATTAACAATTAAGAAAATGAGGGGAAAATGCCTCATGATCATCATGATCATGAAAAGCATGATTATGAAAGCATTTGTCAAGATCCAACAGCTATTTATGATAAAAACTCTTAACAAAACAGGGATAGAAGGAAATTACCTCAACATAATAAAGGCCATATATGACAAACCCACAGCCACCCTCACATTCAATGGGGAAAAACTGAACGTCATCCCTCTGAGAACAGGAACAAGACAAGGATGCCCACTATCACCCCTCTTACTCAACATAATACTGGAGGTTTTGGCCAAAGCAATTAGGCAAGAGAAAGGAATAAAAGGAATCCAAATAGGGAGGGAAGAAGTGAAACTCTCACTGTTTGCAGATGACATGATCTTATATATAGAAAACCCTAAAGAATCCATCAGAAAACTATTAGAAATAATTAACAACTACAGTAAAGTTGTGGAGAACAAAATCAACTTACAAAAATCAGTTGCATTTCTGTACCATAATAACAAACTTACAGAAAAAGAACTCAAGAATAGAACTCCATTTACAATTGCAACAAAAAGAATAAAGTACCTGGGAATCAATTTAACTAAGGAGGTGAAGGACTTATACAATGAAAACTATAAGACATTATTGAAAGAAATAGACGATGACATAAAGAGATGGAAGGAGATTCCATGCACATGGATTGGAAGAATAAAGATAGTTAAAATGTCCATACTACCCAAAGCAATCTACAGATTCAATGCAATCCCAATCAGAATCTCAATGACATTCTTCACAGAAATAGAGCAAAGAATCCTGAAGTTCATATGGGGCAACCAAAGACCCAGAATTGTTAAAGCAATATTGAGAAAAAAGAACAAAGCTGGAGGCATCACAATCCCTGACTTGAAAATGTACTGCAAAACCATAGTGATCAAAACAGCATGGTACTGGTACAAAAACAGCCACACAGATCAATGGAACAGAACTGAAAGCCCAAAAATAAAACCGCACATCTCCAGACAGCTTATATTCAACAAAGGTGCCAAGAACATACAACGGAGAAAAGACAGTCTCTTCCATAAATGGTGTTGGGAAAACTGGACAGCCACATGCAAAAGGATAAAAGTAGACAATTATCTTTTGCCACACACAAAAATAAACTCAAAATGGATCAAAGATTTGAAGATAAGTCCTGAAACCATAAAACTCCTGGAAGATAATACGGGTAGTACACTCTTTGACATTAACTTAAAAGAATCTTTTCAAATACAGTGTCTTCTCAGACAAGGCAAACAAAAGAAAAAATAAACAAGTGAGACTTCATCAGACTAAAGAGCTTCTGCAAGGCAAAAGAAACTAGGATCAAAACCAAAAGACAAGCCACCAATTGGGAGAAAATATTTGCAAATCATACATCTGACAAGGGGTTAATCTCCATAATATATAAGGAACTTACACAACTGAACAACAAAAAAAACAAACAGCCCAATCAAAAAATGGGCAGCAGATATGAACAGAAATTTTTCAAGGGAAGATATACAGATGGCCAACAGGTACGTAAAAAGATGTTCAACATCACTAATGATTAGGGAAATGCAAATCAAAATTACAAGGAGATATCACCTTATACCAGTCAGAATGGCTATAATTCCCAAGATCAACAACAAATTACCAAGATCCAACAACAAGTATTGGAGAAGGTGTGGAGAAAAGGGAATGTTCATACACTGCTGGTGGGAATGCAAACTGGTGCAGCCACTATGGAAAACAGTATGGAGATTCCTCAGAAAACTAAAACTAGAACTACCATATGGCCCAGCTATCCCACAACTGGGTATCTACCCAAACAACTTGAAATCAACAATCCAAAGTAACATATGCACCCCTATGTTCATTGAAGCACTATTCATGATAGCCAAGACATGGAAACAATTCAAGTGCCCATTGACTAATGATTGGATAAAGAAGATGTGGTACATATATACAATGGAATACTACTCTGCCATAAAAAAGACAAAATCATCCCATTTGCAACAATATGGATGGACCTGGATGGAATTATGCTAAGTGAAATAAGCCAGACTAAGAAAAACAAACACCAGATGACTTCACTCATATGTGGAATATTAACAAACACATTGACAAAGAAAGTTCAGTGGTTGCCAGGGGAAGGAGGGTGGGGAGTGGGCACAGTGGGTGAAGGGGAGCACTTATGTGGTGACAGACAAGAAATAATGTACAACTCAAATTTCACAATGATGTAAACTATTATGAACTCAAATAAAAAAAAAGAAGAAAAATTTTGTTTAAATCTTGTTTTAAACAAACACTCACAACCATAAAAGAGGTGAGTGGTGAACCTGGAGTTTATTGAAGTAGTCAAGGCTAGAGATGAGAGGGCCCTGGGATGGACCTGTGACAGTGGTGGTGTAGAGAAAGTGGTAGACGTGGAAAGATGTTATGGACATTACTCAGAGATTAATTTTACCTGGAGTGTTGACTCCAATGATGAGGGACATGGTACCTAGCAATGCTACTGACAAGGAATTTAGGAGGAGTTATGTAGAAATATAATAGGTTGAGTATTGAGTGTGTTGAGATTAAGGTGTCTTCAACCTATTTCAGTGGAAATATTTATCAGAGAGAAAGAGGGGAAGGTGCAGAGAAATCAAGGCTGGAAATAGACTTGGGGGAGTTTTCTGCATTTAGAGGATAATTGGAGCCATGATTGAATCAGATCATTCAGGGAATGCATACAAAGCGAGAAAAAAGCGTACTCTGGATAGAATCTTGGTGAGTTTCACCATCTGTAGGGGATGCTAAGAGAGAGAGTGCATGATTTGTTGTAGAAGAAGGAAGGGAATCAGGAACAAACAATAATCTCTCTTAGATTCACCTCATACAATTTACTCTGCAATAATAGGATTATTGCCTTCTCAAAATAGTAACAGTGCTACTTAAAATATACAATGTTGCACAGAAAAAATATTGACCTTGTCCTTGTCCTTGTTTATAAGAACTCATCAAAATAGTGTTTTGTATAGTCGAAGCATTACCTATAATGTTAATCAAATTATATAACCACACCAGAGATTAAATTGATGAGGAAGGCATTCATAAATGATAATTTTCATGAAGCAATGAGGTAGGCTCATTTTATTTTAATTAAAAATAGGTAATGACAGAGAAGTGTAAAGGAAAAAGTCTCAGCTGGAATCATATGCTCAGGATTACAAAGAAAAAAGAAAACTTTCCTTGGAGCATGGAGATGGTTAAGGTGGGATGGGTAGACTGAGAGGGAGTTGGTGTATCCCTGTCTTCCACCCGGGGTTCTGTTTGCATGCATCGGTAGACCTTGGGTACGTCCAGCTTCTGATGATGAGTTGGGAATTCCTAGTGATCTCCCCGCAATTTCCTAGCAGGTCCATGCAGTGAAATACCTGCAATGTGGATAAAAGTGAAAACAAGACATGCTGGGACAGGAAAGCCACTCTGCCAACCCAGCTGTCCTCAACCTATGAAGAGTCTGTTGCCCTCCAGGCTCTTGAACACAACGACAAAAGGCCAGCAAGTTCACAGGTTCCATGTTTATTTCATCCAGTCAAGGAGTTGCTTCATCCACAAGGCAGCAAAACAATATAAAATTAGAGGAGAGGATCAAATCAATAATCGGTCCAGCAGGAGACAGTGTGTGTTCTCCTTTGAGCTCTTAGCAGGTGCACTGGGTGAATACAGATAAGCTGATAAATGGCTGATTTGATAGACTGGTGCAAACACATGCTTTGCCAGAGATGACTTTTTAAGTCACCATACATCAAACAGACAGTGTCAGCCTTTGAGGATAAACCTGTGAAGCCTTGTTGTGGTCTTTGAACTACCTCTGAGACCCAGAGACTGAAAAGGGGCCTGAGTGTTCCTCTGAATCCATTGGGAGGACGGAAAGCTTCAAAGAGGAGCGCCATCATATCCAAGGGAATGCATTGATTGAAGGAACCAGTGTGAAATAGTCTTTAATAATTACCAGAAAGCTAGAATCGACTGGTGTTTTGCTGAGCTATATTTTATCTTTATTGGATTAACTGTGACACAGTAGGTTATGTCAAAGGGAATCTGCATGAATATTAAAAGTAAATGTGGTGTGAATAATAGATAACTTACATTAGATGCACCAGCATGCAGTAATTTTTATTCACCTACATAATTAGATTAAAACAAATCTGCTGAATAAAATACATTGTCTTACTCTAATCTGGTTTGAAAACACCCAAAAGTTATGACCATAAGGATGTTTGCTGGTATTTTGCATACAAACACATAATTCACCCTAAGAAATATTTTCTGAAAGGTTCCTGATAGTTACAAGAGTGGGCGATTGTGAATATTAACAGTCTAGGGCAAGAAAGAAATACCCTTTAGGTCAAATAAGACTCCTACAATGTTGATACAAGAGTAAAATCACCAACATGTAACTTTTATGTTCATCTCTGGGAATTATGAGGGGCATTAAATTATGTAGGAAAATTAACCTCAGAAAAGACCTTATCTGCAACCTGAAAGCCCGCCATGATTACTTTCATATATGTAGTTTCTTTTGTGTATTTTAGTTCCACAAGATAAACTTGACTTTAAGGCAAGCTATATTCCTCTTTTGGGTAGGGGAAAGCTGGCATTAAGATTTTTTTGGTAGATCTCAGACTCCCAGTCTCTAAGCTCGTACCTTTCCGTTTCCCACCATGGTCTCCCCAAGTGCTGCTGTTTCCCACTGCCCAAGAAATTCAGCTGGAATCTGTTGTAAGAGGAGGTGGGTCGCAACACTGTCTTATTCCACCACAGTATGGATGCTGGGGACTCCCCCATCCATCTCTCTCTGCTCTTGGAGGCTTCTAGATACCCTGGGCCACTGCAAAAGAGAATGTCCGAGTAGGGAGGTTTGAATGTGGCTCAGAAGGAGTGGACAGCACTCATGCTGATTGATGCACAGGTAATAAGGCTGGCAGATGTGGGTGGAAGGCTCTCCCCAGAGGCCCATGTAGCTCGTCAGGCAGGCGATGGGTGGGCTTTACTCTTGTGTTGATGAACGGGTTGCCAGTTCTCGCTGGTCCCCATAGTTCTCTGGCGCTGGCCTCTTTCTTCTGATGCTGCTTTCCTCCACCAGGTAGTGCCTAGGTTTCGGTTCCCTCCCCCATCCTGCTCCTATTCCCCCTTCCCAACGCAATGCACCTTGCCTAGCGTGACCACATGGCCTGATTTGCCTGGGTCATGGCCTGGCTTATTCTTTTGGTCCCAGCATAATGAATAATAATGCTCCCTTCACTCTCAACAGTGACCCATTTGGATATTAATGTATGTGGTCAACCTAACCTTGTCTAGTCCTGCCTAAGAGGTCGTTGTCTGAGTCCCCCAGTCTTCTCTCGCCGTTTGTTGTTGCAACACAAACTTGATTCCTTGCTTCCTTCGGGATCTTATGCTTGGATTCTTAAGAGCTTTTTTTCTTCTCTTTGAAATCAACTCTTGCAAATGAAAAGTTTGGCTATCAAAGTAGGTTTCTGAGGCTAGCATCACAAGCTTATTTTGGAAGTCCAAGATGCGACATTAACTACTTTGCTCTCTGTTTATAACCCTGCCACTCTAATTCTCCTGGTGGCAATGTAGATGTCTGATGACAGAAAGTGTTGTATATAGAAACATCCAGGAAAAAAAACCCCAAGGGTTTATATTACAAGCAATTTCCTCACCGTTCTCCTACTTCCAAGCCTCCATTTGCAATTTGCCATCTCAAAGCATTCCTGTCACACCTCCTGTGCCTAAGGTAAGTTTTGTGGAAAAATAATAATCGCTATTAACTATTGAGTATTTACTAGCATTCAGCACACAGGTTGCCTCATGCACTTGCAATAATCCGCTAAGGTGGGTATTATTATCATTATCCCCACTTAATAGATGTGGTGGCTGGTGCATAACTCACCTAGAAAAGGTTATGCAGCTCGCAAGTGGTTGAGCTAGAAGGTGAGCCTGGGCCATTTGACTCCGGAGCTCAGGCGCTTTAAACAAAAGTCTCTCCTAAAGATGCAAAGCTTGCAAATCTATAACTTGGTAGATTACTCAAAATATAGTATAAACTTCTGTTCCTGAGAGACAGAAGGGTATGGTAAAGGCTGTCGGAAACCCGTTTTCAATTGTGTTGTTCCCCTAAATGACCCCAAAACCTTCCTACAGCAGCTTCCAAAGGAGCCTTTGCCTATCTTCTTTGGACAGGATGGGCCAGAAACCTTGCCCAAGAAGCGCTCTCGCCTCATAATTATTCGCATCTGTGTGCATTTCAGCTCATAGGCAAGCTCTCTGCGTGGAAAGGGTCAGTAGAGGCAGCTGCTTGGTTAAAAGCAGCAGCAGGTCCCTCCAAAGGCAGGGCATCATGTGGCACCTGAGCTCCACCTACTGTGCTTCTCGAGGCTGCTTTAAACCCGAGCCCTGCTGGCGTGGTCGGCTGTGAGGACCCCCTCAGTGAAGGGCCATCAAAGAGGCTGCCAAGATCAGACAGGCTGCATCCTCTCACAGCTTCTCACAGGAAGTGAAGGAGTTCGGGGGGATCACGACGGAGGAGGTAAAATCTGCCAATGTTATTAGAGGTATGTATTTAAAAGGATGATTAAAACCAAATGAGTATGTTCTAGAAATCTAATCCAACCTGTATATGCGTCAGAGCTAAAATCGTTTCAGCTCGTCTCTCATGAGAGTTGATTACAGTACATAATAGAATAACTAGCCCTTATAAATGTGGAGCGCTTTAAGGTTGTCAAAGCAATCACATCAAAATTACCCCAGCGACATCTAATCGCCATCATACATTCAATACGTGTGTGGACCTCTATTGATAAGATGGAATTAATATCTCAAAGGCAAGGCTGTTTTTTCCCTGATTGAGTTAGGTGTTTTCCAGTGATGGATGAGGTCAAACCATGACCAGTAGAATTTGTCAGAATTAACACAGATGCTCCTACATGTGGTGTTTGGGTCGCGATTCTCATTTGTGGCTTTTATTGTTCCCTTCTCAACATTTCACCACAGTGGCAGATGTTTTCTAAGTGCGCACCCCTTCTATTACTTTACTTCCCCTTGCAGAAGGATACTGGGCCAAGGCCTCCCGTGAGGTTACAGCTAGTGAATCTTGTGTAAATTTTTTTTCCTTGATCAATGTAATGTATGCATGTAGTAGAAAATCAAATAGAATAGACTGGCTTATAAAATACAGCGAGAGTCTGTCACCTCACAACTTCCCTCTCCAGTCTCCAAGGGCAATCACAGTTAACTATTTCAGTCTCCACTTCTTTTGAGAGTTAGGCACAGATCTGAATAATCTGTTTTTAAGGCTAATTCTTGATATACAAACTTAATATATTTTCACTTTAACTTCCTGCTATGATTGAAAAGGATGCTCTTTAATATAACCTCACATACTCTTTTCCCCTTCTCTCAGTTTTTAATGGTTATATCATTATTTTTAGTGCTTATTATAAGGTTGTGCACCACATAAGGACGTTTCGGTCAACGACAGGCCACATATATGATGGTGGTCCCATAAGAATAGTACCATATAGCCTAGGTGTGTAGCAGGCTATACCATCTAGGTTTGCGTAAGTACACTCGATGATGTTTGCACAACAACAAAATCACCTAATGGCACTTTTCTCAGAACATATCCCTGTCGTTATGCGGCACATGACTGTAGTTACCTTTGAAACTGCAAATGAAATGCGTAGTCCCTGATTTCACACTTTTTTGAAAATAGAGCTTGAATCCCCAGTTTTTAAAATAAGAAGTTTGTGTATCCATCCTTCCTTCCCTATCTATCCTCTATCCTTCTCTCCTCCTCCCTCCCTCAGCCTCCCATTTCGTAATCTCTTTTAAACATTTAACTGTAGCTCTTGTTTTGAGTACAGGTTGATTGCAAAAGCTTAAACCCGCTAAATATCTTAGCATGATTGCATTACAAAATAAACTGAGGCATATTACAAATTTGAAGAGTTTGAGCAAAAATCAATTCACACCAGGCAGCATCCAATCTAGCAGAAAGGAGTATTGAGGAAATGTACAAAATGAAAGACTTTTACGGGCAGAGGGAGGGGAACAAGGATGGTATACTGGGCAAAAAAGCAGGTTCGCTGTTGCAGGGTTACCTTCCTATAGGGGATGGCAGGTCTACCAAGTGGAGGACCTAACTAGTGCTGATCAGGCAATTGCTGATTGACTGGTTTAAGATTTCAGTTCCGGGAGAACAGAAACCATAAGTTAAGTCTCAGTTTGGTGACACAGGGCTTAGCATAAGCGACTCGATTTTGGCCCTGTTGTCTTGTGGTTTTTTGGGTTTTTTTTTTCCTTTTTCTCCCCCAAGCCCCCCAGTACATAGTTGTATATTCTTCATTGTGGGTCTTTCTCGTTGTGGTATGTGGGACGCTGCCTCAGCGTGGTTTGATGAGCAGTGCCATGTCCGCGCCCAGGATTCGAACCAACGAAACACTGGGCCGCCTGCAGCGGAGCGCGCGAACTTAACCACTCGGCCACGGGGCCAGCCCCTCTGTTGTCTTGTTTTTTGAAAATTGTGACTATAAATATTGCTCATTGTGAAGTCAAAGAGCATGCTAGAATTACATTTCATTGTCTGCAGTTGCTGTGACATCACACCTCCCTCTGTCATTTAAATCACAAGACTCCTAGTATTAGTCACTGACTAGTCAAAATCAAAGTCACTGGTGAAACGTCTCCTTTCTTTTCCTCTGCCAATAAATCAAAACCATACCATATGTTGGCTTGCTTTGTTTGGGGGCCATAAGTTGTATGTTTTTTTCTTGCTATTTCTTATTGCCTTTTTTGTTAATAGTTGGAAGAATTATATCTCTCCATCATGTGCCTAATGTTTTGCAGGCTCTCACTGTCTTTTACTTGACATACACCCTCCTCTTCTGAAGATGTTTCACTTGGATCCCACTAACCCCATGTTCTAATTTGGACTTGCTGCTTTATAAGCCTGCCACTCAGCTGCTGTCTTAGGATTTCACTTTAGCGGATGTATCGTTTCAACGAGTTTCCTCCTTTGGGTGCTGGAGTATATCCTCATTTCCTCAGATACGGTGAATAAGAAGTAAACTTGCTGAGTTCTCGCATGTTTGGAATGATTTTGTTTTGCTCAGAATGTGACGATGTGGGCTGGAGTTTGTTTGTTTTAATTCATGCTGCGTATTGGCTACTGGACCCTTTTTTTGCAAAGATTTCTTGTTCTCCACAGCTCTGGGACTTTTTTGTCCTCTCACTTCTTTAATACTTTCCTCTTCTACGTTCTCTCTGCCTTCTCTCTCTCTGGGTATCCTATTACAGAGATATTTGAACTCCTGGACTGATCCTCTACCTCTTTTATTATTCCCTTAGTATTTTCTTTCTCTTTGTCATTTTCTCTACATTCTGGAATCTTCCAGATTTTCTATTAAATTTATTATTATGGCAATATGTTTAAATTTCCAGGAGTTTTGCGTCTTCTCTGATTGTTCGTTTCTTAGCAACCTGTTCTTGTCTTATAGGTGACATCTCATTTTGACTCTCTGAGAATCCCAGTCGCATTTTTTTTCAACAAGGTTTTTTTAATTGAAATGTTTCCTGAGATAATTGGGATTCATATGCAGTTGTAAGAAATAATGTACAGAGATCCCAAGAACACCTTACCCAGTTTCCCCAAAGAACATTTGCAAAGCTCTAGTATAATATCACAACCAGGATGTTGACCATCCGCTCATCCTATGCAGATTTCCTCACTTTTACTTGGACTCATTGTGCGTGTGCATGTGCCAGTGTGTGCGTTTAGTTCTATACAATTTTATCACGTGTAGGTTTGTGTATCCTCTACCACAGTCAAGATACTACGTAGTTCTATCACCACAAGAATCCTTCATGTTGCCTTTATATAACCTCCCCCCTCCCTTCCAGCTCCCTTCATTTCTACTTGACAACCGCTAATCTGTTCCCCATTTCTATAATTTTGTCATTTTAAAATGCTATATAAATTGAGTCACATATTATATAACCTTTTGTGATTTGCTTTTTTCACTCAGCTTGAATTACCTGGAAATTGATCCCAGTTGTGATATGTATTGATATTTTGCTCCTTTTGTTTTTGAGTAGTATTCTATGATATGTTTTTAATACAGTTTATTTAACCATTCACTAGCTGAAGGACATCTAGGCTATTTCCAATTTTTGACAGTTATGAGTAAAGCTGTTATGAACATTCACATACAGGTTTTGTGTGAACACGTGCTCATTTCTCTGGGATGAATACCCAAGAGTGCAATTACTGGGTCACATGGTAGTTGCATATTTAGTTATATAAGAAACTGCTAAACTCTTTTGCAGAGCAGCTGTACGTTCCCACCAGTAATGTACGAGTGACCTGGTTTCTGTCCATCTTCACCAGCATTCTGTGTTGTCCATATTTTCTTATTTTGGCCACTCTGATAGGTGTGCGGTGATATCTCATTGCACTTTTGATTTGTATTTCCTTGATGGCTAATGATGAATATCTTTTCACCTGCTTATTTGCCATCTGTATATCCTCTTCAGTGAAATGTCTCTACATATCTTTTGCATGTTTTCTAATGGGGTTATTAGGTTTCTTTCCTGCTGAGTTTTTTCTTTTTTTTCCTTTTTTTTGAGGAAGATTAACCCTGAGCTAACATCTGCTGCCAATCCTCTTTTTGCTGAGGAAGACTGGCCCTGAGCTAACATCCGTGACCATCTTCCTCCACTTTATATGTGGGACGCCTACCACAGCATGGCTTGCCAAGTGGTGCCACATCCACACCCGGGATCCAAACTGGCGAACGCCCAGCCGCTGAAGCAGAACGTGCACACTTAACCCCTATGCCACTGGGCCGGCCCCTTCTACTGAGTTTTAAGAGTTCTGTATAGATTCTAAATATTAGCCCTTTACTGGATATGTGGTTTGTGAAAATTTTCTCCCAGTCTGCAGCTTGCCTTTCCACCCTCTTTATATGAGCTTTTGGAGAGCAAAAATTTTAAATTTTGACGAGGTCCAATTTATCAATTTTTCCTTTTTCCTCCCTTTTTTCCATGATTTTAGTGTCGTCTAAGATCTATCTAAGATCTATTAGATCTATCCCTAGATCCTGAAGACTTTTTTCCTATGTTTTCTCTTTCTAAAAGTTTTCTAGATTTACATTGAAGTATACGATCCATTTTGAGTTAATTTTTGTGCAAGGTATGAGGTTTCAGTCGAGGTTCATTTTTTGCCTATGGATGCCCAGTGCTCCAGCACCATTTGTTGAAAAGGCAATCCTTCCTTTAGTGAATTGCTTTTGGATCTTTGCCAAAATCGATTGGGCATATTTGTGTGTGTCTATTTCTGGCTGCTCTTTTCTGTTCCATTGATCTATGTGTCTATCCATCTGTCAATAGCACATTGTCTTGATTGCTGTAGCTATATAGTAAGGCTTAGTATGTGTTAGAGTGACTCCTCCCACTTTATCCTTCTTTGTCAAGGTTGTTTTAGCTATTCTAGGCTGTGCCTTTCCATATAAATTTTAGAGCAAGCTTGTCTATGTGTATAGAAAACTTGCTGGGATTTTGATAGGAACTGCATTAAACTGAAAGGTCAGTTTGGGGAGAATTGACATCTCTGCTATGTTGAGTCTTCCAATTCATGAACACTGCATGTCTCTCCATTTATTTAGGTCTTCCTGGATTTCTTTCAGCAGTATTTTGTAATTTTCAGTGTATAGATACTGTCTATGTTTTCTTAAGTGTGCATCTAAATATCTTGATTTCTTTGGAAATATTGTAAATGGTATAGTGTTTTCTATTTTGGCTTCCACATGTTTGTTGTAGTATATAGAAATGAGATTGATATTTTTGTGTGTTGATCTTGTATACTGTGACCTTGCTGAATTTATTATATTAGTCCTAGGTGTTCTTTTGTAGAATCTTTGGAATTTTATGTGTAGACATTTATGTTATCTGCAAAAATAGCCAATTTTATTTGTTCCTTTCCAATTTATATGCCTTTTACTTCATTTCCTTGCTTCCTTTGAGTAGCTAGAATTTCCAGTACCCTGTTAATGGTGAGAATAAGACATCCTTGCCTTATTCTTGATCTCAGAGAGAAAGCATTCTGTCTCTCATCATATTAGTTGTAGATTTTTTGTAGACAATTTTATCAAGCTGAAGTAATTCCTCTCTATTCTTAAATTTTGCTGAAATTTTTATCATTAATATGTGTTTAATTTTGTCAAGTGTTTTTCTGCCTCAATTGAGATGATCCTATGCTTTTTCTTATTTAGCTCATTGATATGGTGGATTACTTTGACTAATTTTTGAATGTTGAACCAGCCTTTCATACCTGGAATAAATCCAACTTGGTCATGGTGTATAATTCTTTTTATATATTGTTAGATTTAATTCGCCAAGATTTTGTTGAGGATTTTTCATCTAAGTTTAAAGAGATATTGGTTGAAAATTTTCCTTTTTTGCACTGTCTCTGTCTGGTTGTTGGTATGAGGGTAAGGGGGTCTACAGCATTTTGTTCAGACTGGAAGTCTTCAACCACATTTTTTAGAGTTCTTTTCTGTTACCTGTAAATTTTATGTTTCACAGATACTTGTTTATTTTTGTCTCTCCTGTCCCATATTTCAGGAATTCTTAAATGTCTAATGGTTCTTACTTTTCCATTTATATAAATGTGGAGTATCAGGAAGTCTGAAAATTTCCACGTATATGGGTAGGGCTTGTCTACTTCTCTTTACAGTGTATAGGCAGAGAGCAAGCCATCCATACATCAAATATTATTAACAACTTTCTCAAGGACAGAAGGCAGTTGAAAAACTGAGAGAGATAAAACAGAACAGAGATGCTGCCCCTAGAGTACAAACAAGGAGATCTGCTGATTAGAAAGAAGATAATATCAGCAGCAAAACCCTTAGAGGTGTGAGCCACAGCAAGGACGATGGAGAAGAAAGATGAGAAGTGGTAATGAAAACACAGGATTATTTGAAGTTCTATATTTGGGATTGTCCATTTTTTCCACCTCTTCTTTTGTTGTCTTCTGTTTTTTAATTTTCCACTGTTTTATCTGCAGATAAGCTCTTCTCTAAGTTGAAAATATGACTGGCAGAAGTTAGGGCAGCTATCTTAGTGGCAGGGCTCAAGAAAAACATCCTACTTCATTCCAGCATTTGTAGATATCCAGACAGTAAATGACTGTCTCCCAACTTATATACTCATGATTTCAGGTGCTACTCTTAATCAGAGTCTAGTAGAATAGGTTACTAAATTTCTCTTGGGAAATACTAATCTGCCCCAATACGTGCAGGGAATTGGAGAGTTTTATCCAGTTTTTCTCTTTATAGAAAGAGCAAGGAACACCGCCCTGCTTTGTAAAGCTCTAATCAATTGGTAAACTCTTCCACTTCCTCATTTATAAATAATGAGATACTTACAACTTTGCCTCCAATCTCTGACATTAAGGTCCCCCCTTCCACTCTCACCTTTGTGAATCCAGTGCCATAAGGCCGGATAGTGCCTGGGGTAGACATTGAAGGTAATCCAAGCCTCAGCCAAAGGTAGAATGGGGACTCAGGCGAGGAATGTGATGAAACTTGAGAAAGGCCAGCAAGGAGGTTATCAAACACCAAAAACCCCGGCCATCAGGTAGGTCCACAGGCAGGCAGAACACAGAGATGCAATGTCTTTTTTTTTAATGAAAAGGCTTTCTATAGCCCAGCAAGACCCTAGAATGGCTTCGGGTGTATATCAAAGAGTAGCGCTCTTGGAGATTGGAAAAGCGTCCGCAGACATCATGAGTATCATCGCTGACAGATAGTCTGACCGAACACTTCCAGTGGCAAGGAAGTCACTACTGCAGGAGGTTGCTCATACCATCAGAAACGTATTTCTTCCATAAATAGCTCAACACATATCAATTCCTAAAACAAGGGTAGCTGTCTATTTTGGTTTGCCTAGAGCAGTTCGGGTTATACCTATTGTCCTGATATCACTATTAAGTGTGCTCCCTTTCATGCTCAAAAGTCTCCTGATCCTCTCCCTATAATTGCCTTATTTTAGTTCTAGTTTTGTCCCTGAAACTGCAAAGGATTCTCAATATATGAAGATAATTAGTACCCAAGAAAGAAGACCATTTAAAGTGAATCCACTTAAGCCCTCCAAATCCACCAAAATCTTATGGTGAAAAATGGAAAAAATGTTTTGATTGGGCCAGTAGCTTTGAAAATATAACTTAGAAGTGTAGAAAAAAAGTGTATTTAGCTTATAAACTAATAAAATTTAGGTAAGAATTGCATCTATGTGCTAATTCCTAGAATTCGTTTTGCTTTTTTTAAGGGACAAAAAAATTTAAAGGTATAAAATATTGATAGAACATTTATTATATCACGTCTTACTTTTACAATATTTCTATAAAAGTGGGTAATTTTTGCAAAAATACTTAGAGATTTCAACCATTTTCTCAAAGGTTTCTCTTAATCCTTTGCTATACTAATTATTCTTGTTTGAAGTGCTGATCCATCAAGCCATCTTTGCATGTTTGTCTTCACTCCTTGTTTGGACAGCGATGTTTTCAACGGTTTTGCATTGAATCCAGTAGTTCTCTAACATCACTTTCATCAACTCTATGAAATCCTGCAGGGTTGGCAAGATAACTTGCAATTTCTCCATGCAGTAAATTCACATTGATTTGCATTGTATCGTGGACCATTTATCAACATTAGACAATATGGGAGAATAAAAGACAAAAAAATGTTTGATGTGGATGGGTGTGGTTATGCATCAGTATTGAGCAGTAAAGTTGTTTTATGTCTGAGCTTTTGAAACCGTGGGAACTTAATTAAAATTCACATATATGCTCTGCCTCTACTTTTAACAACAAAAATAATATTAAGTACTATTTTTGAAAATTTACTGTGCGTTAGGTTCTGTGTTTGGCACTGTGGATACCGAATTGAATATATGTTCCTCGACATCAACAGACAACTTAAAAAGCAATTCAGATGAATTAAAAGACAAGGATCCAGGTAAGCAAAATACATTGGGGCCTACAGGTAATCGGCGATGTCCTAATGGGCGGGATATTTAGTGAATTAGTAGAATTGGCCCTGCGAAAATGTAGATAGGGGAAAGAGGCACAGGCAGAGAGACCTGTGTGAAGTTCAAACATGAAAACAGCAGGGCACTTCCTGAGAGCTGTATTGAAAATTTTTCCAAAATGGATGGAACATGATGTACAAAGGAACAGTGCCAAGGAATGGGACTAGAGAGGTTGTGAAAATCAGGCATTTATTGGCCCAATAAGTGCAACAGAATAAAACCAAGTTATCATGGCTGAATAAGAATTGAGAAAGAGCAGCCCACCCACTCAGTATTTCCCCAACCAGCACCCCTAAACTAGGATACAGAGGCACTTTCTTAAATTTTCTTAAACTTTCTCTAACACAGTGTTTTTTCACAGTATATACTATGCTGCTTTCAAACTAGCAATAGATAGTTATCTCAAAAAAGAACCTTTGTGGGTATAAATACACATAAAACTAGATGGATAGATAAATAAATAGATAGACAGAGACAGACAGAAAGGTAGAAAGAAAGTCATTTCGCACACACAAGATGCTCAAGTACTCCAATTTGTATTCTTTTATTTCCTAACACCTGCAGAATTCATCCATAGTCTTTGACTGTTTGCAATTCTTATCCCCAACCAACAAAGATGGGCTTAAGCACACCTTTCAAATGTAAAATTACCCTGGCAAGTTATTTTGGCTGAAGTTTTCTTATAGCAGGGCTACATTTAGCCCAGAAAACAAGACTTCTGAAATATGACCTTGAATTTGACTGCTTATAAAATATTATATGAAAGAAAGCCTTGTAAATCATAACTTTGACTTGTTCTGTCTTTTGAGAAAATGAGAAAAAGCTATTTTACTGTAAAACTATGTAAATCTCAGGAAATAACCTACCTTGTATAATTGAGTGTCTGAGGTCAAATTCCCTTGAAGCATACTTCCTGACAGGGATTTGAATATGCATGATGAATTGAGAGAGTGCTCTTGAGGAAAAGTCTTGTAAGGGAGGGGGTGAAGCAGGATAGAGAAGGGTAAGAACTGAGCAAGGATTTGGTCTCACATCCACAAGGGCTCTGGAGCATAAATTGTACCACAGAGTCAGATTCCCTTAAGGCAAGGGCTTGCCTTTTGTACTCTCATATCACTCAGCCACTGGCTATGGGCCTTCCTTGAGATGGAAAATGATACTTAAGAATGCATTAAATAAAAGCAATTTCTACAGAGTAGAAGGTCATCTGTAGAAATTGCTTTTATTTGATGGGTTCTTAAGCAGTCCATCCATAATTAGCTGAGGGCTACTCTTCAGTACCTCCGTTTTGCCCTCCATGTGGGTAAGCGAGAGAGAGCCTTCAGATGGAGAGCTGTAGAAGTTGACAGTAAGACACTGTTGGCATTTATGAGAATGGTGAATGCCAAGGAGATATGGTGAGGGCACCAGTAGAATTAATTGCAGGTAGGTACCCTAAATAAAATGAAATTAAGTTCCTACCACCCAATTGAACAGGGGCTTTGTAAGAGATACTTAACCTGAATTACTTAAGGGGAAAGAAAATTACATTTCTTTTATATTGGACTTTGTGAATGAATATTTATATCCTTTACAACTGCATTTATAGTTCACTTTGATATGGGAAAATCAATTCAGAATCTTGCTTTGTACACCCCGAGAGCCATGAGGAGAATGACTGGTCTGGAGTTGAGAAGTTGCAATATGGCTCCCAGGGGCCTCGTTTTCTCCCTTGGTGAAAAGGCAAACACCTAATTCCAAGGAGTTTAGTTTCTGTAAAAAGCATTAAAGTTCTGGGGTAAGAGGAACGATAAAATGACACTATAAAAGCTGACAGATCTCAGTTTACTGGTAAAGAAGTACAAATGGCACATATCAGAACTGCATTAGCCAAGACCCTGAAATTACAGATATTTAATAAAATTAATGGCCAATAATCCAAAATTTTAAAAGCACATGTGAGAATCAAACAAAATGGAATAAAATCTCAGTGCGTGTTAGACTCTCAAGGAAATTATGGACTAATGATTTCTGCAGCAAGCTTTTGACAAAACAACTCCAGACCTCATAAACACTCTAAACTGAGTCTGAAACTCTCAAGCACACCAGATACAGAATCTTCCATGTTTAAGGGCACAACAGTGATTTTAATTTACATATCTGAGAGGAATGAGCACAGAGAGCCTCAACAAAGACAATAACATGGTACAGCAGGATGAATGTGAGACTCAGTCAGCAGATCTGGGTTTCGGTTTCAACTTCAGCACTTGCATGACTAAGGAAACTTGAGGAAGTTTCTAAGCTTTGCTCAGCCACCCTCTGGAGAGTAATAACGATGATACCTTTCTGTATGCAGTGTTGAAGTGTTCTATTGACTGAGATAATATATTTAAAAGTACTTTGTGAACCACATATGTTCAACATGATTAAGGCCTTAGTTTATGTTTTAATGGTAAAAATGCAGAGCACAGACAATTAACCAGATACAACCAATAAAAATCTCATATCATGCAATTAGAAAGCAAAGATGGATGCTCGGTAGTAAACGGAATTTTGTGTAGAATGTTGAAAACGGGACATTTTGTCTGAATCAGTGTGGTGGCAACTTCTAGTCCTCACATTTATCCAGTCCTCGCTCCTCCTGGACATGTGAGAGGATGACCTTTCCCTGCCCCTTTGGAAGTGGACAGAGCTATGTGACTAGTTCTAGGCCAATAGCCTGTTAGCAGAAGTGATGCCTGACTCTATTGGGCGAAAGCTTTCATTGCCAATGCAAAGCCCTCCAGCATTCTCTTCCCCTACCAAGGCACCTGGGCAGGCCTCAGCTGACATGGTGGAACTAAAAGATCCAAGCCACTTGGATAAATGAGTTGCTAAAAGGAGGAACATTGCCCTGGAGAGTCACCTGGACCCACAATAGATTTTGCATGAACAAGAAATAAACATGGATGACACTTTGAGCTTGTTGTATTGATTGATTTTTGTTGCTATAGCATAGCTCAGCCTGTCCTGACTAGTGTAACCCCTGAGATAATTGTCAGGTGCTTCTATGTTCCTACATATGACAAAACCACTAAGCTCTGCAGATGCTGAACGCTAGGCATCTAAATCTCATACATGCTATTAATCAGCAAAACATTTTTTCATAATAGTCAAACCTTTCAATTCACTAACTTGTCCTTAGACTGCATCTTCACAATGCTAGAAAAATTGGTTGACTTAGTAAATTCAGTTTAAAAAAAAAGTTCCTGTCCTTTCTTCAAGAGTGTGCTTCCACAGACACATTTATAGAGTCACTACTGAATCTTTGCATTATCCCAAATTTATTTTATATTATTTATTAAACATGGAGTATAATGCACTTGGCTAATTGCAACGTGGTTTCCAGGACAAGAGGATGGAAATGATTTTGTTATTATTTATTTATGATCCCACATTCTTCTAAAAGGATTTGGGACACAAATGATGAATTATTCTCCAGTTTCCTTAACTGGACTTATTCCACGGCAAACAATCACAAAAGGACTGGAATTAAGTATAATGGCATTGGATCCATCCATTTATAAAAACTGTAAAATATGGACTATAAATCAGTAGAACAAACATCCAGAGAGATGTCTCTACCATTAGCACAAAATTTCCATGATTTTGGGCAAATTATTTATACTCTATTACCATTTCTATATCTACAAAATTGGGAAGGTGTTGGCCATTCCAAACACGCTATATCAGGAGAGACAGGTAGCACCAGGGAAAGAAAACTCATATAGAGAATAAGAAAACATTCCAAAGGGTGTTTAGCTCATTAGAAAAGAGACTTGCAAAGTAAAATCAAAATGAATACTTCATTTTAAATTGCAGCGGTTCGTTAAGTATATATTTGGTTGTTAATTTCTGTTTTATTTTTAAAAAGCTGACTGAAAAAGAATAACTGCCATTTAGAGTGGAGCCGGGTCATGGGGTAGATTTCTGAAGGGGACACTGTTTCCTATACGACTTTGGATCTGGTCTCTTAAATACAAATCACAGTCACTAACCTTTGAGATACGTGGTTTGGTGGTTTGGAGTTTTGTTTTTGATCCTTATTCATGATAAAGACTGATACAGTGGCTGTCAAAGTGTGGTACCTGGACCAGCAGCAGCAGCACCCGAGGACATTTTAGAAATGTAAACTTGGCCCCACTCCATCTAATGAATCAGAAACTTGAGGGTGGGGCAAGACAATCTATTATCACACGTCCTGCCTGAGGTCCTGATGCATGCTGAAGTTTGAAAAACACCCTGGAAATCTGCAAAAAGACCCCACCCTGATCCGTTAAATGTATACATTTAATGCATTCAGAGATCAGGTATAAATCAAGCACCTGTAAGACTTTTTCTAACATTGAGAAGCTATATTTTCTGATTCTCTTAGATTAAGATCTGACACTCTAAATTTCAAAATGGAGCCAGTTTTTATGTTTAAGTAATAAACCCTCGAAAATACAAGATTTTTATTGGAAGTGCTGACACAATCTTAGCAATAGCATTGCAAATGGCGATGCTATAATTAAGCTTCGATCTCCTTTGGAAAAAAAAAGGGAGAGAGAACGTGAAGGAGGAGGTTACTGCTCAATGAACTGCTCTGTCATTTGCCGCAGTGATTCTTAATTGTGTCTCATTACGGCAAGATGATCATTACTCTACTTGTCTGTCTGATTTAGAGACCACTAAAAGTGTCTTGTACCACGCAGCCGTCTCCCTTGCAACAGTCCTTTGGCTCTCACCCTCATTACTCAGAATCTGTCCAATTATTTGTCATTAAAGTAATAAAAAGGACTGCAGCAGAAAATGTGGGAGGTAACTGTTGGAGGTCTGCCCGGGGAGGACGAAAAAATGCAAACTGTTTTCAAGGCACTGGGAAGGTGACATCGTTAATTAAGTGTTAGGGAATATGCAAAGCAGTCCCACTCTCAAGAGACTGTAATAAAACTGAGAAAACATTATCATCACTGCAAGTAAGAGAAGGCTGTGTTGCCCCATCTGGAAGACCGTGTCACTTTCTGGTGGAGACTCAAGCAAGGAGGGAAGGGGGCTGGGAAAGAGATGGAGAAGGTGGAGTTGTTCAGGGCCATTGAGTGTGCTCAGGCTGTTAAGAGTTCAGAATTAAGGTGTCAACACAGAGGGCCAGTGGATTACAACTTTTAATGAGGGATGTTTGTCTAATCACAGGATTTGCACACCCAATTTCCTCTGCAAAATGACTTACAACTCATCAGCAGGCAGTGTTTTTGTAGGTTAAGGGAAGGGGAGAGGAAGTGAGGGGGAGGCTGACAGCTGGCATAGTAGGCATCTTGGGTGTTGTTGCAAAGGTGGGAATGAAGCAAAGCACTTGGAGGGACATAGACACTTGCTTATTTATTAAAAATACACTGAACACCGACAGAGGCCTCTCGGCCTTTGCTTAAGCTGAAACCTGTGCCTGGAATGCCTTTTCTCCGGTCTTCCTATATCTTGTCACCCCCGCCAACTCATTTCTTATCTTTTGTAGTTCACAGTGTCATTCTTCATGAAAACTACCCCTGGTTACCCCCAGATAAGTATACCAAACTATGAAAACACAGCTTCAAGGCAAGTTCTCTTGTTTCCTTATTCCAACCAGGCTGCAGATATTTATATAAAACCTACCGATAGGGGAATATTAGAGCCATACCTGACCCTAGAGTTGCCCAGGCAGACTTTAATTTGATCACAAGGAAAGTCTTCTTCAATGACCTTTAGGAAATACATACTGCATTAGTTAGCAATAATAATAACTGCTGCTTAACAAACCATCCCCAAATTTAGATGCCTAATTATTACTCAGGGGTCTATACATCAGCTGTGCTTACTCATGTGCTTTTGTCACCGTGAGGTTGGGTTAGGTGACTCTGCAATTGGGTAGGCTGGCTTGCTCACATATTTGGGTGTCTGTTGCCTTTAAGCGGGCCTAGAGAAGCCTTGGTTTGGACAACTGGGCTTTCCTCCATGAGGTCTCTAATCCTCCCATAAATTAGTGTATGCTTGCTCATAGGCCCGTGACGGGTTCAGAGAGAGGAAGAAAGGAGCAAGAGCTTGAGGCATAGACTTGGAACTGGCACACCCTCACTTTTGTCCCATTTTATTAACCAAAGCATTAATTCTAGAATCAAGTGGTGGTGAATTCATTCCACCACTTGATGGGAGAAACTACAATGGCACATTTCAAAGGGCTTGGTGACAGACAGGATTGAAGAATTGAAGTATTCAATTCTCATTTGTGGCCAAGGCCAGAGCTGAATGTCCTGTACTGTATGGATCATGGAGGGGGGGGGGGATCTCATTTATGCCAAGAACCCTTCCTCCCAACCACAGAATGAACTTCCTTGTATTAATTTCCTGAGGCCACTGTAACAAATTACCAGTAACCCAGTGGATTAAAAAAATGTAAATTTATTTTCTTACAGTTCTGGAGGGAAGCTAGAAATCCTCCTCTTCTGTCTTTTATGAGGACATTCGTCATTGAATTTAGGGTTCAGCCATATAATCCAGGATGATAACCTTATTTCAGGAAACTTAATTACATCTGCAAAATAAGGTAACATTCACAGGCTCCAGGAATGAGGACTAGACATATCTTTTTGGAAGTCACCATTAAGCCCACTACAATCCACCCTTGGCCCCACTCAAAATATTCGTATCATTTCCACGTGCAAAATTCACCTTTTCCAACATCCCCCAAAATCTCAACTTTGGGTATCAACTAGGCATCAATTAAAATTCTCATTGACTATCATCAACTCAAAAGTCCCAAATCGCATTCATCAAAATCATCTAAATCATGTATGGGTCAAACTCTAGGTATAACCCATCCTTGTGCAGAATTCCTTTCTATCCATGGACTGTGAAATTAGCACGCGCATTACCTGCTTCCAAAATACAATAGTGGGACAGGCGTAGTATAACAGTTCTAGACATTCCTATTCCAAAAAGAAGAAAAAGGAAGGAATCAAGGGGTCACCAACCCAAAGCAATTTTGAGATCCATAAGGGCAAATTCCATTACATTTCAAGGACTAAGAATAGTCCTCTGTGGCTCGAGGCTTTATCTTCCTGGCCAGTGGCTCCACCCTCTAGGCCTGAGGCAGTTCTATTGGCTTCTACACCTGCACAGCTCAGCAGGCTTCTGCCTCTAGACCTGTGGCTCCACTCCTAAAGCCATTTTTCTTCCTTTTTTTCCTTTTTGAAGGGTAGAACATATTGCACACTATAGGCTGAGTAGCTCTCTTATCTTGTTTCTTTCCTATGGAATTTTGGGAGTCTAACAGACTACTTTCACTTCTTTTTGTATCTATCCCCTTTGGTCCAAGCTGACAGTGTTTCTGCTGATACAACATTCTCAAAAATCTTGTGGGTCCCCCGTGTATGTCACAGAGATCACACCATTAGACAAGAGGGCTCGCCACAGATCCTTCCTGGATAACTTCATCTCTATTACTGACTTCTGCTGAGTTCCTTGACTGATCTGTGAGTCACATGACCTATCTCTTCAGCAAAAGATTGTCCAGCCACACCTTTGGGCTTCTCTCTAAAGCATATTTTATTAACAATGAATCTCCTAAGTTTAGCATCTTTTGCAATTGGGATATACTGAGAGTTTCCTAAATAATCAAGTGCTGGTTTCCGTTTGCTTAACAGGTTTTTTCCCTCAATTTATCTGTTTCTTCTTGTATTTTACTATAAACAGCAAGAAGAAACCAAGCCACACTATCAACTCTTTGATAGGAAACCTCCTCAGTAAAGTATCCAAGTTCATTGCCTAAAACTTCTATGTTCTACACAACTGTAGAACATAAGTCAGCCATGTTTTCTGTTACTATATAATGATTGCCTTTCCACCAGTTTCCAATAACATGTTTCACATTTCCCACTGAGCCCTCACTAACAGAATCTCTAACATCGAAATTTCTACCAACAGTCTATTCAAGGCAATCTAGGCTTTTTTTTAATCATGAACTTCAAAATTCTTCCAGCTTCTACCCATTGTCCAAGTCCAAAGCCATTTCTGCATTTTTAGGTGTTTATTACAGCAGCACCTCACTCCTATTACCAAAATCTATATTCATTTTCTGAGCATGCTGAACAAATACCACAAAGTAGATGGCTAAAAACAATGTGAATTCATTCTCTGACAGTTCTAGAGGCTAGAAGTTCAAAATCTAGCCTGGTCATGCTACTTCTGGGGCTCTTGGGGGAGAATCCATTCTTTACCTCTTCCAGCTTCTGATGGCTCCAGGCATTTCTTAATTTGGGGCCACATCACTCCAATCTCTGTCTCCGTGGTCACATTGTCTCCTTCCCTTCTGTATCTTATAAGAACATTTGTCATTGGGTTTACAGCCCCCTCATATAATCTATGATGGTCTCCTCATCTCAAGATCCTTAACTTAATTACATCTGCAAAGACTCTTTTTCCAAATGAGGTGACATTCTGAAGTTCTGAGGATTAGCATATGGACGCATCTTTCTCAGGGACACCATTCAGTCACTGTATTTGCCATCACCTCATTACTGTAGCAAATGCAGTTGTGAGACCAGCAGCAGCTCTGATCTTCCCTTTATGTAGATGAGAAAACAGATGGCTGGGAAAATGATGAATGGCAAGACTCTGGACCAGGACTGCAAATGATAGCAACTTTGTTGCCCATTCCATGTCCTCTCCCATCCCTGCCCCATTTCAGTCAAAGTTTTCAACTGGGAAAGTATATGAGGAGGCATGCTTGTAAAGCACTTTATAGCAATGTTCTGAGAACTCAAAAAGCATGGACAGTGAGTGACTCTAGAATCATTAAATCTAGTCACACACGCCCCAGTCTTCACTCATCTATGTGAATTCCTTTTTAGTTATCTACTATTATATAACAAATCAGCACCAAACTTAAATCTTAAACAATATTCTCTCTCATTATCTGGGAGTTGGGACAACACAGGTCTTCTATTTCATTTGGTATCAACTGGGGCACTAAGACGTTTAGAAAGTTCAAACAGCCTAAGTTGTATTGTTGGCAGTTGGTCCTGGCTGCTAAATGGGAGCTGAATTCAGGCTGTAATAGGGGCTATGGTTCACGACTATATGGGCTTCTCCTTGTAGCTATCTGGGCTTCTTTACACCACAGTGACTTGATTCCAAGAAGGATCATCTCAAGAGGAAGGAAGCAGAAGCTGATGGTCCTTTTAAGTCCTGGGCTTACAAATATTAGACTATCAGTTTGACAGAATTCTATTGGTCAAAATAGTCAGAGGACTAACCATATTTAAATGGAGGACAAGGAACTCCAATTCTCTATTAAGTATGTCATGAACATACAGAAACTGGAGGAATGATTGACAACTATCTTCAGAGGCCAGTTACCACAGCCTTCCTTCCTCCAGCCCACCAGCAGAGCTATTATTAGGGTTTCGCAAGCATGTCTGGCTGAGTGGGTAAATGAGGGTTGAAAACCAGCTCATGCTCCACTTGCCAAACCGCTTACCATGGCTAGAGCAGGGCTGGATCCACTCATGGATGCCTTTTCCACATTTGCCTTACAAAATAATGATCACTTTGTCTACCAGCAGACCCATAAGTTGGCACTGTGGCTTCCACTATACTCACACAACAAAACCAAGATTGCAAGCACAGGGGTTTTGTAATAGAGCCAAAAGGATGCTGACCTTGATGTTGGAAGTCCTTTATTTGAGACCAGCATCTGCTACTTACTAGCTAAATTGACTGAGAGAAGTTACTTAACTCTCTGCAATGGAGTTTCTTCATCTGTAGAAGAGAGATGATAATTCTTGCCCTTTATCATTCTCACAGTGTCGTAGGGGTCAAGTGATTTCATGTAACTCTACTGTGGAAAATATAAGCTACTATGTAAATGTGAGTCTTTGTCGAAAAAGTTTGCTCATTCCCACCTACTTTTGCTGATGCCAATCTCCCCTCTTTATCTGAGAACTGGAGCACAAAGGGCCATAAAACATTGGCCCAAAGAAATCTCACCAACTAGAGGAAATGAATAAGAATAAGGCATCATTTGTGATGAGAAGAACTTCATATTGGAACAAAGATCATCAGATATTTTCATTTCCGTACCTCATTTTCTGGGTCCTCTCCACCATGAAACATGGGGAGCTAAGAATCAGTCCTAGTTCCTACCTCATTCTATATTTATTTACCAAAGCTCTCCAGGAGGAAGAATATTACCTGCACACTTTAAAGGAGTGTAATGCATATTGAAAACACAAGGCACTAGGTAAATGAGAGATAATTACCAAGCACACATTGACATTATGTAAAACACTCTGGCATTTTTCTGTGATACAGTCCATTGAACTGTATCGCTCTGATGACCAAATAATGAATTACGTCCATTAATGAAAATACTGTGTGTTTAATGCTAACCTTCTCCTACATCTCTTCAGTACCTTAACCATGACAACAAGTATACGCTCAAGGTGGGACTGAACGTATCAGATTTCTCATTTTTAAAGCTAATAAATATGCTTTTCAGACTGATGCCTCCAAGAATAATCTTTATACCCAAGTTTGCCAGGCAAAAAGAATTCACCTGCAGAGTGGCCTTCTTACACATTTGTGTGGTAGAATGACCATAGATGCCAACAGATAGCTACGGTTATCCTTGGGGAGCAGGGATAGAAT
The DNA here is from genome assembly GCF_041296265.1 of Equus caballus. Taxonomy (NCBI): domain Eukaryota; kingdom Metazoa; phylum Chordata; class Mammalia; order Perissodactyla; family Equidae; genus Equus; species Equus caballus. Next base: position 22,790,411 of record NC_091706.1, on the reverse strand, counting down.
TCAACCATTGTCCAGCATCATATTAATGCAAGATGTTAGGGCCTGATATGCCAAAGTATTGTACTTATTATCATTTATTATTAATAATAAGCTGCTACTTTGTGTATGCCAAAATCTGTGACAAGTGCACTATATGTATTTACTTATTTAAATTTCAGCCTAATGGGATACCTAATGGTAGGTATCCCTATCATTGTTCCACAGGTGAGGAATTGGAGGCTAAACAGGCCACCTAGCCTGTCCATTGTCACTCAGATAATAAGTGCTGGGACTGGGGTTCAAATCCAGGTCTAACTGCCTCCAAATCTCATGCTGTTATATATCCCGTTACATGGTATTGGCTTCCGGCAAATAATGTTAGTTTTTCCAGGAAGCTTCTGATGGATTTGCAAACTCCATGGTCTTTGGACCAAAGGATGTTACAAATCCCATTTGGCTCTGTCACCCCACACCTCATCTTAGAGGAGAAGTTCTGGGTTTTATCTTTCATCTGAATTTCAGTAAGTGAATCTATGTGACTTAGACTTTCCAAACTCAAAAGTGCAGAAAATCCTTCAGAGAAGAAGAGAATGTCTCAAATGTGCCAGCCCATCTGAGTAGCATCTGAGTCACTTTGGGACCAGACTCAGTCATGTGTACTATGCCAGAACAAACATATCAAACTCCAAAAGCACTGGCAAGTTGACGCTAACGTTACTAGCGTTTTTATGGTGACAGAGAATTCACATACACACCAGATTGACCATAACCTAAAGGAACAATTTTATGAAACATCTTTGTTTCCCCAGAGTTCCCTTTCCTTTATCATTCAGTTTATGACTTCTCTCCTTATCTCTACAATTTCTTCAAATACCCTTTATCAATTTAGTTCTTCCCTCAGTTTGAGTATCCAATTCAGTAATATAAGACTTTATTAGATAGGAGATTTGGCTAATAAATAAAAATTTTCATATTTTTTCTCTCTCACATAAATTAGGGACAATGTCAAGGCATTCCGGAAGGAACATTTCACATTTTTGAGTGCATGCTATATATCTAGATGCTTTTCTGTAAGTGAAGAACTAAAATTCAAAAGGCAAGATTAATATTACTATTTTCATTTTTACATAGGATGGAATTGTGTCTCAGAGAAGTTAATTGATTTGTCCATGTTCACACAGTTAATAAGTTGAAGAACCAGGTTAGGGCTCCATCCATTAAAATTTTGCTTATCCATCACTGAGTGTCTTGGCACAAAGTTTCCTGTAGATACTCAACATATTCATTGACTAAATTTATACTCAGTACAAATGAATTCATACCTGCACTAGGGTATTGCAATCAAGACCTTTTGTAACTAGGGGAATAGTTAAGGACAATAAGAAAAAATGCAAACACAAGGGACAAGTCATTTCATAAACACAAACTCCTTTGGAAGAATCTGGAAGACATAATTTCAAGCGAAGAGAAGTAGAACAAGTTTTACATTCCCAGAATAAAGAGAAAAATGTAGTGTTAATTTCTAACACTTCTGAGGCAAAGCAATTATCTTTGGCCATTCCCCATCACTGACAAAAGAGACAAGTTCTGTTTCTCTTCTTAGGACATAAAATAAGAGTTTTGAAACTTACTAAGCTGGCGTGGCAGAGAATGTTACGTGTTCCTCCACTGGTCCCATTTTCCTTGTGGGAACACAGCTAGGCAACTGTCCTCAGCCTCCCCTGTGATCGATTCTGCCCAACAGAATGGGCAGCAGTGACATCTGCCACTTCCAGGTCTGACCCATGGACACCTCCCATAAAGTCCTCCACATTCTTACATTTTCTTTTGGAAGATTTAGAGGATGGAAGAGCCATAAGACGGAGAGAACTTATATCCCTGAATATCTTCGCTTGAGTTCCCCTGAAAGCACAGCCTCAGAAATGGACTTGAAACGGACTTAACTACAAGTAGTTTATTGGGACCTCGATCCTAGAAAGCAGGATGAGGAAGCAGAGATAGTGAGACAGTGGATGAAGGAAGCTATTAGAAAGGTGAGTTATTCATGTCGCTGGTGTGGACAAAGGGAACACAGTTCCTGAGAGGCCTGCAAAATGCTCCCCGGGGGTTGTCTACCCAAAGGTTGGGAGGTGGGAGCATCTGTGCATCAGTTCTCACCTGCCATCCTCCCACAGACCCAGAGCCTCCCTGAGGGGTGTTAATCTCCCTTCTGCGCTAAACTGCTCAAGAGCTAGGGCTGCAAGAGCTTGTCTATACCTTCCCGGGGACCATGAAGTTCAAGGATGCCCACGGAGAGAAGAAGGACAAGGAGCACAGTGCATGCTGGAGGTGAGATGCTGCCAGCAATTGTTCATCCCTGTCATAGTCGGCAATCAGAGACAAGGCCCGGAGGATGTGGGTTCAGACCCACAATGTGTCTGCTGAAAACAGTGTGGAGCAGAGCACTCCCTCCCCCACCAACCCAACCCTCATGGAACTATGACATGAGTGAAAAATAAGCTTTTATTGTGGCAAGTCTCTGAATTGTAGGGCTTTCCTTTTGTTTTGCTTTGTCTTGTTGAAGTGTCTAGGTTACCCTGATTAACACCATAGATGGAAGAGTGGGCAATACAGAACCTGTGAGGTTTTTGATTTTGTCTTAACCAAAGATGGATGTTTAATCACCATTACTAGTTAGATGTTAGATATTCAGGTATCTTAGAGGTAAACCATGATAAGATAAAAATTATTTTCCTAAGCCTCATTGGCAAATTGAAAACACAATATAAATTTTGATGAGACTGAAATTTTCATTTTTTAAATAATCAAGATTTTTAAAGAATAATATTCACAATATTGAAAGAAGAGGGACAAAGTACTTGTATACAATAAATATCAAGTATAAACTGATAAACTTTTCTATTAATTAATTAGTATTAATTAATATATAATTAATTAATAATTAATTAGTATTAATTAATAGATGTTAATAATACACTTCTGGAATATTCTAAAAATTCCTAAGTTTATATTCTTAGATTCTAAAGCCATCCAATTAATCTATTTATTTGAGTCTTGCTTTATCTAGAAAAGTATTCAAAATTACTTCTTTGAGCCCTCCAGGAAGCATTTCCTAAAGAAATAGTCATAAATTCAGAAAAAGATTTAAGGCACAAGGGAAAATGCCCTATTATTTATAGTAGCATACAACTGGAAATGAACTGGATGTCCAACAACTGGAGATTCATTAAATTATGGCACATACATATAATGGACTATTATGTGCTCATCATAATTCATGACTTCAAAAATATTTAATGTCCTCGGGAAGCGTTCATGCATAATGTTAAGGGAAAAAGACAAATTTCAATATGCAATACAGTGTGTAACACAAAATATACATTAATAGATGAACAATTGGAGAAAAATATATTAGAAAATTAACATTATATCAACATTGTAACAATATACCTGCTAGCAATAGGATTACGGCTTATTTTAATTTTATTGCTTTGCTTTCCTTCTTTCCTAAAGTTGCTATTATGAGTGTATATTTCCTTTGCTATTGTAAAACTATGAAAATGTTTTAAATTGCCTTTTCCAAGTGTATTTTATATATGTAATGATGGGTCTGCTTTGGATACAATTCAGACGTGTTGGAAGCGTTACTCAGAGACACATGGAGCCTTTTGATAGCAAACCTTGCAGTGGGTGGAGAGGTTGTGTAGGGCATGTTATATACAGTGTTTAATTAGGGAAAAAGTACTTAACTAGGAATGTGATCATGTCATTCCATGGCTAAAACTCCCATGGTTCCCCACTGCCTTCAGAACAAAGCTCCACCCCTTTAACATGGCCCCAAAGACCTTCTCTAATTCAGCCATTGCCTGTTTCTACAGCTGATCTCTTGTTCTGCCCCCAGGCGTGGTGGTTTTCTGACAGTTTGGGGAGTGCATAGTACCATCTCCCATCTCAGTGCCTTCAAACAACTATTTGTTGTTCTTGGAGATGAATAGGAGTGAGTGAGCAGAAATTATGAGAGAAAGAAGGGAAAAAAAAGTTGCTGTATGGGTGCGTTATCACAGTTACCGCTGTGAGTCAAAGGGCTGGATTCACTGGCACCTCCTAAGAAGCCTACAAAGGCCTCCCAGATTTCTCTACCCAAAGGACAAGAATGAAGAGCATTTATCCATCAATTCCCATGTTCCATTGGTTAAGAGTTGCTCCTAAGGCATTAACTCCATTACATGTCTGAAATGCATACACACTAGCGCTGCCTCCCCTCGCCCTGAATCCCCTTAACTTGCGCCTGTTTCCCATCTAAGATTCATTTCAGAGTTTCTTTGGAAAAACTCCCCTGGTCACCCTCCACACTAAACTCCTAAATCTCCCTTTGGCACCCCTACGCCAAGCACCCTTAGCAAAATGCTCTCCTGCAACACAAATAGCATTCATCACACATCCTGTAACCATAAGCCTCCTCTCCCATTACTGGTGCCACAAGGACAGGGAGCAGATTTTTTTCTTTCCTGTCTGATTTTTGCCTGTGTTCTGTATCTGCACAGGATCTGGTAATAGTAGGCACTTAATAGATAGATGTGGGTTGAATGAATGCCGCAGGTAGCGATGGTCTGTTAACTAAACATAAACATCATGGCAGCAACGCTTATATTGTCTTCAGGTGGCCAACTGAGTCGTTGTTCTCCTGAGCCACGTCTCTTCAACCTCCCACACTACAGCTCACGGAAGTGTGTACATCCTACACTCCTACACTAATCTCAGTGAAGTCTCAGATAAGCCACAGAAAGCGGAGCTGTGTGAAACCCTGTATCATATGTTATTTGTGTGCCAAGAAGATAAATCAAACCCTAAGGAGAACTTAAGCAATACAATATGTCATGGCAATAAATTGGTTCCACATCAGGCCCCCTTCCTTGCCTTACAATTGTTCACATGTCCTTTCTGCCAGCCTAAATTTACTTTCTCAATCAGGCTTGGCTTCTGACCTCATCATTAGCAGTCCCTTGAGATCCCCAAATCCTCAGCTCCGACTTTTGCAGAACGCTTTTCTCTTTTTCTAACCTGCTGGCCCTCCCTAAAAATCCCCGCTCTAAAAAGAGGCTAAGATTCACTTTATCTTCCTCAATATGCTTTACAGTGCATTTTATTTTATTCCTTAGAAATGCCAACGGGTATTTTCCATGTCATATAAATTTTTCATTTGTACAATGGCACAAAGACAAAAATACACATAATGATACTGGTTTTTAGTAACAGTTATTCACTCATATTCTCAGCAAAATTTAAGTATCTCTGTCAAGATTCTTAACAGAATCCTCCTCTTCCTTCACACAGCACCCAATCTATCTGCTAAATACACGCTGAAAAAATAGTTAAAGGACATTAATTTGAAGAGACAACAAATTATTAGGCTTCCCAGGATACCCACAGGTGTTGGTCTGACTCTGGGCTCCGGTTGTACCACATTTTAAGTACGTTTTTGGTTAATTTGTGCTTCTTCTATATAGACAGAGGCATGCCTCATACAACTACCCCTGTAATCTCAGATGCCTTCTAGGTAGTCCCTTATGACATACAGAGGGGAAATTGAAAGCATCAAATGCCCTCAGAGTTCTTAAGCAACTCAGACCAAAATTGGAACCATTGAATACTCATGATTTTCTTAAGCCATTAAACATTCTTTTCTCATAAACAAATTAATACAAAAGACATTCTATAGTCTAAGCCAGGAGTCAGCAAAGTTTTTCTGTTAAAGGATCAGATAGTAAATATTTTAGGCTTTATGGGCCATATGGTCAGTCTCACCTACTCAGCCCCGCTGTTGTAGTGTAAAAGCTGCCACAGACACTATGTAAACCGGTGGGAGGGGCTGTGTTCCAATGAAACTTTACGTGTAAAATAGATGGGGGCCAGATGGGCCCATGGGCTGTAGTTTGCCAACCCTTGGTCTAGTAAATAGATATTACTCTCAAAAATCTAAAAATTTCAAAGGAAGGCCACTCCTTTCAGTAATTAAGCTCTTATTTACCAGGATGACAATAGCATAAGTTTTTTAGATAAGCCAAAGTATAAAACTTATGCTCTAGCATAAGTTGGTCACCAGAATGCAGCTCTGAAGCAGCTTGACTCTTACAGAGTCCTACTGATTTGAGCTCCAGGTTTTGTCTGATTTTCAACAATACCCAGTAACTCACAGCACAGTGTACACTAAATAAGGAAATCTAATTATGTTCAAATAATCAGAATCCGTATATTTTGATTAAAAGAAACAGGAAAAAGCTAATTTGATTTCTTAATGTGATACACAAAGTCAAACTTCCTGTTTCAGAGACTCCCTGGTAACCCTGCTGGAAGGCTCCAATTTGACATCTGCTTAAAGGAGACAGAGGTGATGTTCTTGGAAAAATACAACTGGTGGATGGTGTGCCTGTCCACCTCCACTTTCTCTCATCCAGGTAATTTCTTACTGAAACTGGATTTGTAGTAACCAGAAGTTCATAGTTTATAGTTTTCAGAGAAATCAAGATCGTGGTTAATAAGCAACCACACAGGAAAAAAATCTATTTCCTATTCAAGATTTAGTTTTACTTGAAGAAAAGAAAATTAAACTATGACTCAGAGGAACTTGAGTGCATGTAAAAGTTATTACCAAAGGATGGTAGACCAGCAATGACGGAGTGTTTGAAGACTTTGTTACCCAGAAGTAAACCCCAACCATTTATACATTCCCTCATTCAACTGCCAGGTGCTTCTACTTGTAGAAATTCATTGGCGTCAGTCTTACTTATGATCTTTTCCAGACAGTGATAAGGAAGAATTTATCTTTTAGATCAACTCACACTGATAACCAGTTTTCAGGCATAGCTTACTTTAAACAGAAATGATGCATTTGACTCTATTAGCATAATTGAGTTTTGGATTTATATTCTAAGTTAGGGGCCTTTAATCTTTTTGTGCTATGGACCTCTTTGGCAGTCTACTGATGACTATGGATCCCTGTTAGAATAAGGTTATTAGATTCATAAAGTAAAATACATGTGAGTGCAAAGGAAACCAAATTTATCAAAATACAATTGTCAGAGTTTTTAACATATATATTTTTTTTAATTTTTGCTGTCTCTACTTCTTTATCTCTATTTCTTCAACTCATTGTCATTCCTTCTCTTTGTTCCCTGAGTAAATAGAGGTTGGGAAACTAAAAGACAAGCTTTTAAAGAAGCCAAGAGCCTCTGTCTTTTTAAGTCTCCAAGTAATTTTGAAGCAATCCTGCCAGTAACAGAGGTACGCTAAGGAGTCCAGCCAGCTAAGAAAACACTAAACTTCTTTCACATAATCCAGTTCTAGGTAAACCATGGATTTACTTCATCCTTGATAGAATGTGTCTACCTGGTGTAGACAGTAGGCGTTATTTTCTGCTGTAGCATTATTCTTCCAACCAGCACCCCATACCTGGGGACTCCTACTCATCATTGGGATCTCAGCTTAGATAATGCACCACTTCTTCTGGGAACTTTCACTGACTCCCAGGATTCTGGGCAAGGTCATCACACTTTGCGCGCCAATTGCACGCTGAACACCAGAGAACTCACCAAGCCATATAACAGCTTTCTATTTACATGTTAGCATGTCTATCCCCTACATTGGCTTCTTCCCAGTGCCTGGTACAAAACCTTGAATACACAGATTTCTCAAAGAGCGTTTGTTGGAAAAACAAATCCTAACAAGTTAGGCTCCCATCACCACCTCTTCATTATCATTCCTTCCTGTTATACCAAACCTAGATATTCCCCAGGAAAGCTCTGCATTGTGGGTGGCCTAAGACACATTTTTAGCATAAGAAATAATTCAGATTAATGACTAAGTTGCAAATTTCTAGTGGAATCCCCAAGATTTTCTTTTGTAGTATATGAGAACCAGTAATTGTCCTTATACAATTGTTCTTATACTCTTATACTAAAGCTGGAGTATAAGATTTCCAGTACCCAACAATTCATTTCTAATGTTTATAGCCAGGTAGAAATGCATCCAGATAGTCACCAAAAGACGTGTTGGAATGTGCTTGTCAGTACTACTCATTATAACCTCAAACTAGACACTACCCAAATGCCCAACAAAGGTAGAATGGATGAATAAATTATGATATATTCATATAGCAGAATACTAGAGGCCCATGAGAATAAAGAAACTACATGCAAAGATATGGATGAATCTCACAATACAATTTCAAGTGAAAAAAGCCAGGAAAAAAGTACATACTCGATGAGTGCATTAAAAATGGGTGAAATGGGAGCTGGCCCAGTGGTGTGGTGGTTGGATCCATGCACTCTGCTCTGGAGGCCTGAGGTTCACAGGTTCAGATCCCAGAGCTACATACCACTCATCAAGCCATGCCATGGTGGAAATCCCACCTATGAAACGGAGGAAGATTGGCACAGATGTTAGCTCAGGGACAATCTTCTTCACCAAAAAAATAAATGAACAAATAAAAATTTTAAAAATTAAAATGGATGAAATGGAAATCCTTTTTTCAACAAATGGTACTAGGACAACTACATAGCCACATGCAAAAGAATAAATTTGGACTCCTACTTCACATAGTGTACAAAAATTACATCAAAATGGATCAAATACCAAAATATAGGCATAAATATTCATGACTTTGGATTAGGCAATGTTTTGTGTTGTTTTTTATAGATGATACCAAAAGCGGAGGCAACACAGGAAAAAACAAACTGGGCATCATCAAAATTAGAAACTTTTGTGCTTCAAAGGACTCCATCAATAAAGTGAAAACGCAGCCACAAAATGGAAAAAATGTTTTGCAAATCATATATTTGATAAAGTACTTGTATCTAGAATATGTAATGAGCTATTATAATTCAATATTAAAAAGACAACACAAATAAAAAGTGAGCAAAGAGTCTCAATAGACAATTCTCCAACAAGGTAGACACAAATGGCCAAGAAGCACAAGAAAAGATGCTCAGTATCATTAGCCATCAGGGAAATGCAGATCAAACCACCATTTCACAGCCACTAAGATGACTATAATTGAGAAGACAGATAATAATAAGTGTGGACAAGGATGTGGAGAGATCAGATTTCTTATACATTGCAAGGGGTATGTAAAATGGTGCCTCTACTTTGGAAAACAGTTTGGCAGTTCCTCAAACATTTAAATACAGCGTTACCATATGATTCAGCAATTCTACTTCTAGGAATATACTCAAGAGAAATGGAAACATACGTCCACACAAAAACTTGTACATGAATATTTATCACAGCATTATTCATAAAATCCAAAATTTGGAAACAACTCAAATGTTCATCCACAAAGGAATACGTAAATAAAATGTGATATATCTATACAATGGAATATTATTCAGCAATAAAATGAAATGAAATGTTGATACATGCTACAACATAGATGAACCTTGAAAACATTATGCTAAATGAAAGAAGCCAGTCATAAAGGGACACATATTGTATGATTCCATTTGTATGAAATGTCCAGCAAAGGTAAATCTATGGAGACAGAGAGTAGATTAGTGATTACCTAGGGCAAGGGGTAGCAGAGGATGTGGAGAAGTGACGGTTAAGGGGTATGGGGTTTCTTTTCGGGATAATGAAAATGTTCTGAAATTGATTGCAGCGAATTGCACAACTCTTTGAACATACTAAAAGCCATTGAACTGTATACTTTAAATCAGTGAATTGTGTGGTATGTAAATTATATCTCAATAGAACTGTTTTAAAAAGGATGAAGCTAATCCATGGTGTTTAAAATCAAGAGAATGGTTACCCTTTGAGGAGGAAGGTAGTGACTTGAAGGGAGTTCACAGGAGGCTTCTGAGAAGACTGAGATGTTCTATTTCTTGATCTGAGCCCTTGTTAAAAAGTTATATGAATATGTTCATCCTGTGAAAATTCATTGAGTGGCACACTTATTTTTAAACCTTATAGTGTCTATATTTTAAATAAATAAAATTTTTTTCTGTAAAAAATCTGTGTGTGATAGGCAGGAAAATGTTCCCCAAAACTGTCTACGTTCTAAGCAGCAGAACCTGTGAATGTGTAACCTTATATGGCAAAGGGAATGTGGGGTTGCAGATGGAATTAAGGTCGTTAATGAGCTGATCTTAAAATGGGGAGATAATCCTGGATTATTCACGTGGCCCAAATGTAATCACAGGATCCTTCAGAGTGGAAGAGGGAGGCAGAAGAGAGGTGAGAGTGCTGTGATAGGATGTGAGGAGGCCTCGACTCACCATTGCTGGCTCTGAAGATGGAGGAAGGGGCCACAAGTCAAGGAATACAGCAGCCTCTGGAAGCTGAAAAAGGCAAGGAAATGATCCATCCAGAGATTACAAGAAGGAATGCAGCCCTGCAAACACATTGATTTTTAGTCCAGTGAGACCCATGCCAGACCTCTGACCTCGAGAATTGTAACGCAATAAATTTGTGTTGTTTAAACTACTAACTTTATGGTAATTTGTTTTGGCAGCCATAGAAAACTAATACACCAAAAGACATCAATTTCTAAATACCTATTAAATCAGAATTGAGTGGAATTTTGTTCTAGAGATAGCATTTAGGCAACATGAAAGAAATACAGAACAAAAATCATATTCCCTAATGAGGCAGAATAATTTTGCATATGGGCACAGAAAACTCTCGTGTCCCATCTATGACCAGTGACAGCAGATCCCAGTAAAGAAGAAAGTTAATGGCTAATGTGTCCCCAGATGACCCAAACCCTGGCAGGTGGCCAACTTAACAAGGTTTTAAAGAGGAGGCAGATAAATCTGGATAGCTATAAACAGAAGCAGTGGCAGTAAGAAAGAGAAATGAATGGGAATGCCTCGAAAGTTCTCGAACTTACATCTTGCGACATTTGGTTGAGCTGAGTTCTCCAACTTTGTTCAAAATTTCAGAGCCCAAATGCCTGACACGATTTTTAAGTAATAACCAGACTCTGTTCCAAAACCGCAAAAGCCAAATTGAAAGGGAAATTGTACAGATAATTCTTGGAACATAAGTATATTAAAAAATTTACTCATTTCACTTGACATGTGCAAAAATAGTGACTTGAAAACAAAATGAGACTAAAAGGATGATAAGAAAAGGTAGTAAGATGACAGTCATGAAAATGATTCTCTTACCACAATCTTAAATATATTCAATGTTCCTGAAACCCTAAAACTTACATAACATGACCACTGTACCAGTTCCTTTCCCTTTTTTTTTTCTTGGTGAGGAAGATTTGCACTGAGCTAACATCTGTGCCAATATTCCTTTATTCGGTATGTGAGTCATCACCACAGCATGGCTTGACAAGTGGTATAGGTCCACACCTGGGATCCAAACCTGTGAACCTGGGCCACCAACATGGAGTACATTGGACTTAACCACTATGCCATAGGGCCAGCCCCTCCTTTCCTTTTAAATAGGATATACCCAAATTATCCAATAGAATAAAACTCCCCTCATTCTCTCTCATTCACAAAACTCAAAAAGAAAATGTGTGAGTGTAGGTATGGGGACGGCATCCTCTTTGATTTTAATAAGTCTGACGCTTTACCCAGGATCCTATATAATATACTCAGGAGACATAATACTGTTTCTCCTCTCTTCAAATTAGAATACTCCTCTCCACATTATGAAAGTGTTCCTCTGGTTCGAGACATAGAATTCAATTGCAAAATCAATTTCTAGATCCTGAGAGTAACATTTATTCCTACTGCCACCATTGCATGATTCCATGAGAGAACAATTCAGTTCCATCCTGAGACTTCGGGCAGAGATCAAAGCAAAGGTCCTGGAATCATAAACTTTCCAACTATGTCAAATCCCAAAATGAAAGGAGGAGAAAAGAGCCCCTGTGCTGCCGTCTGAGGCTCATCAGAGTCCTTTCCTGGTTGGTCTTGAAGATGTAAATTGCCTCCCTCTGTGTGCTCTTTAATTTTCTATCCTCACATTCGACATGAAGAGGGACCTGAGGAGGTTAACTGAAGAAGGTTAACCCACACACAATATGCATTACCCGTCGCCCTTTTTGGATTTCAAATTAAGGATATAATTAGTAAAAAAGGAAATCCATGCCTTCTGGTGATGGAAAATTAGGAAATCAATAGGTGGTTGCCTCAGCGGAGACTCAGGGGAATTTTGGGTCGTCAGTTGGGGCTGCCAGTTATAATATCGGAGACGACAACACAGGCATCCTCGTCAGCCTCAAAGCACTGAGCAGGTGCCCCACTTCTGGGCTGGCTGGCTCAGAAGATTCGCAAAGAGAAATGAAAAGATGAAATGCATCTGTAAAAATGTAGGTAACACCGTAGAAGTCACAAAATCACTTTTAATACTGCCAGAAAGCCGAGAAAACAAAAGATTTGTATATATTTCTTAAAATATTAAAATGAAGAGAAATAGTTTTCTCTGCTTCCCCGACCCCCTCCACCATCTGCTGCAAATGATGCACTCCTTCAAGCATTGCCTGCTACTTCATATACCGAGAAGGCATGTTTAGGAAGTCGTTATGTGGCCGCCCTCTTAGGTGTTAGAGAATATATGGCTCTTTCTACCCTTAATTGTGTGTCGCCTTGATTTTACGGCCTGCTCGCAAAACCCAGCATTCTTTTAGTGCTGTTTTGGGGTGGATACATTTATGGATGTGCAGTGCTTTCTGTGTTCATAAACTCCTGCATATGGGGACTTGAATCAACCTTTTTGTGTAAATTTCTTCAGTGACACTATCCTTTTCTAAACACTGGTAACTCACAACCAACTGAAGAAATAAACAGTCAGCCTGGTGTATTTGTATTCAGTCTGCTCCCTGCATTGTAAGGTGCTGGGTAGCACAGTTTCAGCACTACATAAATAAACCATTGTGGTATTCATTCGCTTAGGTTTACGAACAGTAGAATCCCAGAATTGTTTTGTTCCATTCCAAGCCTCAATTATTGCTTTTAGAGAAATAAACTAATTAATTAGCACTGCTGGATGTCCACCCCCCCGCCCCAAAATAGATGTAATGCCTCATGTAGCAATTAGTATTCTGGAATTGTGTTATAATTTGTGCAATAGAAAATTAACCTAGATTGAGATCACAGGTGTTCTTTTGAGGTATTTTTAACCTGGTTTCTTTCAAGTTAAACATAACTGCTATTCCTTTTCCTTTCAAAAAGCCTACCAGGAAAGGCTCCTCCTTCAGATCTAGCTGAGTGTTTAAAAGCAGGGTCTTTGGAGGAAGCTGGACTTAGATTCTCCTCTTGGCTCATTCTGCATGATCTCTCTGGGCCTCGATTTCACTGCTTTTAAAAGAGGATTCTTCACTCCTACATTTTAAGTTTGCCCTGAGGATTGACTGTAATAGACTTTGCCACTAGACTGACTCATACTGCTCCTCAAGTCTCAGATTTATCTAGGAAGACTTTCATGATCCTCAACCGTGGCCCAGGTCTCCCCTCTGTGTACTCCCTGTAGACATTCTATTAGCTTTATCATATTGCTCTGTATTGTTCATACAAATGTCTGAATCTATTTCTGACCACTTTCCCTCCCTTTCCCCTCACCCTTCCACACACTGCTGACTGTAAACTTGCTGAGAGCAGCAGTAGATCCATATTTTTCACAGTTTGTGATAGTCATTGATGCTATTAACCAAAGACTCCCATTTCTCTGCCCTTCTTGGCACATGGTGGGGTTATACTTCCTGACACCTCATGTGTGGAGTAGGCCCATGTGACCATTTTACCAGGAATTATCAATAGAAGTAATGGGAGTCACTTTTAGGACAGAGTATTTAGTTGCTGGTTTGATCACTACAAAGATCTTTTTCCTTCGGTGAATGGCAACACTCAAGATGTTGGCTACCTGATGACCTAAGATGGTCATCCTGAGGGACTACAATGAGCAGAGACTTCCACTGGTTTATGAGGGACACGTAGAAGGAATGAGATATAAACCTATGTTGATTTATGTTACTGAGATTTTGAGGTTCTTTTTTGTATAACTCAGCCCATCCTGACTGATGCACAGATATCTCCAGTCCTTGACACAGTGACTAGTCATGATAGATTCTTCATAAACTCTTAGTACATATTGTTCCTCATCAAATACAGTGCTACTGACCAGGGTATATGCTCATTAATGTGCTTTATGGTACAGCATCCTTGCTTTCCTTATGTTACAAGTTCTCTTGAACTTGGGCGATTTTTGAAGCTACAAGAGTGAAAGGCCTCTCCTCCACTCTGTGAACCATGGCCAGGCCTCCAATAATCATTATCTGTAGAAAATGTCTTGTGTGGCCTGCCTTCGATCTTGCAACAGCAAATCATATTAGGCAAGAAGTGGTGCTAAGACAGCTGTAAGATGAACCCTGCTACTGCCACTGGGGAAATAAACTAATATCTCCTAAACTTTACGCAGTGGGAGGGGACTTCCTGGCCAAAGTTAAGAAACAAATTCACTAGTGTCACCAGCGAGAGTTGAGTAATGGATTTTCTTGAAAAACTTAACCTATTATGAGTATAAGGGGTTTTTTTCTCTATTGCCTGTTGATTCAAGGACCCTCATGAGTCTTCAAGCTTCTTGAGTACTTGAGATTTTTGAAGAGTAATTATTGTTAATTATGGAAACAGTGATTTTTTTTCCTTCCTCTTGCTTCAAAGTTTCTATAGACCAATGGATAGATGGTAGATAGAGCACTACATCCATGCAAGAGGCTTTGGACTATGGTCCTGAACAGATGACCAGATAAAGCCAGAAAGAGAAGAAGATAAAAGAACAGAAAGGGTGAAAAGAAGAACAAAAATTCAGGAAGAGAGAAAAAAATTAGTTTCAGGAGAAAATAACGTAAAAAGGAATAATGACTTTGGTAAACCAAAACAGATAGCAAGAAATTTGATAACGAAACTATTAAACTGAGCAGTGAGGTGGAGGAGGAAATAAGACACATCCCTTAAAAGCGAACTGTGTTGGAGGCATCAGTCCGCTGTGACCAGATAGGGTCACAGCAAAGGATAGAAGACAATCATACAAACTAAGGGCCAGGTCTCAGTGACAGAGCAAAGAGGAAAAGAGATGGTATTATAATAATTCATATTAACAACCCAGTTAGAATGATAATTAAGGGAAAGATGTAAAGAATTTTTCAAGAGTTGCATTGCAAGTTTACTCAATTTCTTATTTTTACCAGTGTAAACCTAACCCCAGGCTGTAGTTACCCCTCCACCATAACCACCAGCCCTTAACACCCAGGGTTCTGGCATTACGTAAATATATCTTTGTTATTGTCTACTGTGGATGAGTTCTTTGCCCATGAACTTGGAATTCTTGAAGCTCACTGTTTTCTGACAGACCTAAATTCTAGCTCAGCTAAGAATTCATTAGGAAAAGAAAAAAATAGCAGAATGCAATGAGGACCACACGCATAACGTTTGGCTGCTATATCTCGTTTTTCACTTTTGTCTGCTTTTTAAAGATCCACAAGTAGTTTTAGGAAAACCGCCAGGATATCTGGGAAACAAACTCATGAAGTTCACTAGAAGAGTGAAGAGGATGAAGAGAAACTAGACGAGCCAACGATGGTATCAGTTAACAACGTTCCCCTTGAGGTGCTCCAAGAAGAGAAGTTATTCAGCCATAAAACAAAGACAGTTCATCTTTATGCATGACTGTTCCTGAATAGACCAGAGGATTTTTCCAAATCTTTGAAAGAAGCTTCAAAAGGAAGGGAGAAAAGTTCTTAGAAAACTCAGTCACACTGAATTAGAAAATACGTGAAGCTGGGATAGAACTGAGGAAGGCTTTGAGCCACATGAACGGGGATTGAGAATAAAATGTTGAGTAGAACAACCAGTCTCAGACCCTAAATGGTGGAAATGGAAGATTAGGTTGGCTCAACCATCCACATTGTTACTTTTAACAAGAGATTAAAACTAAGTTTCAATTCTGCTTTTTTTTAAAATAGTGTAGATATATAGTATGTATATATATTATACACATATATATACATACACAAATCACACACATACTATGTATGTGTACACACACATACATACACACATACATATGTGTGTGATTTGCGTATATATGTGTGTATGTGTGCATTTTTTTTTCAAATAGAGTAACTATTTCAAAGAGTTGTTCTTCCAGGACTCTGAATAATGTATTTCACCCAGAAATATTCTGGAAAAGGTTAAATTTAAAACTTATAAAAATAGACTTGGTAACATAAGCTTCCTGCAGGCAAGGACATTTGGGACCTGGAACCCAGTGGGTGCACAATAATCGTTTACTGACTGAATAACTGAACTCCGAAGTTATGAAGGGAAAGAGTCATTATTATAGTTATAAGCTGTGTGTGTAGTGAAGGACTTCAGTGACTCCAGAAGCTTTTGTTGGCTATTTTTATTATCTTCTAGTAAAAAAAACAATTGTCATAATTTCTAGAATAAAAAGGAAAACTATACCAGCAAATAGAAGAGGAAAATCACAGGTTCAAAACTCTCTAGTAGCAATAAAGGCCAGAGGTGCAGTTTCTAACACCTGCAATGATATGCTTTGTTCCGTTCCTCCTCTGCTTCCTGTTGGCACTAAACCAGCTCTGTAACCTCCCTGAACTGAACTTCTCATCTGTAAAGTAAAATTGGTGACTACTCTTCACCTCCGCCCCAGCCACATGATAGAGATGTCAAAGGAAGGAATTAGAGGGAACAGGGCTCAGAACTCAGGGACTGAGCAAGCTGAGTCTACACCATTCACTCTAAGCAAAACCTGCCAACTGTGACTCTCAGATAGGATGTTAAAGGTTACAGAGCCACATCACATGTTAAATATTAGGTGAGGGGAGGACAAACTCATGGAAGAAGCAAAAGAAAGACCTCACAAAAATACCAGAAGGGAGATCCACGTTTCATCCTTTTAAGTGAAAACCAAAGTACTCCTGTTTTAAAGGAACCAAAAGATGGGCCCAGTATTATTTCTGCCATAAGATGTTTGGGAGACATCAGATACATTTGTGAATAATAAAATGGGACCAATTAGTAGCAGTGAATCAAAGACAATGTTCCACAACACGCCCCTGTCATTCTTGTCAGAGAGAGATCGCCCCCTGGCGAATGGACGAGCTGAAGCCAGAGTGAGAGTCAGATGAGCTGGGATCCATCATGGACCTCAAAAGGGAACCAGGATTCTACAGATGCAGATGGGAGTTAAGGATGCTATTTCAGGCAGAAAAGACAGAATGAGAAAACACAATAAAGCGTGAGATACCTCTGCACTATCTGAAAGCAGTGTGTGAATTAACAGTTCTGTTGGAACTCATTTGCCATCTGAGAATGGACTAGGCAGAGATAAGGCTAGAAAAGCAGGTCAGGGCTTATTGGAGATGATATTGATGCTGAGGTGATTAATTTATTCTTAATTGATAAAGAAAAGTCAAGCCATTGAAAGTTCTCACTGACAAACTCAGTCCTTATGCCAGTAACCAGACTGAGAGTAATATACTTGGGATCTCTCTGTATTGGTTTTATCTATATTACTACCTTGAACTACTCTCAACTAAAAGTATGAAATTTAGATTTAAGCAAGAGTAATGTGTGACGGCAGTGTCCTGGGCTGTGAAAATAAATCTATGGAATATGAACACACAAACACATAGAGTTTTTTAAATGGATTAATTTTCATTTTAATGAACATGTGTTATAGTTTTACTGCTCATCTAAATTCTATTTTAATATAACAGGAACTAATTGACCCTGGTTGACTGTGAAGGCGTAAATTGACATAGAGAGTGGCAATGTCACAGGTGTGTCAACTTCTCTTCCCCCATATAAGAAGGGACAATTACATTGCTAAATGAATGAAAGAAAAGAATGAATGACTTTTCCAGGAAGGTAAACCAAATGTTAATTTGATATAGTCTAAGATGTATGAGGCTCGTAAAGTGTTTTCATTTTCTCAAAATAGAGCTCTTAAAGCCAAACTCAGGAGGGTGAATTCTAAAGGCTGCTTAGAGCGCTGATGCCCTCATGTGGGAAAAAAACAGTTAACACAAATTTCAACCTCGAAGCAGTACAAGACGCCTGGGGAAATTCTACTTGCTGACAGTGTAGGAAGAAATGAATGGCTCATGAAATGGTTATTAATATACATTCAGAATTTTTTTTTCTCATTAATGTTCTTTAGGCATCCTTGCTTAGCCTTAGAGACTGCTAGAAATTACTGGAAATGCATGTGATGGCAATGTCATTTTTCTAATAATAATATGTATAAGAATTTTTCAGCTAATTTCCAGTTAATATAAGAATATAGTATATTTAAACTTTTGAAGAATACCACTAAATAGGTACTTGGGGTGCTCTATTCCTTATATCTGTCTAGCGTTATCACTCCCAACATGCCAATTTATTGATGCAGGACTGTATGTAAGCACAAGAACATTGCAAACCTCGAGCTATGCCACAGCCCAAAGTTTCCATAGCCTAATGTCTCAGGAGAAAATTCACTTGAAATTAAGAAAATTCACCCTCAGATTCAGCCTGTTCTCTTCACTGTGCAAAAGTTCTACCCTGATTCAGTTCATTGGAGTACATCCACATGTAGGAGCCTGGAAGAAAATGGGACGGCAAAGGAGCCCGAGAAGGGATGGTTGGAGGAGTAAGAAGAAAACCATATTTCTAGCCACACTATTTTATTATAGATAGTCCCACCCAGCCATACTCCCCAGTACGGGAAGATCCAGAGCATCATACTGACTTTGCAGGCAGACACTGTCTCCCCAAAGCCAGCCCTCACACACTCGACATAACTTTGGAAGGGTCATCAGGAGGATTGTACAGCAACCGGAAGTTCACTGTCTAAAGTCCACTGCAGCCACTGCAAAGAATGCATCATCTTGTTTTGGTCACAGAGTTGTTCTAAGGCCACACATCGAATTGAGAGATATCAGTATTGTCAGCTTTCCCTTCCTGTGTCGCTTTCCCTGCTTCATAATCTCCCTTCCTACCTTCTATCACTTGCCTATTCCTCTCGCCATATAAAACACCTTACCCATCAATGACAAACTGGCATATGGAGAACAGAGGGTTTTATTTGACAGTCACTGGTCATTTAGAAACAGATGTCAGTGGCCGTGTGTTGACAAGGATTCTTAGGTTGTGTGCAGGCTTATTTGGAAACGTACTGGAACTGAAAAATAATGCCTTCCCTGAGTCAATGTGTATGTGTGTCTGTGTGGGGTAGCTCACAGAAGGGCCAGTGCAGCATTAATGCAGTTTAGATTTTTCCCCCTCTCCTCTGTACATGTTAGGCCCCTTGAATTCCTCCATTCTCTTATAATACCTCAGTCTTTCTGCTTCCTGGTATCTTCTCCTCCCTTCTTTAACTGATTAACAACTATCCGCTCTTCAAGACTCAGCCAAAATGCCCCTGCATCAGTTATCCCTTCCTCTTTGGTCTCATAGCGTACTGTTTATATAAGTTTATTTTAGCTCAAAATACACAGAATCGTAACTATTGACATATATGTACCATTAAGCTGTGTGCTACTTGAGGGCAGGAACTTTGCCTAGTCAAGATTTATCTCTGCAGTCTAGAAAAGTGTTCGTTGAATAATAGGCACCAATTCTTTGAGGAAAAAAGGAACAGAAAGAATGGAAAAGATGGAGGTGTTCTGTCTCCCAGGAGTATGTGCTACTTTGCCTGGTGTCTGAGGAACCAAAGTTCATGTCCTGTGAAAGGGACTTCAAGTGTCAAAGAGAGGATGGGGTAGGTTTCTGAAAGAAGCATCTTAGTGTCACAACAGTCACACTGGTATAATACTCAAGTCCTTGCTTGATCAAAGCAAGACTCAATCCTTCCTTTTTAATTTTCCTCAAATTTTTGGTGAGCCTTTTGCATTTGCACAAAGTCCTCTATGGGTGTCACATTTGCCTCTTTGCCTTCTCCCTTCCCCAGCTCTGGTCTGAACTCAAGGGGACTGATACCCAGAAATGACATGTTCAGTTGGGTTCAGCCAGTGGGAGGTACTGGCAGGAAACACGTGTGAGGGAGGAAGGAAAATGCCACGGTATTTCTTTCTCTCTTCCTCTCTACTTTGGGCAATGTACCCAGCACTGCCTGAGTCTCCTCTGTGTTTTCTGCTACCCCTGAGAAGTGCCCACTGTGTTTCCCGTTGTTCACAAGTGAGCTTTTCCTGGCTCCCGGACTCTGATAACACCACTTCCTCCTCTCTTTGTCTTCCCTTCCCTGGCAGTGAGAGCAATCCCCTGCAGTTGCTAATCCCTCCTGTTGGCTCTTACATCAATTCTAACACTTTTATTACCAGTTCCCCATATTACAGTTCACCAATAAACTACCTGGTGTAGACCCTATTTTCCCGATGTGACCCTGACTCATGCGCTATGCGAGAGCTGTTCATACTTGCTTTGAAATCTTGTATATCATCTTCAAATCAAATGGGAACAGACAGCATTATATTATTCACTGTTCATGATCTAGAGCGTATCTTATAGGACTACAGAAACAGCGAGAGGTATATCAGAGGGAAGAACACACTGAGGATTCTGTGTAGGGTCTTTATCAGGTATTGGACTCAGGGGAAAAAGATTAAAAGGATGTAGTTTGTGAAAGGATTAGGAATAAGACACAAGGAAAATACTTATAAATACAAATACGTATTTATAAAATATTCTCCCATGTCTAACAGGACAACAAGTGCGAGAGTAGGACGGAGAGAAAGGGCAGAAAAAAACTTTTATTCATGCAGAAACTCAGAATGTCCTCACCCTCCTGCTACAACTTTAAAGAACATTGGCTTATTACAATACAAATTGCACCAAATGGAGAAGGAACTCCAGAAACATCACAGACCTTTCTCGCTTCCTTGCACGCGCAGTGGAGCACGGCACAAATTGAGGAAGGAAGTCCTTTATGTATTTCACGTTTACCTGCTTGCCTTCAGATCCCAGGGCAGAGATGCTGTCAATTGGGGTTGGGATGGGGGCAGAGCCTATTGCTGCGTAGAGGCTGCATAACTGTTGGAGAAAAACTAACTTGGAGTTTCTGCCAGGCCCCATCTCAATTGACAGTTAAGACAAGGAAGGAGAAAAGGCCCACAGCAGACAGCCTGTGCCCTATTTCATTCCTCACAATTGGGTTTTTAGCTGAAGGGCGGAGTCTGGAAATGGATGTAATTTGCGGCTGCATACCAGAAGTGCCTGAAAAGCTCAAGCACAAAATGAAAAGCTCAAAAGCTTTGGGGTTTCATTCTAACTCAAATCATTGCCAGAATTGCCAGACAATTCAGGAGCAGGGGAACAAGCAATCAGAATGATAAAATCTTTTTTTCTTTTGAATAAAACTCCAACATCCTATTCCATGGGGTTTATTTTTCTTGTAAAATTATATGATCATTATTTCTTACATAACTTGCAAGCATTTTTATCTGAAGATTCATTCTCTCATTATTAAAGCAACACTTTTTCTCATATTTTTGAAATTCTCTTTGGTTCATCATTGGTCCTTGTTTTCTTTTTCAGACACTTGCTTGTCCCTACTTTCCTGATTTAGATTTCTGCTGTATAGATCCTTTACTGCTTCTAATTCACTTTTAAGTTCTGTGATGCAACAATTTTCTCTATTTTTTCCCCTCTTTCAGTTCCCTTTATACGCCGTTCTGCTGTCTTTTTGCTGTAGGAAGATTTATATGTTCCTTTGTAATTTTCCATAGTTATCTTTGAAAGAATTACATTTTTGCTGGACCTGGTATTTGCTATCAAAAATTCTAACAAAATAGAAAATAAGAACATTTCTTTAAGTCGATATACCTCAAAAAGGGCCCATTAATAGCAAAAATAATGGAAGGGTGTTTGATATCATCATTATTATTTCATATTTTTCTGAAATTGCTAGCCAATGCAATTAGTTAGGAAAGAGAAAATTATTTAATTTTAGAAAAGAGAACACAAATGTTGTATTATTTTCAAATTGTGTTATATGCCTATAAAACCCCAAAAGAAGCATCCAAAAAAGTAATACAAACAGTATGAATTTGATAAGATACCCGACTACAAAGAGATTATACAATCACCATATATAGCTTCCAAATATCTTGAAAATACTCAATTAGTATATTTAAGGAATTATGAGAATAATGATCATTGTTTCAGTCAGTATTTAATAGTAGGTGAAAGATAAAAAAACAAGTTTCTATCTCTTAATCTCTTAGTCTCTCCTTTTCCTTTATGTCATGCAGGAAAGATCATGTCTCCTCCAGCCGCTAAACAGAAGTCCTGGGCTTCTCTCTAATTGGCCCATCTTAGATCTCAAACCTATCAATAAGTCATTATGACCAAGGGCATTCCATGTATTAATTGACTTTAGCCTGGATTTTGTGGCCAACCTGAACCTGTCATTGTAGCAATGAGGTGGAATCATCCACCTCTGGAGTTGGGGATGGGAGCAATCCCAACCAAACCTACTCATTCATGATGGAGTAGGATGAAAGCAATATTAAGGAGGCAATCACAGTTGATGATGATTGGGTACTGTTATTCTGCTAGTTTTATAGATAAAGGAACTCAAAGATTTTGCATAACTATTTTAAGGTAAGTAGAGGTTACATTAGTTTAAGATAAGTTGCAGAGCTAAAATTCTAATGCTGGTTTGTCTCATTCAAAAGTCAGTTCTAACAGAAATATACAGGATTTATATGAAGAAAATTCAGGAAATATGGCTTAGAAACAAAGGAATGCCAGAATAAATGCAAAGTTATACCTTGTTCTTGAAAAGGAGTACCCTGTATTTAAAAGATTAAAATGTGATTTTGCTACAATCACAATGAAATTCCCAGTGGAAGTGTGTGTGTGTGTGTGTGTGTGTGTGTGTGTCTGTGCACATGTGTTTTGTCTTGGGAGTGGAGGCAGAGACAGTAATGCTCACCAAATATTTCACTTACTCACTTATACACCCAGCTCCTCTGCATTCAGGTAGAATGAGGTGGCTAGTTTTATGCCTGAGCTGTTCCATATCATAGCTACTAGCCATATGTGGTTATTTACACTGAAAATTGTTAGTTATTTTTCCCAAAACTTAAAATTCAGTTCCTCAGTCATGCTAGCCACATTTCAAGTGCTCACATTTCATTGGCCACAAATGGCTAATGGCTAAGGTATTAGACATTGCAGATTATGAAACATTTCCAGTATCATAGAAACTTCTGTTGGATACTGCCATTCTAGACAATGAATTGTAAGAAAGGGGGAAATATGTGTCTCTTAACCTGTGTACAATTCTCCAGCTGCTTTCCCCTGACTCTGGTGCCTGGGGAGCTGAGGAGACTGCACGCTCTAGGTAGTGTAGCCATAAAGTGTTAGAGCTCAGTCAGCCTGAGTACCTGAGTAACTCGGTGGAGAAGACCCCTGCACTAGGGTGCCCCAGTCACACCAACCTGTGTGGGCTATACACTCCGAGTAAGGATTAAGCTTTTGTTGTGTTAACCCCTAGAGATTTGGGGGTTGCTTGCTACCATAGTTTAATCTACCCATTCATGACTAAAATTAAGGCAGTGAGGGGTATACACAGATGTCATAAGGAGGATGGAACACTTGACAAAGTGACTCTAAAATCAAATATAATAATAAACATAAGAAACTACTTAGTAAAATCCTGGAGAAGGTGAGCAAAGAGCAAGCTTCTGATATTTTAGATATTAAAATATACTATATAGTTACAGTGATTGATAGAGTGCAGGAATAGGCAGATAGATCAGTGAAGTAGAATGGATGTGAGAAGAAATGAAAATTTAGTGTTCAATGAAGGGCTCATTTCTAGTTACCTATGTTCTCTCCCATCTCTCTATAGTGCTAACTAGAGTCTTAGCGTTTGAGATGGAGGTACTTTCTCTCTTTCTCTCAGATGGCTTGCCCGTAATAGAGCCATCTAGCAGCAGAGTCCACTAACACAATGTGCCTTTACGATTTTATAATCCCTAGGTCCCATCTTCAATGAAGGTTGTCTCCACCCTGTTTTCTGGCTACTTGTAACTGCCTGAGGCGTTCTACTAACTTATTGTCTGTTAACATTTCAGTCCCTCAGAGTCCTACCCATAAGGCCAATCTCTTTGGCCTCACAGTTCATATAGTTTGAATGAAGATAGAATTTACACCTCACTTAGTAAAATGCTCTGTGAAACATATAACTTATATTTTACCCTCCTAAATCTGAATCCTTCTGCCTCTGGTTGCTCACTTCTTCTCTATACTGCTGAAATAGTTTTTATATTCCATAGAAAACATACTCTACATTTTATTAATCTCATTAACATTTAATGATGTCTAAATTTGACCTCTTCTTTCCAGCTATTTCTCTACTCATAAGCACATATACCTAATATAATAAACATTATATACCAACAGAGTCCCTATTGACACGTAAAATTATGCCAACAATCTCAATATTGATGCTACTCCCCAATTTCCTCTGGCATATTCTATTCAAATCTGGCATCATCTACAAATTTAATTATATTTTTAAGTCCAAATAATACCTTAACGTCCACCTGTCTTTATTTTTCCATTGTTATATGGAGATAAACAAAATGGTTAGTCTTTGGGTGAAAAATTTTGGATTTTCACATTAAGTATATCAACTTGAATAGTAAAAATAATAAAAGATAAGATTTATTAGAAGATTAAATGAGATAATATTTTTATAATCTAGAGGAAGGTCTTTGATGCACACACTAAAAACAATAAAGGAAAACATTGATAAATTACACTGTATAAATTTAAACTATGTGAACAACACCAGCAAAAAAAAACACAGAAAACTCCATAAACACATAATATGTTTTAGTGTATAAGAGTTAAATCATGAGGAATTAAATGAGGAAACTTTTTTTAAATAGATATGATAAAATTTAAATATTCTGGAAGAAAAACAAAACAAAAGGAAAACTTGACAGAAAAAAGATGATTATTTTAGTAGAAATCTGGACGAAGCATATGAATAACCAAGTCATAAAAAACTATGTACAGAGCCAGCCATGATGGTCTAATGGTCAAAGTTCAGCACACCCTGCTTTGGCGGCCCAGGCAGGTGCAGAACCACACCACTCATCTGTCAGTAGCCATGCTGTGGCAGCAGCTCACACAGAAGAACCAGAAGGACTTACAACTAGGATATACAACTGTGTACCGGGGCTTCGGGGAGGAAAAAAACAGATAGAGAGGAAGATTGGCAAGTCAGCTCAGGGTGGATCTCTCCCAGCTGAAAAAAAAGAAAAGAGAAAATAAGGGAAGAGGAAAAAGAGGAGAAAAATGGACGTATTATAAAGTCATCTAAGAAAGACATTAAAAAAAAGAATATGTACAAATGACCAAAACGTATATAGAGAGATATTCAAACACCCCGGTAATCAAGGAAAAGCAAACTTAAAAATGATGAGCTAGGGGCCAACCCAGTAGTGTAGTGGTTAAGTTCACGTGCTTCACTTGGGCAGCCAGGGGTTCATGGGTTTGGATCCCAGGCACGCACCTACATACTGCTCATCAAGTATGTTGTGGTGGTATCCCACATACAAAATAGAGGAAGATTGCCACAGATGTTAGCTCAGTGACAATCTTCCTCAGCAAAAAAAAGAAAAGAAAAAAGATGAGCTATTGTTCCCAGCCTCTCCCATAACACTAGGATGTCAAACAGATGACTAAAACCCAGGGTGGGGGCAGGAAGTAGTTAAAAAAAAAACAAAACAGTCATACTGGTGATAGGTGTGTAAGATGTTACAACTTTAAAAAGAACAGTTTTTAAAAATGTTCTGAAGTACAAAAGAGCCTGTCCTTTGATGTAGTAATCATAGAATTTGATATTTACTGCAAGGAGATAATCCCAGAAGTGTGCAGGAGCATTGTTTACACGGGCACAAATTTGCAACCACTCCATCTGTACAGCAAGATGAAGCTGCTTAAAAAGCTGGTGGTAAAAACTTACAATGCAATATTTTTCAGGCACCTAAAGTGATGATGTATATCTGTATTCATTTACATGGAAAAAAGTTCCAGAACATATTATTGAGAAAAAAAATTGGTTATATATCTGCATGTATATATGAACCTATTTATATAAAATTATATATTGAAAGCTATGAAAGATGAATGAAAGGATGTTTGCTAAAATAGTAATTGCTATGTCCAGTTGGCGGGATTTCAGATGATTTTTACTTTCTCTTTTGTACTTTTCTGGATTTTTTTTTTAAGTTTACAGCATATCTGTGTCTGCTATAATAAAAATCATTCATTTAAATAAAAAATAAGAGCAAAGATAATTATGAATACTAGATAGCAACCTGAAAAAATGCTTACGATATTTTACGAGAAAAAAAATCACAAGAGAGTTATATCTGCACCATGATTGTGTCGGGGTGCGGAAAATTTCCCCCTTCCCCTCCTGGTTCTTATGGCTGGTCAAACGATTAAAATGACATAAGGCAAGATAACAGGGAAAAGTCAAGTTTAATATGTGCACACAGGGAGTTTACCTAATCATGAAAAATTCCGAAGACAGTCAGGCAAAATGAGTATCTATGTCACTCTGGACTAAGGAGAAGGGGCCAGGAGTCTGGGCCTCCAAAGAGAAAGGAAGCAATTTACAGGAAGATGAAAGAGCTAATGTTTGGTAAACATATGTCTGTGGGGCCATCTAGGGACAATGGGACACAGAGAGGACTTTGATCAAACAGGACTTGCTAGGTGCCTCCCTGCCTGCCACGCCCAGCTGCTGTTATGCCACAGTCATCCACGGTGAGAGCTCCTTCCTGAAGTAGACCTTCTATCTTCTCATAGGCAGCTATGGGGAGGATCACAGTTTCTTCCTGAGTCTGTTGTTTCTTAAAAATATTCAGCCCAAAATAATCCTCAAGCCAAAGAGACACATTTGGGGGAAGCAAATTCTGCTTCGTTCCAATTGCATCTTCAAAATAGGTGGGCTTACTGTCAAGGAATAGAGATGAATAAGAAAAAAAGGAAGGAAATAACTGATATGTTGTTGAATTGACACGGTTGATTGTTCTTTTCTTATAAAAATGTTAGCTATTGTTACGATACTTGCTCAATAAACATATTTTAATAATATTTAAGTATTTCAATAGAACAGGTAGACCCAATAAAGGAAGAAAGGCAGAGTAATAGTAGGGTGCTGGTGGTTTGGTTGGTGAAAAAGAAAAGTGATCAGAAGAAAGTTGCAAACTGCAAGGAATTTGGAAGAGCTATGGCATGGTTAGAGATTTTCTAACTCCTACCACACCCCTAAATCAGTTTATAAGGAAATTTCTTCCTGGGGATATTTAGAATAGCATGGGTATAGAGCTGAAATGATGATAGAAAAATACCAACTAATTTTGTAACCTTTATCTAAGCGTCTTAGGAGAAAATATTCCCAATAATGATGACTATAGAGAAAATAGTGCACATGCTCATTTAAATTTATGTCAACACTAAGCTCTTCGACGTAATCTTGATCTCAGAGAATTTCCTACAAATTAGTTATAACTCACTATGGATTTTTCCAGTCTAACACACGGTTTTAACAAACCCTGCCAGACCAGCCCCTTCACATGTGCATACCTGGGAATTCTGTTAATGAATATCCTTGGAATGTTCACACGTTATCTAATAGTGGTATCAATGCCTTATGGTCTAAGGCCCCTTGGGTGGAAGGAAGAACTTCCAGGTCCTTGCTGAAAAGACAACCCTGGGGTTTAACAGGCACAGTCTTCAGAAAAGGCTTTGTAATGGGCCTATTAATTTCTGCATATTTCAATCTTATGAGCCTAGGAGAGTCTCTAAGGATTCATCGGAAGGAATTCCAGGCTCCCAACTCAGAAAGATGCTCCTGGTTTCATGGGGACCTAATGAACTGCCACTGGGAGATGCTAGCAAAATGCATTCATCTCCAACAGCTCAACCTTTTGCCTCCAAAGGGGAGAATCAGGAAATTGCAGAATGTTAGCTGTGGAAGCTATGCGAGATCATAGTGCCATCACAGCCCTAGGAGCTGCCTCAAGGGCAGTTGTAGGGGAACTTTTGGGAATTTTTGGTGAGCGATTGAAGCAAATTGACAGGCGCTCTCCGCCATTGTCCTCCCACTGCTTCCATCAAAGCAGCTACACTCTACCTGTTTTATAGATTGGACCTCCCATAGGACTTGGTTTGAGGTGTGGGGGAAAAATTGTGAAAGATATTGAATTGGACCAAAAAAATCACTGGGCATCTTCAGTGAAAAACAAGGAGCTGTCTAACACACCCTCTGAGTTATCTGATCATATGGGAACTCCAGGCCTTTCCTCATCTTTGAGCTATTTAAGAACTCTGTAAATTGTAGATAACTAACAGCAATGCAAATAACGCTTGTCTACCGATAGGCAAATTATGTCCAGGGAGGGACAATTGGTCCACTATCTGCAAAAAAAGGCCAGTTTTGCATCTATTTGTAAAATAATTTCTGCATTCCTGATTCAACTGTAAAAGCATAGTATTTCTAATTCTTTGAACCAATTGTAGCATCTTATTGGTTCTTTCATTACTTAATGACAAACTCTTTGACGTGTTTATTTTATATTTGTGTGAGAGTCATGATTTTACACTTTTAAAAATGCTTTAAAAGAAAAAGGATAGGGGCCAGCCTGGTGGCATGGTAGTTAAGTTGGTGAGCTCTGCTTCGGCAGCCTGGGGTTCGCCGGTTCAGATCCTGTGTGTGGACCTATGCACTGCTTATCAAGCCATGCTGTGGCGGGCATCCCACATATAAAATAGAGGAAGATGGGCACAAATGTTAGCTCAGGGCTAATCTTCCTCAAACGAAAAAGAAGAAAAGAGAAAGGATAATATTTAAAG
Source organism: Equus caballus (assembly GCF_041296265.1). Classification (NCBI taxonomy): domain Eukaryota; kingdom Metazoa; phylum Chordata; class Mammalia; order Perissodactyla; family Equidae; genus Equus; species Equus caballus. The sequence goes on along the minus strand of NC_091706.1, from coordinate 22,761,540 downwards.
TGAGCCTCGCCCAAATAATTTCATTTACAAGGGAGCTGAGACTCAGAAAGGTAACATGATGAGCACAGAGAGATCAGCTAAACGTTTCTCACCAAAGAAATCCCTCCTTATTATACATAATGAGCATGTAATGCTGTTTACTTCCTCACGCTGTGGAGAGATGAATCGATCACACCACTTCATAATTTATGATGAATATATGCTAACTTTAAGGCTGAATTACCAGTGAAAGATGTTGGAGTCACGGAAACTGACTATAATTCCCAACTCTCTTACTTCCGAGCATATGACTCAAGCAAGTTCCCTTTTCTTTACCTCAGTGTCGCCCTTATCTAGAAAATGGAGACAGTAAGAGTACTCTCCTCTTAGGATTAGTATTGCATTAAATGGGATAATGCTCATTAAGCTCTTGAAACCGTGCCTGGCACATAAAAGTGTTTTACACATGTCGTATGCTATTACCACCCATAATAGTCTAAAGCACACTTGGCTTGTAGAGGAGTTATTGTCTTGAAATGCATGAAATAAAATATAGGGAAACCTGCATTTTTCCTTTAGGTGTCACTGTGGAAAGTTGTAGATAAAGTGTCACAGATCAAATCCTATTTTAATGATGTTAAGGTACCTCTTATTTACAGCAATTATGCAGTGAATTACTTGATAAAATTAAAGTGATTTTGTAGTATTAATAGCTACCCTCTTTGATTAATTACTAGATTATAATAAATATTTTTATGACAGATTCCATCTTTATACTGGAGTACATTGTTATTAACTGAAAACAACACTTCCAGGGATGTCTACATATGGTTAATGCTACGGATTATATGGCCAAGTAGATCCTAGTACAATTTGGCAACAATTTATAGAAATCAAAAGTATATGATTAATACTATTAACGAAAGTATAATAAATAATAAGGAATAATATATTCTCCCCTTTCACATATGATTGTGATATTTAATCATTACACATTTAACTTAACATTTTTCTCAATACCATTTTACTCAACACTTTAATATTTCCTATAAGCATCTACCACGATAGTAGGTACATAGCAGGTACATAGTACATAGTACATCTGTACATAGTACTTGTTCAAAAAGTGTTAAATAATCTATAAACTGCTGTACATTGTATCTTATGTCCTACTGATAATCATAAGCAGTGTGACCTGAAAATAAGAAGAAGGGCTGGGCATCTGATTTTCCCCTGCACATGGATGCCTCTTGCTCATTTTTAGTTCTTTCATTATTGTTCTCCCCTCTGCAATCCCTTTTCCTCTGCAGTTCTAGGATGCTCTATAATTAGAAGCCAGCCAGGCATCAACTACTTCCTCGGGGCAAGTTTGTGCCTTAACACCTCTCAGTGACCTTCCGTGCTAATTAAACTACGTGTGAGAATAAAGAACATTGGTACTTAACTGAAATAAAAAGCAATTAAGTGGAAACATTTGGAGATGATTGTATGTTAATAAGAAATCTTAATCAATGTGTATACCTATGAGACTAACAGAAGCACCTTTGAAGAATTCACATTTTCTAATCAAACAAAATACAAACTTCCCTGTTTCCTAAGATGTGCACAAGCTCATAAAAGTCTTTGTTTCATAGACAGAAGGAAAAAATTACTGCCTCTGTTATTCTCTCTGTAGTTTTCCGGAAATTACTGAAATATCCCTGAAGAGAAGTTTACTTTCTCTAATACATTAATTGAGAGTACTTTAAATTTCATCCAAGAAATCCAAGTTTGGGTTTTTTATCTTTCTAAATCTTGGGAGCACATTCGTAATGTGTACTATAAATGCAGAAATAAAATAGATTAAATACAGAAAGTTCAAATCAGGGCTTAGCAAACTGCAGTCATAGACCAAATTTGGCACTGTCTCTATACAGGCCAACAGCTAGGAATGGTTTTTGCATTTTTAAAGGGGTTGCAAAAAAAGAAAACCACAGAAGAATATGAGACAGGGACCATATGTGACCCACAAAGTCTGAAATATTTACTATCTAACCCTTAACTGAAAAAGTTTACCAACCTCTCACTGAGATAATGGTCTGAACTGGAAACAATAGTGCAACCCACATAGATAAGACCATCCTAACTAATCATAAAGTAGAATTAAAAGTCTGGATTAAGGAAATTTAATTTAATTTACTCATTAAATAATGAATTAATTAGTTCAGTAAACATTTTTTCCATTCTAACCATATGCCAAGGAATGTTCACACAATTAGCTCATTTATTTCTGACAAACACCTTAGGAGGTACTGCTTATGTCTATTTTCACATGAGGAACTAGAACCAGGACTAGTTAAGTTCGTTGCCCTATGTCATCCCATTACTGAAGGGGATGTGTCTCTGATTCCAATGACTGAGAGAATTGCATTGTACCATACCAGCTTTGTTACTGTAAAGAACATGCGGGAATGCTTTTAATGACCACTGGTGGTCAAGAACTTGTTTTGATTAATAGGTAAGAATGATTTGAATTCAGCATTAAATTTTAATATAAAATGAATGCTTTTGAGGTATTGAAAACAATTTGTTTCTTAAATAAGACATTTTCCATTTTTATGCGCTATGAATTGTCTTTGCAAATATTGTCCCTGTCCTACTCTCTAGACATGTGGGGTACACTTCAACCCGTTTGGCAAGGCTCAAATTAATACATTTCTGAATTATGCAATCCAAATTAGTGAGGTCATTGATATCAACCACAAGAATTCCAGCATGCTTTGCACAATCTATTCAGGGCGTAGGATTCTGTGTAGTCTATCTGTAATAGGGCTTCTGAGCCATAAATAAAAGTTTCAACAGCTATATATATGAAAAGAGGACTTAGCAACAGTCGAAATTCTCTGAGATTTCTGCAAAAGCTTTGCTAGAGAAATTTACAAACACTATGATTTTGGACACAAATCTCTTGGAATTAACTATCATCCAATTAAATAAAGGAAGATTTGTTTATTGGCAGGAGAAAGACAATAGAGTGCCAACTTTGCTCAGATAAACTGAATATACCATGTTCTAGAATACCATGTATTGGGTATAAGGGGATCCCTTATAAATATTCATAGACCTCTTAGAAGAAAAAGGATATTGTGTATGACAAATGTAAAGATAAATCTTGGCTAATGTTGATAAAGGGAAATACTGGTTGGTAAAATGATACATTATTTCTGTTTTTCACTTTAATTCAATAAGTTCGTATTCCCTATTTTTATTAAATTTCTTCCCTATTATATTTTTTATATGCATGTCTTCTATGTGCACAGCATGGTGCTACAAGCTATGCCATTATGCCAAATAACACGGAAGGAATACTTCGGGTCCTCTGAGACCTTAGGATCTACTTCAGGAAGCAAATGATATAATATTTTGTTGATTCTAAGATTCCTTTTTTTCCCCCATAATAACATCTCAAATTGAGATGTCATATAGTTGCTGTTGACCAAGCTAAAATCAGGATGTAGCTGTCATTGCCCAAACACGCTCCAGACTTGGTCCTAGTTGTTCCTACCGTCACCACTTCAGCGGAATTATGTGCTTGGTTGGTGCTACATGGAGTGAGTTCAATTCTATCTAGAATGTCTTGAAAATATTACCCTATGTTATGACATTGAAATGAAAATTCTGTGTATGCAGAAAAATGCAGTGAAATTAGACATAAATTTTACACAAATGAAGGAAAATTATTGTTCTTGGAAAAAATGCATTTTTTTTTTTTTACAATTCCATATTTTATTATAAAGCAAAACAAAATATTTTATGGCACCAGAAAAAAGGAAGACATTCCAAGAAAGGTGAAGATTTGTTACATTTAGTTATATATTTTATTGCCTATTATATATATTGCAAATGAGAGCAGGAGACATTGCCAAATCCCTTAAAATAGGAGAAATTTCACAACAACAGGAGGCTACTACAACTATTGTTGAGGAATTGTAGCGTGCATAGTTTAATTGGCAGCATTTCCTCTTTTCTTTCTTCCTTACATATAAAATAATTGCCCTGTCTTGAAAATCAGTCATCTTAAATATGATGAAATACAGTACCTAAAAACTAATAAACGATAATGCAAGGCAGTTTGTATCAAAACCAAAATGAATGGTTTGGAGAGTGTAGGACTTTAATAGAGGCCTGGGAAGGTCTTAAAATGACAGCAGGAGCTGGGTTTTGTGGTAAAGATAAGTTGGACTGCAAACGTTGGAGTAGAGGTGAAGGCATCCCAAGTAGGAAAGATCATAAATGGATAATTGGAATGAGATCAAGTCTGGTCTATCCAGGGGCTGGTGTAGACACAGGCTTAGCTATAACGAAAAATAAAGTTTTGAGAGTTCTCATAGGACTGGACCTGGAGTTTCCTGAAGGTCAAGCTGAGGAATTCGAGTCATGTCCATAGTCAGAGGGGATTATGTGTTCTTTATTTCTCCTTCATTTTGGAAGAATATTTTATTGGGTTTTGCATTCTACATTGACATTTTTTTTCTTTCAATACTTTAAAAATACTATTCCATTGTCTTCTGTCTTATATTGTTTCTGTTGAGAAGTTATCAGTACCTTCTTATTGATCTCTTGAAGATAGCATAATTTTCTTTATATTTATCTTGCTTGATATTTGCAGAGTTTTGAAAATGTCAGTTGAAGTCTTTAGTCAGTTTTGGAAAATTATTGACTATTACCTCTACTTCTGCCAGAATCTCTTCCTCCTTTCCTTCTGGGACTCTAATTACAAGCATATTGAACTTTTCACTCAATCTCACAGATATTTGACATTTGTTTTATTTTTCCTTCTTTTTCTCTGTGCTTCAGTTTAAAACTTTTGTCTTGACCTATCTTTTAGTTCACTATTCCTACCTTTTGGTGTGTTTAATCTGCTGTTAAATCCGTTTATTGAGTTTTTAATTACAGATAATGTATTTTTCAATTCAATAACTTCCATTTGATTGTTTTGTATAGATGCAAATTCTTAAATACAATTATTTTCTGCTCTATTTTCTTTCTTTTTTTTAAAAAAAGAGATTTTATTTTTTTCCTTTTTCTCCCCAAAGCCCCCTGGTACATAGTTGTATATTCTTCGTTGTGGGTCCTTCTAGTTGTAGCATGTGGGATGCTGCCTCAGTGTGGTTTGATGAGCAGTGTCATGTCCGCACCCAGGATTCGAATCAATGAAACACTGGGCCGCCTGCTGTGGAGCACACGAACTTAACCACTCAGCCACGGGGCCAGCCCCTGCTCTATTTTCTTGAACATATTAATCATAGTTATTCTAAAGTCATTGTTAATTCCAATATCCAGCTCACCTGTGAGACTGTTTACATTATGTTTCTGTTGTTTTTATTGTTTTTGGTTGTATAATCTTATTATTTGACAAGCTTAGTAGCTTTAGATTGAATGCTAGACACTGTTTGTGACAACTGTAAAAGCTCTGGATGATGTTATCATCTTCCCATCAAAGTTCATTCCTCACTTTGCTAGACAGAGTGAGCGTGAATTCTCTTAATCCAATCAGGAATTTAGCCACGTTAAGGCTGAGTTGCTTTGGTAATTCTCAGTCTATTTCTGGCTTGCTGTTGTTTCTAAGGTTTAGCGACCCAGGACTTCCAGCTGAGAACATGATTTCTTCACCAGGCCCCTAAAGCTTGGCAGGTCCTGAAATCTCTTTCTACATTCTGAAAAGCTGGAAAATTCTGATCTGCACTTTAGATGTTTTCAGATTTAATTTTTAGTCTTCTGCACAGCGCAGCTTCAGAATTTGGCAAATGTCTTGGGAACAAAACTGCTGGGTGTTTGAAAACCCTCAAGACTCTGGTTTTGTCTGTTCAGCCTTTTAAAATTTCCAAATGTTATGATGTCTCTGTCCTCCACAGGGGCCCTCTGCCCCTTTTAGCCTCATGCTTACACCCAGAACCAGCAAACTGGTGGAACACTGGTTTCAGATTGTTTGCTGACCTCTCCACAGCTAACCCCTCTCTGGAATCTTAGACTCTTTAGCCTGATTTCTTCAGTAGCCTACCGATGCCTTTAAACTCAAGATTTTTGCATTTTCTCTGGCTTTCCTATTTGTTCTTGAACATATTTTTGGTTTACAGAAAACTAATCTATCTTACCCAGATGCAGAAGCTTCAGATCTATAGACCCTTAAAGAAGAGACTGAGATAATAAAATTGCTATTTTCTAGATGGAAAAAAGGAAAGAAAGAAACTGGGAAAGATGGAACAGACTTTGATGAAGGTGGTAGTGGTAGGAATTGAAAGGAAACTAGGAACTCTGAGAGCATTATTTCTAATCTTTACAACACCTCCAAGGTAGACAGTCTTGCCTCACTTTCTGGATGAATCAATAAGACTTAGACGTGCATTATTGTATTTTCTACGCCCATATTTGTAGGCAAAATATCTTCTATATGGTATAGTGGAGCTTGGTCTAAAATGGCTCTGCCATCACTAGGCCTCACTTGCTTGACCTGTCAAATGAAAATAATGTCTATTTCATAGATTTGTGATCAATGAGATAAATATGTATGAAAGCACTTCATTAGTACAAAGAAATATATGTTTTAAGGGTAACTGGGATTTGTTTAATCAGGTGTGGTCAGACACATAGACATGGAAATGACATCATGAAGGAAGGAGTTTTCTATATTCACAGATCCCTAGAGAAAGGAGGCACAGCATGCCATGCAGGGCCATGTGAGGAAGCATCAGGGTTGGTCAGGAGGCAGAGAGAGCAAAGCGAAAGTGCGGACAAAAGGCTTTATTGTGGTTTCTGCAGGAAGGAATGGGTGATGCAGGGTAAGCAGGTTTAGGATTGGCTGGCTTGAATAATTTCAGTGGACTCTGGGGTGTAGGGGCTGTCCCTAGTTGTCTGGTATCCGGAATTAGGACAGGTAAATAGTGACCTAGAGTGTATGAGACCAATAAAGGAGGTGATTGGTGTGTGGGCTCTGGATTGGTTGTTTTGCATATGAAAGACACACTCCCAGGTGACTTGTTTGCTATCCCTAGAAATTAGCTAACCCTGAACTGGGCAGTCCTTCTAGGGTGAGCAAGACTCCAAGATGTCAGAGCATCAAAATGCAGGGGAAAAAGACATGACTAATACAGTATTCAAATATAAGTGTCTGTTATCTTTCCCAAGCACTGATATTCTGCTAACTCTGAGCTTATGAAGAATAGTAAAAGATCCCAAAATTTTTAAATCCTCCCCTGGCATCACTTCGGTGGCCTATGATGAGGTGTACCTAGACCCCCAGCCCTTCACGGAGGCTCTCATAGCTCAGAAAAACAAAAGGAATCTCTCTGTGTCCTTGAGGGAACATTATACTTATAATGGCATCAGTGATATTTCATTCACTAATTCAGTGCTGCTTATAAAATCTCTAAATAATGTTGATGGCAACAGTATTTCAATTAATAATTTTAAAATTCAAAGTTTATTTCTAAGCAGCTGTTGCTTATAACATGAATAATTATTTTCTAAGAAAAAAATCATACCAGAAGCATATTTTTACAATATACCACATTGTACTGATTATCTCCATTGTTTGTTTTTATTGAATTCTCTACCCCAGCTGTAAACACATTTGTCATTTGGGCAGTGCTCAACAGCATTCAAAACTAACAAATTAACTTCCTTCTCAAACACGAATGCTTGTGGGGCAGTTCTGTGCAGCGTGGGAGTCTGTTAGTTCCAGATCTCTTAAGAGAAGAAAAGTCCCCGTGCTGTACAATCTCGTTTTCCTAAAACGTAGGCCATTAAACTAAACAATTTCAGTATTACATAATTTATTGGTTCAAAACCAAAGTATATACCATAACAATCAACCCCAAAATACAAGGAATTTTATTCCAATTAGTGGATTAATTTAGTTTTTACAAAGAACGCACTGCGTTTCTATAATAAATAAAATTACCCTTTGATAGAGGAAGTAGAGGACGGACACTCATTAATATGCTTTATTTCCCAAACTCTTCCCTAAATCTGTGTATTTGGGGAAAATAGTTCTCTACATGTTGTCTCCCCCACGTAAAGAAAGTTCTCGTAGTGGAACTCCTCACCTTCTTCTGTCCTTTCCTCATTCCACCCTCTGGGGGATGTTGAGGGTGAGCACACGATGGGTGAATTTGGAAACAACACCTGGTCTTCTCTGCTCAGCGCTGCTCCTTCCTCCTCCTGGTAGCGGGCCTCCTGGCAGAGAGCACGCATCCTCCCTGCTCTCCACACCACTGAGTGTCTCCTGGGCCAGTTACCTCCACCAAGGGAGACCGGCAGCCACATGTAGGAGGCTGCCTAATTCCGAGTTTATTGATCAAGCTAGCCTGGCCATTATTGGTCAGAAAGAGGATATTTGGTCCTCCATCTTCATTCTCTTCTCAAGTTTTTTAGAACCTCGACAGGGCAGATGGGCACTACTCAATTGGAGACCTCTGCATTATACAATCTAATATCTCTCTAATATTTCTATTGCATTGTAAAATTCATATATATTTCCATAGGCCTTGTTTCTTTTGTATCCTGCTATTTAACTATAAATAAATGACACAGGTTTCTTCTTCTTTCTTTCCACTGATTGTTTGTGAGCTTGAATAAAGAACCATGAATGCCTATTTACAGCAGTAGTTTCCGGTTGGGGGTCTTAGAAGACCTAGGGCCCTCCAGAGTCTTCAGATGTCTTTTAGAGACTATGCTGAGTAGGGTATGGGGTGTGGGGTTGGAGGTGGGTTGGGAGATGGGAATATTGGAGAAAGTAGAGTGAGAAGATCAAAACTCCAGGAACCCCACCCTGGATTCAAAAAGAACAGTTCAACTTTTACCTGTTTAATACACTGGCTTGCCATACAGAGTGTGTTTGAAGAAAATTTCCATTAAAAAAAATATATATGGCAGTTTAAAAACTACTATCTCCCAGGTACATGAAAAGATGCTCAATATCACTAATCATCAGAGGAATGCAAATCAAAACCACCATGAGATATCACCCCACACCTGTCAGAATGGCTACTATTAAAAAGACAGGAGGAGGCAAGCTTTGGTGAGGATGTTGAGAACAGGGACCCCTTGTGCCCTGTTGGTAGGGATGTGAGTTGGTGCAGCCACTATGGAAAATGGTATGGAGATCCTCAAAAAATTTAAAATAGAATTACCATATGATCCAGCAATTCCACTTCTGAGTATTATCCAAAGAACACAAAAATACTAACTTGAAAAGATATATGCACCCCAGTGTTCATTGCAACATTATTTACCATAGCCAAGATATGGAAGCAACCCAAGTGTTCGTCAATGGATGAATGGATAAAGAAGATGTGGTGTATATATATATATACACACACACAGTGGAATATTATTCAGCTGTACCATAACAAAGAAGCAAATATTGCCATTTGCAACCACATGGATGACCCTTGAGGGCATTATGCTAAACGAAATAAGTCAGATGGAGAAAGACAAATACCACATGATCTCACCTACATGTGGAATCTAAAATAAAAAAGCAACAAAGCTTATAGATACAGACAACGGATTGGTGGTTGCCAGAGGCAGCAGGTGGGAGGTGGGCAAAATGGGTGAAGGCGGTCAAAATGTACAAACTTCCAGTTATAAAATAAGTCCTGGGGATGTAATGTACAGCATGATGACTATAGTTAATAGTACTGTATTTTTTTAAAAAATCCTACTATCCCCTATAATCTTTCCAGATTAGGTAAATATTTAGAAGGACATTACTGTACAAATCATTTTATATTTGATGAAAAGAAGTTTTCTCTGGAGAATTTTCCCTATCATACTTGGTATTGGATCCATAACTTAAGAACAACAATTAAGGGCTCTAAGAAGTCAAGTTTGAGACTAACATCTTGGGAAGGGGGTACTTCTCCACATACGTGCTCAGTTTAGAAGTTCTGGTTGCCTTTCCTTTTGGTCATCTTAGCTACTCAAATCTGATCATGAAAGAATCTGAGTCAGTCTCCTTGCTCTGAATCATAATGTACAAAGGAGATTTTTAAAGCCTTAAATTGGATCTAATGATACATCAATTATAGGCCAAATGCTGAGTGCAAATCTGAATGATAAAAAAGTCTTCTACCCAGCAGGAAAATGTTTGCTCTCGCTGAGCCTTCTCACAAGTTGCATTCACCAGATTCAGAAACAATACACTCCAGTTGCCCATCTGCTGACTAAAAACTGTAACATGTATTTTGTAATCTCCAATAGGTCAGGTATTAGGTCTGAAATCCTACTCTCCTGTGCCACACACAGCAAACAAACATGTTTTTGCCTTCTTACTGGCAGCCAAAATTATAATGTCTACAAGTGTACTATCTTGTGAACCCAGTGAGGCAGTTGGAAAAGAAAAGATAAAGTTCCTGGCCAAATATCTCCAGGAAACTAGCTAAAGGAGATGTTAATTATTAAGGGAATTTGTCCTAATAGCAAGGAAGGTTTAAGTTCCTGGTAAGAACCATGGCATCTCCCTGTAGTCCACACACATCACACAAAACCAATTCCTAAGAATTAAGTATTTTTGCTTCAATATCTTGTTATGAATACTATTCAACAAAAATAAAGTCCAAGTAGAGTATACCTACATTCAGGACTGGCCACGGGATTTGTAGGGCCTAGTGCAAAATGAAATTGAGGGGCCCCTCCCTACACTCTCATGCATGAGGAAAACATCAGAGACCACAGAAAATCCACAGTGAAACGGTCTTTGCTGCCTTTCATCAGTTCTGTTCCTGAAACAGACATGATGACACTGTTTCCCCATCTCATTTCTTACTTCCGTATCTAGTGTTTGGGTAAACTCCCTCACCATCTCCATCCTAAGATGGCTAACCACTGCCAAATTAGACATTTCATCCTTAATTTTTCCAAAATTTTTATTTTGCATAGGAGAACAATGTCTTTGTGGGGCTCTTCATGTCAGTCATGAGAAACAGCAGTTGGCTCACTTTTCAGGGCCAGCCATGAAGCAGGATGGCTCTTTATTCTCAAGGACAAGTTGGGGGGTCTGGGGAAGCAGGACTGAAGGTAAATCTGAGATGAGCACAACTGTTCAGCAAAATGAGAGAGAAGAATTTGATGTTTGAGGTGTAATTTAGGAAAGATAGAGCAAGGAGAAGAGATGCAAGAAATGAATTTTGTGATGTGCAATATGACTCTTTTTCTTAACCTCTGAGATTATCAACAAGATCTGTGTGACTGGGTGTTTAACTCAGAAGAAAAAAGAGTGGAGTGTCGCCCTGGATCTCTATGGCACAGAACATTGGCTACTAATGCAAAAGAAACTAGAGGAATGACTAGGGAATATTGAGAGAATGAGGAAACTCAGAAATTAGCCAAATTCTTGGAAGGAGGAGTGGGAACTTTAGGCTTCCACAGTCTTGGAATTAGGAGACTGGGGCCACATTTTCTAGTTCCAGAGGCAATGGGTGTTCTAAACTCCCAAGTGACTGTGACATTAGTAGTAACGAGAGCTTTACTATGTGCCAGCCCTAGTGGTCACCACTCCCCATTTATCAGCTCATCTAATTATCCCAACAACCCTATGAAATAGGTATTCTTTTGCAGATGATGAAAATGAGATACAAAGAGATTATAGGATTTTCCCAGGATCAGACACTTATCCTCAGTACTGAAGATAGGACTGGGCACAAAGGCAGTTGGCATCCAAAACATGACCTTGGCTACTGTAAAACTCTATCTCCTATAATGTCCCCAGTGGTGCAGAAAGGCAGATACTATCATTCAGAATTTACAAGGGAGGGAACTGAAGTCAGAAATGGGAAGTAACTTATCCAAGGGAAGCTGGTAAGTGGTAGAACCAGGATCAAAGAGGATGTGGCTGATCCCATGTCTTTGCTTTTCTTCTAACCCCTTTTGTCTGGACACAAAGTATAGATTCAGATTCTAGCTCTGCCCTTCACTGTCTATGCAACCTGAGCCAATCACCTAAATGGCTGAGTTCTGAGTTTTCTCATCTGCAGTGTTGCAATTATAACTTCTTTGAAGTGTAGTTCTAATAGGAGATGAAATACACACGTGAGCTGGAATGCATTATGCAAATATAAGATATATTTACTGCTGTTGTTTTGGAAAGCAAGGACAGAACTTCCCATGATGCTTTTCACCCCTCCATTGCTCAATATTCACAAAGGAGAGAAGGAAGAGATATATCTTTTGAACAATGTTAATTTCATTCCACGGCTTTTGATTATTCATCCCTCTGAGTGATCCAGTCTCATTACATTCAGTCATTCGCTCTAAATGTTTGGCAGGCATCCAAAGAGTTATTTGTTCAACTCAATAATCTAAGTTTATTGTTTTAAATAAATCACACCTGACAAATAACTCATGCTTCAAAACGATCTTTAAAAGTGGGTGCTAAAGTGACATTGTCAATTCTAAAAATTGTGGTTGATTTTGAGCCTTTTTAACAAAACAGCTTAAAAGCTTGACATTTTAATTTATTGCTATACTGCTTCCTGTAACTGTACTTTGATTGGTTTCTACTACTCACTAAGTGGCATTTTTTTTCACGTGAAATATAATTTACACTTGTAGAAGAGATCAGCTATGAGCAGTGTAGGCATGAGTAACGTAAATAGAAAACTCTTCCTGAAGGGCTGGTGCTCTGCTTCATTTAATTTTCACATTTTTAAAATGTTAATATCAATGGCCACAAACATACGAAAAGCTGGATGTATTTAATTTCCATAAAATGATATTGGAAACTCATTTGTACAACTTTGGAAGCATCCTGAGGAGTATGAAACGTAAATTTCTCATTCTATGTTATAAAGATGAAAGAAAAGCAGATTAATAATATGATCCCAATGGTCACAAATACTGGTCTTCAGGAGCTCCTCTGGGAAGAGATAGAGTGATGAAATAATGTCTAATCAATATATTTGAATAATGTAAGATTAAAATCGATTAATAAGTAGTCAGGAAATGTTTATCATTTTAATAAAGTCAAAGTAGCATGTTATAATGGAGGAAAGTATTGTCATGAATAACCCAGAAGATTATATCATCAAAACAATTTAAAATAAATATATGAGCACTTTGCTCTTTATTTGAATGTAAATTACAGAAACAACTCAATTTTTTGTATTTGTGATATTACAACTAAATAATGAATATATTTTGAAAATATCCAGTTAAGGAGAATTTGTAGAACTGATACCATTTCCTGTTGTTTTCCCCAGCTCACTACTCAGCTTCCTCTTTCAAAATAGGACAGAGAACATGGTATGATTGATCCAAAGCGCTAACCCAAAACTAACCTGGCTTCGCCCCTAGATAGCCTGCTAACCAGTTCCTTACCTAGTTAGAAGTCAGTATAAAACTTGGTAGGTTAGTTTAAACAGTTCTTCCTTTGATCTGTCCTCAAATCATCATCAACCTCATGTCCAGAAAAGACAGAAAGAAAGCAGATTAAGTAGCAATGTAAATACATTGGAAACAAGATATGCTGTAGTTTCTGTGCCAGCAGATAATTGGGACCAGAATGCTTTATAATTAAATACAACACATCCCATATAAACACAGTGTTATGTTTCAGTAACCATACTTCTGGAATACAGTGATTAGATAAAAAAAAATAGTGCCATTAAATTACTTAGATAGAAATCTACTAACAATATTGAACATTTCCATTAGCATTCAGGTTGTGATAAATTGACTTATAACTCACATTATTAATTTAAAAAAATATTAACAAAAAGGATTTTCAAACATTTTTTCCCATCAGCAGTTGACTCTAATAACTAAAATACCAGATTAAATGCTTATGTCATAAAAACAACAATTCAATATTATTTTTGATACTGTATATTGACCATATAACTTGTTTTCATATGCAATCACCTATAGGGCTGCCTGTCTTTCTTTAGAAGAAATAAATGCACTTATTCCACATAGTAATATTTCAAGTCATCCTGAAGAAGTCAGACTTTAGCAGATGACACAGTTACCTGGTACTTTGGGGACTATCCACCTAGAATATCCAGGTAATTTAGACAAAGATATGGGTTTCTTCTTTTTTAAGCTTAAAATTATAGGGTCAGCTAAGTGCAAGGTCCTAAAGGCATCAGATAATTAGACAACGTTCTGCTGCCCTGGGGCTGTCTAGAGATTGCATTTAAAAAATAACCCATGGATCATATTGCATAGAACTACACACACACACACACAGGTAAATGAGTGCGTGTAAAGACTGGTAGAAAAAACAAATAAAATCTGAAATCTAGTTAACAGTATTGTACTAATGCCAATGTCCTCATTTTGATATTGGACTGCAGTTACATAAGATATCACCATTTGAGAGAAGGTGATTGAAGGGCACACAGGACTCTATGTACTATTTTTGCAAATCCCTGTGAGTTGATAATTATTTCAAAATACAAAGTTTTTTTTCTTTTAAAAGTAACCCCATGGATAATTATGCCTCAGTGAACTGACGCATTGCTATACGTAGAATGCTGGATCAGTACCACGGGAAAAGATCCAAATGGAAATTATTTTAAAACAACAAGGCATTAATTTGCTGTCATTTCCACAATTTTTTGATCTAAAGCTTTAAAAAGAAAACAACTAAGTATAGGTTAGGATTGGGGTCATTATTAGTGGTGTGCTGGTAAGTGTTTAACAACCAGCTCTTGAGTAGGGAGCCCTGATCTGTAGCAACTGCCATTGTCCATAGTGCAAATATCCTGCTGTGGCCAATTTTAAACTACAAATTTAATAACGGGCTCCCAACATTCCTGAGAATTTAGCAGTCAGTTCCCATATGAAACCTGTTTCACCAAGATAGAGAATGGGCTCTGAGGGGGTACATACCCTCTTGGCCCCTTTGACACTTTGCCCCATGGAGAGTGGTGCAGCAGGACAAGGGCTGGAGTTGGGCCTCTATGACTCAGGTCCCCTCTTATCCATATCTAAATCATCATCCCACATGTCAACTTTGTCCACCCAACCCTCTTTTGTTCATTCACTTTATATCTGAACCAGGACCCAGCCAAGACCAGAAATATTCAATAAGAGTTGGAGAAGACATGCTCATTAAGTATTCTTTTGTGAGAGAATTCCTATTTCAATGGTTTTCCCTCCACGTCACATACCTGAATCATGCCTGAGCTGTAACCAATTTGCTTATTACTGATTTTAGAGAATCAAAGCACCTTCTTAAATTAGTACACAGTATAATTGCTCCTGCAAATGGATGATGAGAGCTTCTTTGGAGATTTCGTGCCCCTAACTAAAAATTCATTTCTCTTCTATTAAAGAGGATCGTGCTCTTTGATAAAGCATGTCTCTCTGTGGGATTGGACTGCAATGGAGCAGTGGGGAAGTAAAAGGATGCTTAGCTAGGCAACCAGATTCTTGTCAATATGGATAGGTGGTGATTGGCGCCAGCCATCAGCCCAATCATAGCTGGCTGGTCCAGTACAATAAGTTCAATATTCACAAAGAATGATTTGACAGCACTTTTTAAACAATGACACTGGATTTTAAGAAAGTAAAATTCCAGGATAACTAAGAAAGGCAAAGTTAATTTTAAATTACTTGGAGGCCTGATTTGCTTTGAGTCTTTGTAGACAAACTGTGAGTGTCCTTATTCCCCGAGAGGTGATCCCACTCATTTCCATAACCTGCCTAATCATTTTGGAGTCACCCAAATTAAATCCCCAAAAGTGTGTTAACTTGGCTGAAGATCACTATGGAAGTTTTATATTATTCATTATTAATTCAGTTCATCTCTTCCTATGATTTTCTATCATATTAAAATAAAATGTAAAACCATTTCCATGACCTACAAGAGCATGCATTCATTTTTTTTCAGACTGTGAATAAAATTAATTTAGTGAATCACAACTGATAATGTATTTTAAGAAATGGAATAGAATATGATAGAATAGAGTAGAATAGAATAGGGTAGAATAGAATAGAACAGAACAGAATGGAATAGAATAGATGTGTCCATTTATTAAGTATTATCTTGGAAACCATCACCCAGAGTTGCAATCTGAAAGTTACTTTTTCCTGCTAGTAATAATTTTAAAAAATTGAATTCCACACCCTAACGGCCTGCCCTCCTCTCTGCCCTCATGTCCTCAATTCTCCCTCACTCCACGTTCTCCCACATTGGCCCTCTGTGTTTCTTAAACACATCTAGCTTGTTTTGGTCTCAGGCCCTTTACCATTACAACTTTCTATTGCTGGAAAGCTCTGAGAATGGAGGTATCTCCTTCCAGTTTTAGTTTGATGTCTCTATTTCATGATATTGAGCACTTTTTCGTATACTTGTTGCTCATTTGGGTATCCTCTTGGGTTAGCTGACTCTGCAAGTCTTTTGCTCATTTTGTTTTTGAGCTGTCATCTTCTAATGAATTTGTAGGAGCTCTTTATATATTCTATACACAAATGGCTTGTTGAATATATGTGCTGGAAATTTCTACTCCTAGTTTACCTTTTTATTCTCTTATTGGTGTCTTTTGATAAAGAAGGCCACCCTATTTATTTGTTTATTTACTTTGGTTTAGTACTTTGGCATCTTGTGTCAGAAATCTTTGCCTACCTAAGTCATGAGGATTCTAACCTATGCTTTCTTCCAAAAATTTTGTTTTCTGCCTTTCCATTTTAGGTCAATGATATATTTCAAATTAATTTTTATATGCAGTGTGAGGTAAGTGTCAAGGTACATTTTTTTGTCCCCATAAAAATGTTCCATTGCTCCATCCTTTCCCCTCTTGGCAGTTTCATCTCTGTCTTACCTTAAATGACTATAGATATATAGGTTTATTTCTGGACACACTATTCTGTTCCATTGGTCTACTTTCTGTGTATACAAACACCACACTGTTTAAAATACCATAGCTTTATAGCGTTTCTTTAAAATATTGTTCTTTAGCAATAAAAAGGTGTGAACTATTAACATACGCAATAACTTAGATGGATGTTAAGGAAATTATGCTGAGTGAAAAAAGTCAATCCCAAAAGGTTACATACTGTATGATTCCATTAATATAACACTCTTGAAATGACAAAATTCTAGAGATGAAAAACAGTTTGGTGATTGCCAAGAGTTAGAGAAAGAAAGGAGGCGCAGAAGGTGGGAGTTATGACGAAAAGACAGCACAATCACAAGGGAACCTTGTGGGAATGGAAGTATTCTGTATCTTGACTATGGTGGTGACATAAATCTCTCATGTATTAAAATTACGTAGAACTAAATACACAAACACACACAAAACTGAGTGTACATAAAACTGGTGAAATCTGAATAAGACAGATGGGTTGTGTTAATGTCAATTTCTTGGTTGTGATATTGCACTATCGTCATGCAAGATGTTACCATTGGGGGAGCCTGGGTAAAAGTTACATGCAGTATCTATATTATTTCTTACAATTGCATGTGAATCAACCATCGTATCAAAACAAAAATTTTAATGAAAAATTACTGTTTTCCAATGAACATAGCATAGTACCTATTTAGATATTTTAAATTAAATTAACTATAACAGTTTATTTTTACATTATTTTAGATTTTCAACAAGCAAAATCATATCTATCACCTGTGAATAGTAATAATTTTATTTTTTCCTTCCAAACTGTATAAGTTTTTATTTCTTTTCTTGACTTATTGCACAAGCTAAGATATCTAGTACAATACTGATTAGAAGTTGTATTAGTGAATATCCTTGTCTTGTTCACAAGCTCATGGGAACATGTTCAATATCTCACCATTGCATATGATGTTAGCTATATGTTTTATCCACCTCTTTAGGTTATCACATGATTTTTCTCATGCTGTTAGTGCACACGGTGCACTAGTCTCTTACATTTTGTTCTGTTCTTTCCATTCTCTTTTTTCTTACTGTAGTTCAGTTTGGATATTTCCTGATCACCAGATTTTGAATTTGCTAATCATGTCTTTTTCTCTGTCCAGTCTGCTGTTAAACTCATCCAAGTTCCTAATTCCACAAATTATGTTTTTCAGTTTTTTCCCCTGAGTATTCCAATTATCTTTCAAAATTCTACAAATTTTCACCCATTTTGTTCATGTTTTCCTCTATTTTATTTAACATACATTTAATACCTATTTTTAAATACTTATCTGCTAACTCCAAGATTTGAATCATCTTCTGTTGCTTGTTTTCTCTTTTATCAGTCATATTTTTCTCCCTTTTTATACATGGTCATTTTTTATTGTATGTAAGAAATTGTGAATAAAAGAATGATGGAGACTAAAGTTGATGTTATTGTCCCCAAGAGAGGGTTCACTCTTTCCTCTATTGGACAAATGGAGAGGGGAGCTGCTTATCCTAGTCCAGTGAGGTGTTGGGCTGAAGAAGGATGGATTGGAGCATCAGACAGATTCTCTCCACTTCCGGTCTCAAGTATCTAGAGCATGATCTCAGTCTTTGTTGCAGGTCTCTCTATCTAGTGGACCTGGAGACTATGGCATTTTTCACTCAGTCTATCTAGCCTCACCTCCAGCACCACATTATGCCCCAGAACTAAGCAAATTTTCCACAGAGAGGATCAGCCAAATATTTAGAGATCCTTTAGATTCTAGTTCCTAATGCCAGTCCACATAAATGTATGTGCTGGTTTCTCTTTCTCCCATTAGAATCTCAATGCCAATGGCAAGCTCAATCCTCAGTCTGTGCTCAGAGCCAGCAAACACCCCTAGGTATGCACATCTCAGCTTATCACAAAAAGACTCCTCAAACACCTCAACTGAAAAAGTGGGCGAAGGACTTCAATAGACATTTCTGCAAAAAAGATATACAAATGGCCAAAAAGCACATGAAACGATAATATCATTAATCATTAGAGAAATGCAAATCAAAATCACAATGTGATGCTACGTCACACTCCTCGGATGGCTATAATTTTTTTGAAAAAAGGAAAATAACAAGTGTTGGTGAGGCTGTGGAGCAATTGGAACCCCTTAGATGGCTGGTGAGAATGCAAAATTGTTTAGCTACTATGGAAAAAAGTTTGGTGGTTCCTCAAAAAACTAAGCATAAAATTACCAGCAATTCCACTCCTAAGTGTATATCCACAGGAATTGAAAATAAGGACTCAAGCAAATACATGCACATGCATGCTCATAGCAGCACTATTCACAATAGCCAAAATACAGAAACAGCCCAAGTGTTCATCAACTTATAAATTGATAAACAAATTGTAGTAAATTCATATAATGGAATATTACTCAGCCTTAAAAAAGAATAGAGTACTGATACAGGCTACAATGCAGGTGAATCTTGAAATATTATGTCAAGTGAAAGAAGGCATGCACAAAAAGACAAATATTGTATAATTCCATTTATACACACACAGTGGTTTCCACGGGCTGCGGGAATAGAGCGATGAGGAGCAACTGCTTAATGGGCATGGGATTCTTCTCTGTAGATGATGAAAATGTTTTGGAACTAGATAGAGATGGTTGCTGCACAACATTGCCGAAAGTACTAAATGCCTCTGAATTTTTCATTTTTGAACAGTTAATTTTATTTTTTATAAATTTCACCTCAATAAAAGAAAGAAGAGTTCTTTCCCTTAGGGAAGTTTAGTTCATATATTCCTCTATGCTTCCATAACTCTACAGTGTCTTTTAAAAAATAAATTAAAATGTATCCAGTTCTTTCTAGTTGTTATAGTGAAAAGAATGGCCTACCCAGAAGTTAACTTCTACATATTATACTTTTAAATATTTTTAATCATGTGTTACTTTCTGCAATCATTTTGTCAATTTACTTATTTCCTTCTCCGTGATTTGTCTCCAGTGATTCTTAGCCCCGAGGCCCAGATTCCCCTTCAGATGCTCTGTTAGAACAGGGACCTTGTCTATTTTCTTCACTGCTAGACCCATACATCCAATACGAGGCCCACTTCACGGTTGGCACTCAACAAATAATTCCTGAATGCATACAATATTTCCAGGAGAAACAGTGCATTGTTATCTTTTAATATCAGTTCATATAAAACTCTCATCTGTCTTTGTCTCTGAGTTAATTGATAAACCTTTGGTTGCTGGGGGTTATATTTCTATTGTCTCTAAAGCAAAAATCAGGGGAGAAGAATGGAGAATGATTTTTTCATGTCTAGGACACAAAATGGGTCATAAAGGGAGATTCATTAATACCAAACATTCATACACAAAACAAGTAAGCTGAACAGCTATCAAATGCAAATGCAATGAAAGCAATTTGCTGTTTTAATCCTGGAGTATTGTAAGATCCTTGCATCCTGGGACTCTTCATAAGAAAGATTGCTCTATTGACTAGAGCCCAACATGAAGTGGCATAAATTAAGGCAGTCAGATCAGACGCCATCTTGTGAAGCAGTTCTTGAGATCAGAGGATGATAGAAAATATTTGCTTACCTGATCCCAACTGACTGACCAAGGTCTGAAGTACCAAAAACAGACCATCCCAATCAATGAAGCTGCTCTGAGCAGTGGCTTTAAAGGGCTCCTCGGCTCTCCTTTAGAACCAACTGCAACATGGAAAGAACACCAATGATATCCACCCAGGCTTCCTTCATTAAATGTTATTGCCAAATTTAGACCTCACCTCAAGTGTGCAGGCTCTTAAGTTTCCAACCAGCCTTGACAATTTTGGAATTTACGTAACAAGTTCCATTGAATTGGTGGGAAATAGGACTTAATATTTCTAAATAAATATGACTTAGCAGGCAAGAAAATGGCAAATAGGTCTTCTCAGAAATCAAATCGCTTTTTTGGGAAATGGAAACAGCTTGCAAGGGTTAAAATCACCCTTGAAAAAGTGGCTGCAGTAAAAAAATCAAACTTCCAGTTGCTGGTGTTTACTCATTTCTCTATCTTGTACATCCAATGAAAGCTTAAACGGGAAGCAAGAATTTGAAATTGTGACATTATGTCTTCCAAGATTTCATTTCTACATAGCTTATACTAAATACATTTTCCTTTATTTTCTCATGCTTTTAGGTATATATTTAACCATTTTCCATGCCTAACTCATTCACTTCAGGTTTCTTGTGCCACAAATATCTAGCAACATGTTCAAAACATCTGTAAATAGATTTCGTGTAGTTACTTCAATCAGTAACCATTCTTTTAGAATAGGGGTGTGTGTGTTGCTTTGTCATGTAGCATTTTATATGTGAAGTACCTATAGGAGATCAAATGCAAATATATATTAAAGCATGACAATAATATATTTATCTACCATTTTAATATTCATTTCTTTGTAGAGTCTATTAATTCTTGGTAAAGCTAGAATTTGGGCACATTGATAATATACAGGATAATTCTATCAGTTTCATTTCAGGAGACTAAGTTCAATTTCTGCATAAGCTGTGAACTTAATAAGCCCTTGGAATATGAAAATAATAATACATAATAATAAAGTGATTTAGCTTGTTTTTGTTTTCTTTTTCTCATGAAAGCCATATCTAATTGCTTCCCAAAATGACCCTAATGTCTTGGTATCAATGTATCTGGTTTATAGGTCGTCTCAAATTCTTATTCTTTAAAATAAAAAAGTACTTTCTTAACACAGGTATATTTTCCCTTTAGCTCTCATTTTTGCCTGGTAATCTTCCCTGTGTTAGAGAAAGAGGTATTGATTTTATCTACAGCTTCAAGAAAGTGTTTGTAGAGTCCTGCAATATAACCCCCTTGGCCTACATTCCTCATTTTATTTAAGAATAGCCTCTACATGTGTAGGCATTTGGGAGAAACTGATGGCAAACTTTCAATATTCCTGGTGGTGACTGATAGAAATAGATAACAACATTATCCTCTTCATCCTTTACAAGACATTAAGTCTCTGGCCGAGGGTACCTGCACAGTCCTAGCTCGTAGCCTCAGATTGACATCAGCTCCCAGGTGCATCTTTGGGCAGACAGGAGACTGTCTCAGGAGAGGCATTTTTCACTTCAGGTCATACCTAGGTGAGCAGATGCTGCAGGGCAGGAGTTGGCGAGTACACCATCCACCCACTGGGCCACCAAGAGGTCACTGGGACAGAAGGCACAACCGTTTCTGTAAAAGAACATGGCATGGGTGGGGGGCTCACTGACCCCAGGCAGTCATTTTCTCAGTTTAATCTGGTGTCGGTAAAAACCAACATGTCCTTTTTCATAAAAAGCACACTTACTTCTCCACTGCTGGGGGCAGTAGGTGCTGAAAATTATAGAATGCAGTCCCTGTGTTTTCCAGTCATGAGCCTGTCAACAGCATCAGCTGCTGGAAACTTCCCCACATTAAACACGAGCTGGTTTTCTTTGTGCCTTTGATTCATCTATGGAGACGGTTTCCTTCTCGTTCACTATTATTTTTAATGAGGTTGATCCAGAAACAACTCCTGCTCCTGCTCCAAAGCTTAAACTTTTTATTCTAATTTCATTTCCATAAGCTCTTTTCCTCATTTCTGATTATCTATTTTTGTGACTCTTTCTATCTTTCAGTGTGGAAATTGCAATATGTTTGATAAGCGGGTGCTTCCCCAGATTTCCCTGGAGGTGCTAGACTGATAATGTTATATTATCAGTCTACAATTGAGAAAATTATGAATTCCGAGAATTTAGGATTAGCAGAGGCTTCTGCTAGCCTGTTTTAGCCATGCAGCCTGAGCAAGAAGGAAAGCTTTGCTGTGTTCACTGGGACCTGGGAGTCCTTTATTATATGTCCCCTGGCAGAGATGGTCCCCAATCCAAAATCTTAATTTGTCAAAAAGATATCCTTTTCGTACATCCTTAATGAATATAAATTAAATGGTGTGTGTTACTTATTAAACAGGATAAAGTTTCAATCTACCTGTAAATTGTTCTTATTAAATATTTATTTAGTAAACCTTAAAATGTCTTATTTGAAATACGCTAATCCCAAATACTTTTAATTAAAATAGAAGTGATTTCTTAAATCTCAGGCAAGATCTCCCAGACTGTGTATTACTGGGAAAGAAGTTTAAAGGTGAGGCCACAGTCCCAATGCTTCCTGGAAATTCTGGTTTCTATGATGCTGCTCTTTAAAGAATGCCCAGCACAGAAGCTGCCCTTGGCTGCCACAAGAGCCTCTAATCTAAGAGGGGCGTAAAAGAAGGCAGGCATGGGCCCACCAATTTCCCTTCCCCTGAAATGCCCAGCACCAGAGTTAAGTCAAGTTCTCATGTATGGCATCAGTTCCTACTACTTGCCCGGCCCTAAGTTAGTTGCTATGGGATTGACAAAAAAATATTTAGAAGGCAAATTTTAATTAGGTATCAATAGTCACGGAGTATTCATAACTACACAAGTCTGCTGCTAGGAATTTTGTTCAAGTGAAATAATCATAGAAACGCACAAAGACTTTTCTATCATAATATTAATCACGGTTTTGTTTTCTTTCTAATAATATTAGCAAAAAACTTGGGTATAATCTAAATGTCCAAGAATAGGAAATTTTTAAAATTAATTTCCATATGAAACAAACGGAGTCAGTGATAAGTTCAAAGCAAGTCTTTGGAGCCACGTGCAGGAGGATTGGGATTACAGGGTTGTTCAATCTTGGGCAAAACACTTCACTTCTCTAACAACTATTTCCCCATCTGTAATATGGGAATAACATCTATCTTAGAAAAGAGCAATTTGGGGGAATCAGATTATGTAATTTAGGTATACTATGTAGCACAGAGTCTAGCATATGGTAAGTATTCATCATATAATTAATAGTCATTATTATAACAATAAAACTGTAGGCAAGTATTAAAGTTATGTTGTAGAAGAGTATTTTGATATAATAAAATGCTCACAATATATTCTTAAGTCAGTAAAACTAGTAATGAAATACAATATAGTGAATGACCTTAATTTTTTAAAAAATCTAAAAAATTATGTGTGTGGGTATAAAATAACAGGAAAGACACAACACACTTTAATAGTGCTTCCTCCTAGTGATAGAATTATGGGTGATTTTTGCTTCTTTTCTTGGTGTTTTGCTTCAACGATTATATTATTTACTGCAAACTGAATAAATGTGTTTTTGCAACATGTAACAAGGTGACTGCTACCATAAAAAATAATAATAATTTGCTTTAAGAAGTAGGAGAGATTGCTTCCAGCTGGGGGAGTTAGGGAAAGCTACAGGGAGAGTATCCCGCATGAAATGGACCCCAAAGCGCATGCAGGATTTGGTCAGGTTGGACAATGAGGGCGCTTCTGAGGGAGAAGAATAGAAAGAAGGGAAATGCAAAGTACGAATGTCCGCAGCTTGTTTAGGCAACAACACATGAAGTTCAATTCATGTGAAGTGTGGGAAAGGGTTTCCTGCATCCAGATCAGATAGAATTTGAAGGCCAAGCCTAAGAATTTGGGCTTTGTTCCAAGTCCAGCATGTTAATAGAGATCCTGGAAAGAAAAGGAGATCTATACTCAAATAAGTTAAGGAAAAGCTTCATGGTTTCCCTCTTCAGATATTCCCAGTGTGATTTGAGCACATTAGAAATTTTGCCAAATTGTACCTTTAAAAGACAGAAAGACAAACCATATTTAACTTTGTTTGCTCAAGTATTTGTATATGGATCAAAGCACTATTTTCCTATGTTACCTTAAGAGTGACATGATGTACAGGTGAACTTTGATAAAGAGAAGGAAAGAGAGCGTTCAGAGTAGGGAATTCCTGTCCATATAGGAAAATCATGAATGAAACATTTCAGGCAGGCTGTGAGGACCCCAAGAAGCAGAATGGGGAAAGGAGTACACCAGGGACGGAAGGGAGATTGCAAAAGACAAACTTTATCTCCTTCCCAGTCCCACTTGAGCTGAGCTGGTCTGCAGTCATTACCAAAAGGCTCCACCGTGAGGGACCAGGTAGGAAACTTTCATGGAATAAGATGTGATGGGGGGGGCGTTATGGCAGTGAGTCTAGGAAGAAGCAAACATTTTGTCCCCAGCCGAACCCATCATTTACAACCCCTTGCTAACGACCATGAGAGGAAGGAAGGTCAACAGCCCTACGGCTGCTGACCAAGTGAAGAGGAAAAGCTGTGGCTGTGAGGTACCATTTATCTCCCTGTGCCCCCTTCCAATCTGGTCCTCTTTACATCATTACCTTTATTTGCATGGCACTTTTCACATGAATCATTTCATTAATAAACGTAAGAACTCCATTGAAGCAGACAGAGTAGATACCCCCAGTTTACAAATGAAGTTTATTAAAGTTAAGATTATCATGAATATAGACCTAAGGAGACCTCTATCAGACATAACCACAAGGCAACAATTTAGATCACAAAGTTCTAGACTTATCTGTTAACTATGATTAAATGCTAGCAAATATAAATATACAACATAAAAATACAAATGTAGATGCTAACAAATATAAATATTACTTAAACAAGTAGTAACTGTAAGATAAAAATGCCACTATTACATGCGTCAAGTGTTCAGAAACAGAATGTGAAAAATACAGGAAAGTTTGGCATGCAATGAGAATAATCAGAGAAAACACGTGTGCATCCAGCACATCAAAATCAAATGATTTCTAAAATGTGCTTTGTTACATCTTAAATAACAAACAACACAGTGAAAAAGGACTGCTCTCTACTTATCCCAAATTATTGAAGCATTTTACACATTTTAGTTTTTTAAATTACAGCAAGTACCACTGTTCTAACAAATCCATCTGCTTTCTTTCCCATTACATGACATGATAGGGTTAAAAACTATTTTAGAGACAAAAGGAAGGAAAAGTGATCTGAGAAACAACATAGCAGACTCTCGTATCCCATGCAATTTCCTTCTCTAGAGATAAACATCAATTCATCAACCTAGTGTGTAAACTAGAGAAACTGTATACGTCCTCAAGGATGCCTTGTTGAACTTTTTTGTGGAATGAAGTTGGGGCAATATTTTGACTAAGTCATAGGGGAAAAGAGAGTTTAGAGTTTGAACTCTGATTTGTTCAATTATTAGATAATTGCTCTTTGTTTTGCAGAAATTATGAAGTTGAATTGCAGCCAATTACAAATTAAATTTGCCAAATCCACTTCCAAAACACTATATACAGGTCCAGGGCAAGTGACTAGAATCTAGAAACACTTAAGTAATGCTTAAAGATAGACAAATCAAATTTATTAGGCCTCATCACAAGCACATTAAGCACATTTTATAATAATTTTTTATAAAGAACCCACTACAGTGCAATGGACACTTCAGGATGTGAATAATTATCTAACTTCAGGTGTCTGAGACAAAGAAAATGGAAAGCTCTCTGCAGCTAAAATGAGATTCGGATTTCCAGATTTTGTTAAATCTCTAGATGTATGTGAGTGCATACGTGTTCATAGGCATGTATGTGTAAAGAGATAGGGATAGAGAACTCTAAATTGAAAAATTGGTGGAAACAATGGAGATGGCAGCTATATTTGTTTTCCTTCAAGAAATTAACAAAAATCAGTTCAGAAACATATTTATAACAGATCACTGATTGCTTCTAAATTTACTCCAACAATACTTGAAAACAGTTCCTTAAGTCAAAATATTACAGTATCCATTTTTGTCTGAGTTCATAGAATCTCATGAGGTTTTAAAAACTCATTAGCTAATAGAATTGCTCTAGATCTGGAGATTCACTAATAAAATAAAATTCTCTAGTGTTTAACTAGCAAATTGTACTTGATAATTGGTTCTTTGTAAATTGCACTTTGATGGACCCTGTCCACAGCTTATTTGATGTAGGGGGAAAATATATATGTAAATCAATTAAAAATTCAATGTCTATATATTTATATCATGAAGTAGCTAAAATACTTGACTTCCCAGACACAGTAACTAAATAAAACAGGGCTATACAGTGTTCAAGTTTTCCTCTTACATAAAGATGTGTCCTTTAAATATTTGGATGCTAAGTATTTCTTCTCTTGATTTGTATTTAGACAATTTATAGCTTCAATACTTTGGTAAAGAGCCAAATCCAATAGAATGGATCGCCTCGGACGAAGTGGACCTGACTAGATGCTCCCCAGGATACATCCAATTTTCTCACTAAATCTGGAGATGATTCCTGGGGATTTAATGAATTTTGTTGACCTGAAAGGAATAAAGCTACACTTCGCTATGACAGAATATTCAATGTAGTCAAAACACAATTCCCATCTGATATTGAACCTGAAGTGAGTTCGCTCACCCATTGCGCAGCAAGCCAATCTCTGACACCGGGTGTGGTGAAAGAAAGTAGGAATTTTATTATTGCACAGCACTGAGCAAGGAGGAAGGGCAGCTAATGCTGAAATCCCAAATTCCCCAAAAAGCTAAAAGGAAGGGTTTTTATTTGGGGTTTTAGGTAGGGGAGGGGGAGCATATGGCCTTGCTGGTCAGAGCTTTCCCACCAGCCTATCTTTGGCCTTGAGATTATGTGCAGAGAGGAGGGAGCCAGTGACCTTGATGGTCAGCCACTTTCCCACCAGCCTGTATCTCCTTGTGAGGAGGAGATAATGAATCCAGGTGCTTGTCCTTGGCGGTGTCTGTCTCCAGGGAGGATAGTGGATTCTGGAGCCAGGAAGCCAGGGAGTAAGCAGGGAAAGAGTGCTTTGGTTTAACTCCACATATGCTGGGTTTTATGTGGGGGAACTGATATCAGGGCCAGTATCACGTCTACCTGGAAAATTTTCCTCTTTGACCTTGATTGTTTAAGAGATGAACAAGTCTTTTCCGGTTTTTACTTTCTTATTATGCATTCTATTTTAACTTGACTAACTTATATAGATTTACCACCAGATATTGTTGCTAATCTGCTTCTTAAGAATAGAGCCTTCTAGGGAGGGCTGGTGGCATGGTGGTTGGGTTCTCATGCTCTGCTTTGGCTGCTCAGAGTTCGCGGGTTCAGATCCCAGGTGCAGACCTACACACCGCTGATGAAAGCCACCTACACCGCTTGTCCCACATACAAAATAGAGGGAGATTGGCACAGATGTTACCTCAGGCCAGATCTTCCTCATCAAAAAAAAGAAAATAAATACAGTCTTCCATCCATGAAAAGGGAGGGTGTATTCCTTTAGTACATGGAAATTTAACAAAATTCATTTTTCTAATTTCCAAGTGCTTTAAGTAAAGTCATTTGGAGAGAACAATAAATCTCATGGGAAACTCCTGTTTTTAGGAAAAGCTGGCAGGATTGTTTTCTCTCAGATATTACTCTACATAAATATTAATACTTTAGTAGTTATATAGACACACACACATACACGTATAGAAAGGTATGTACAATAATCAAATATACTCAATTGATTTCTTAACAATAAAATATGCTTATTTTTTAAACTTTGGCAATTGCAAGGCTTTGTCAGGGAAAATGGGCAGCCAGCGGTGACATTTGGTTTTTGTCTTTGTTTCCTGTGTACAGATGGGAGTAGTAGGTACAGTTGGGGAAAGGGAGGGGGCGAGATGGAGGCATTTGATATGCATATTGAATTTAAGTCAACAAATGTTTATTGAATGCCATCCACAATCAATGTGACAATAAGCTCCATTGTTGTGGAACGTATGAAGGAGATAATATAAAGATTGGCTATGCAAAAATACTTAGTGGAATAAATCATTCTTGACATTTAAGATGGCTGTGGTTTTACTAATTTAAACCCCCAAATATGTTAACATGGATCGTTTCCCTTTTAAAATACAAATATAATTTAAGATTTTGTTTACCTTTTTAAAATACAAATATAATTTAAGATTTTGTTTAACTTACATTATAAATATACTATGTTGTAAGTAAACGATGTTTTTAAGACTTATTGATGCATTCAGAATTATTTGGCTCTAAATGAAATCATCTAAGACCTCTATAATATGTGTATTTGTGTGTGTATGTGTGTGTGTATATACTTCTTATAGTTTTTCTTTCTCCTCTCCCACTTTCAGCCTCTGAATTCCCATCTCATACGGGCGTCAGTGTGTCTGCCTGTAGCAGTCCTTTTCCTGTCTTCTACTCCTGTTAAACCAGGCAGCTTTGAAGACGAGGCTACCAAACTTGCTAAGGATGCTTGTAAAGTAAAGGTAAATAGGCTCCAAGTAAGAGCTCAAAGGCTTGTTTTGTGAATAGTTTGTGTTAGCATACGGGGTTTGAATCAGATATTTTCATTGGTCATAACAGTTTTTTTCACGTCCTTCATATCTCTCGGCTCTGTCCTGAACAGGTAAGATTGCCAATGGGTTGAGTTCTGTTCCAGCGAAATACAAGGTGTCTTGATATTTCAGTGCAGTTTTGGGCTTTAATACCTTCATAATGATAAATCCTGCAATCTTTTTTTAAAAAAATCACTTCTAAGTTTAATTATTTAAATTTATTTTATATTTATTGTTTTGAGAATTTTTTAAAATACACTTTCAATTGTTTTTTGTTTGCTTGTTTTAGTCAATATTTGCCATCCTCAATCAGTGTGATTAAAACAAAAACAAATTAAAAATGTAATGTTAAAAATTCCCCATAGTATAAAATCATTTAAATAACTAAGCTTTTAAATAATTTTTATAAGGTTTAGCAGTTATACTTTTGAACTTGCTAAAACTTAAGTATGATTAAAACTTTTGGGACATTCTGTATTAGTATTTAGCACAATAACATTGACCTAGAGAAAATTACAGCCTTTATTTTTCCTGATAGTGGAAAATTAGTGTTGCAGAGGAGGTTTTTATCAAATCCATCTACTAGAATGTTTTAAGAAAAAGGAGAGGCTTAAGGAGTAGAGCAAAAGTAACTATTTCGAATGCTTACTGCAGTAGATTGATTACAAGAATGGCATAAGCTCTCTACTCCTTTATATTTCTTACATTCAACAAAATCCTATATATATAGCACAGTGGTTCAGGTCATTTCGTCTGCTCTTATTTCTCTATCCTTACACCAACACCATATTGCATTATTTGCTATATTTTTTTTTAAAGATTTTATTTTTTTTCCTTTTTCTCCCCAAAGCCCCCCGGTACATAGTTGTATATTCTTTGTTGTGAGTCCCTCTAGTTGTGGCATGTGGGACGCTGCCTCAGCGTGGCTTGATGAGCAGTGCCATGTCCGCGCCCAGGATTCGAACCAACGAAACAGTGGACCACCTGCAGCGGAGGGCACGAACTTAACCACTCAGCCACGGGGCCAGCCCCTATTTGCTATATTTTTATAATAATGTTTTGATATCTGATAGAGCAGGCCCCTCTTTGTTATTCTCCTTATTCAAAGTGATCTTATGTATTACTAAACATTTACCCTTTTGTATGAATCTTAAAATTCTTTTCACAACTTCACTGCAAAAACTTCTTTGGAGATTTTGATTGGAATTGCATTGCATTTATAGAATAATTTTTGTAGAACTGACATCTATCAAATATTAAATATTTTCATCCATGAATAGATATACTTCTCCATATATGCAGGTTTTATTTTGTGTTCTTCAATAAGATTTTATAATTTTCTCATGAAGGTCTGTATGTAACTATAAGAACCTTTCCTAAGATCTCTGAAAGCTTTAAGGTGGGGTTTAATAGCATTTCATCCAGACAAAATGGCTTCTAGGAGTCTTGAGTCCCAAAACAGCCTAACATACTCAAATTAGTACTAACTAAGTCTAGATAGAGAGGTATGTCTGAATAAGAGTTATAATTGTGGTCTTGGCACATAGAGTGAAATAGACCACATATGTTGAAAGCCCACTGTTTGAGACACCTCCAAGCAAAAGAGTTACCATTCTGTCATAAAAGTGACTTAAGCTGTTCATAACATGAAAAATGCCTCTGGGCTTCCAATTTCCTACAGGCAGAAAGATGTTTGAAAAAAGATATGGCTAAAGGGGTATATTCTCCAATGCCCTCTTCAGAAGTGGCCAAGGAGGGTAATGGAAAAGGAGGATGTCCCAGAAAACAAAGACAAGAACCATGCAGAACAATGGACTGAGACACCAAGGTCAGGAAGCAGAACTGGACCATAATGGCGGAAGATTCTCCATCCCAGAATAAAACGGCTTGGCAATATTTGACCAGTGGGATTTCAAAATTGCTGTGGACCAGTATCTCTCATATGCCTCCATAACAATCTTCTCTTTTTCAAATGTGAGGGTTTATTTGGTTATCTTTTTCCTTCTTTATATATTGGATATGTGGTGGTAAATAAATTATCTTTTTAGTTCAAAGACTTCTGAATCAAGAGGAGACACATCTGGACCTGATATAGATCATGATATCATGGACTTGGAGCACAATGCCTTGATTGGGTACTTTCAGGGGATCTGAGATAAAGATGAGAATATTTTGCATTTGGATGAGTTGATAACACTTGTGGTCATAGAGCAGACAGTGGTAGATTATATTGATGGTTTCCA
This sequence comes from Equus caballus, assembly GCF_041296265.1. NCBI lineage: Eukaryota > Metazoa > Chordata > Mammalia > Perissodactyla > Equidae > Equus > Equus caballus. Next base: position 22,730,188 of record NC_091706.1, on the reverse strand, counting down.
TTCTTTTTCTTTTTTTGGTGAGGAAGATTGATCCTGAGCTAACATCTGTTGCCAGTCTTCCTCTTTTTGCTTAAAACAAACTGTCCCTGAGCTAACATCTATGCCAATCTTCCTCTTTTTTTTTTTTCATTTGTCAGATACCACAGCATGGTTTGATGAGCAGTGTGTAGGTCCATGCCCAGGATCTGAACCCATGAACCCTTGGCCACTGAAGTGGAGCGCGCAAACTTAACCTCTACACTACTGGGCCAGCCCTGATGGTTTCCATTCTTTATCCTCTATGTAGCCTTAGATTTTGCCAAGTAATTGTAGTATCTTAACTCTGTGTGTGGGGTGATCTGCCATATCCCTTTTCACTGGGGTCAATCATTTGACTGGCATTGGCCAATGAAATATTAATAGACATGACATAAGCAGCAGCTAGAAAGGGGCCGACTAATTGAGGCTTGCTATCTTGTGCCTCCACCATAAGTACAAGAACAAGCCCAGGCTAGTCTTCTGATTGGCTGGTGAGAACACATGGAGAGAGATGAGTTGCCTCAGTCTTCCTGGCTGAGTCCAGACTAAATCACCTGATAGTCAGTGGATCGCTCAAACACATTAATAAGCCCAGCCAAGATCAGCCTAGTTGCCTAGCCAAGCACCAGCTGACCTCAAACATATGCACCACAATTATTTAATGTTTTTTGCCACCGAGATGTTTGTGGAGGTATGTTGCATGGCATTCTTATAGGGAAAATACCTGATAAAATTGTATAATTCTCCTATTAGATATTAAGGTATTGAGATGAAGGCCTAGCTTAATAAATCTTTGAATCTTCCACCTAGCAGAGTGTCTCACACACTATTTTTAGAAAGTAAATTAATGTTTAGTTTGTTTAGTAAAGTAGTAAATTGTAGAAAACATGTACTAGATTGGATTGAATTATTATCTAGAAGAACCTCAGAGTTCTATCAGTCAGCTACCTAGCAAAAAAAAAAAAAAAAAGTTGTTGCAAGGCAAAGAGACTATTAGAACCACGATAGGATGTATTACTGCTGGTGTTCCAAAGGATGAAAGGTAAAATTACCACCCAGTCACCAAAACAGATTGTTCAGTTCAATTAAATTTTGAATAGCATTTGTTAGTTATGGGCTAAAAAACAAATGCAATTACGTTTCCTTCTAATCAGCAACACAGCAAGAACCTTTATCTCTGTAAATTGAGCAACACCAATATCTCTACAGTAGTCCTCAAAATGATGCTATATATTATGTGGGTGTATCGATTGTTCTATTTATCTCAAATAAGGAAAGCCTTACTACCCAGTTGGCTACCAAATGTTACTGGTGACAAGACATTGGAGAGAGCATAATGGCTCCTAACCACAAAGCCAACCGGCTTTTTATCATTTGCTCATAGACCCTCCAGGAAAAATGATGTCTTGCATGACTTTTCTCATTTTCCATTTTATACAACCTTGGACTGTTCATGACGGCCAAGTAAAACTATGGCTTGTGACTTACTTTCTCCAAGAATTAGCCTCCTCTCCCTGGAACAACCTCACTTAAGTTTCACTTATTAAGACACTTTAATTAGTTTAATTGTGTTAATCTTTTCATGTTGCTGGATAACATTTTCAATTTCAGTAATTTTAAAATGGGTATGGGCTAACAAAAAACAGATAAAAATGTGGTACATGGACTACCATTTCCAGCTATGAATGAATTAGTGTCAACCCAGAATACTATATAGACAAAATATCCTTCATTTGTTACCAGCACGCCTGTACTACAAAACAAACAAACAAAAATGCCAAAGGATATTCTTCTAGCTTAGGGGAATAAATGCCAGAAGGAAATTTAGACCTATGGATAGTAATGAAGTACACAAGGAATGCTCAATTAGTGGCAAAGAAAAAAGACTGTGTTCCTTTTATTCTTGAATAAATAAGAGACTGTTTAAAGCAAAAGTAATTTTGTGTTTTTTTGAGGAAGATTATCCCTGAGCTAACTGCTGCCAATCCTCCTGTTTTTGCTGAGGAAGACTGGCCCAGAGCTAACATCCGTGCCCATCTTCCTCTACTTTATATGTGGGATGCCTACCACAGCGTGGCTTGCCAAGCAGTGCCATGTCCGCACCCGGGATCTGAACAGGTGAACCCCGGGCCACCGAAGCAGAACATGTGAACTTAATGGCTGCACCACCGGGCCGGCCCCAAAAGTAATATTTTAAGTTATAATTGATAATTCATGCAGAAATAAAAGATATGACAACAAAAGCACAAAGGAGGGGGCAAGTAAATATAATTATGTTAGGATATTGCATTATGGACAGTGAAGTGTGAATTTAGAAGTAGAAATGGAAAGTGACAGGTGTGAAATGTAAAATGATACAATATTCACACTAAATGGGCTTTGATAAGTTAAGGATATGTATTGTTAGTACTAATGCAACCTCTAAAGAAAATAATCAAAATAGTTACACCTGTAAATCCAAAAGAAGACATAAATTGGAATACAAAAAAAATTTATGAACCCAAAATATGGCAGGAAAGGATGAGCAGGGAAACAAAAACAAATGGGATAAATGGAAAACAAATAGTAAGGTTGCACACTTAAACTCATCTACGTCAAAAATTACATTAAATGTACTACATGTTTCAATTGAAATAGAGAAATTGTCAGACTGGATAACAAAACAAGACCCATCTACATGCTCCCTATAAAAAATATATTTTAAACATAAAGACACATGGTGAAAGTACAAGGATGAAAAAAGATAGCATGAAATCAGAATGTAAAAAAAGTTGGAATGGCTAATTAATATACCATGGAGTAGACTTCAAGATCAGAAAGAATATTTCACAATGATAAAAAGGCAATTCATCAGTAAGAAATAACCATCTTAAATACGTATACACCTAAATAATGAGCTTCTAAATATATGAAAAAACTGACAAAAGTAAAGAGAAAAATAAAAATATCCAAAATCATACTTGAAGATATTTAACACCCTTCTCTTAGTAATTGATAGAACAAGTAAACAAAAACTCAGTAAGAATATAGACAATCTGAACATTAGTATCAACTAATTTGAACTAACTGACATTTATAGCACATAACCCCCAGGACCTACAAAATACACATTATATTCAAGTGAACACGGAACGTTCACTAGCATAAACCAGATGCTAGCCCATAAATAAGTCTCAATAAATTGTAAGGATGGAAATTTTGTAGAGCATGTCCTCTGATCACAACAGGATTAAATTCAAAATTAACAACAAAGTATATGTAGTAATGTCCAAAATATTTTGAAGTTAAATAACAGACCCCTAAATAAGCCATGGATCAAGGAGGAAATCATTACAGAAATTAAAAAATATTTTATACAAAATGATAATAAAAACACATGTCAAAATTTGTGGGATGAAGCTAACACATTATGTAAGGGAGTATTTGTAGTCTTAAACAGCTCTATTAGAAGTATAAAGTTTAGGGGCCAGCCCAGTGGCGCAGCGGCTAAGTTCACACGTTCTGCTACATGGCCCCGGGTTCGCCAGTTCGGATCCCGGGTGCGAACATGGTGCTGCTTGGCACTCCATGCTGTGGTAGGCGTCCCACATATAAAGTGGAGGAAGATGGGTGCAGATGTTAGCTCAGGGCCAGGCTTTCTCAGCAAAAAAAGAGGAGGACTGGCAGTAGTTAGCTCAGGGCTAATCTTCCTAAAAAAAAAAAAAGAAGTATAAAGTTTAAGATAAATGACTTACATTTACACTTTAAAAAGCTAGAAAAATAAAAGCAAATTAAACCAAAAATAATCAGAGGGAAGAACATTATAAATATAACAGCAGAAATCAATGAAATGAAAAATATACAAACAATAGAGGAAATAAAGGCAAAGTTGGTTCTTTGAAAACATAAAGAAAATTGATAAAAACTTTAAAATGCTAATCAAGAAAAAAGAGAACACCTGAATTTTCAGTATCAGTAATAAAAGATGGGATATCACTATAGAACCTAATTACTAAAAAGGATAGTAAGTGAATAAAATGAGTAACTTATGCCAAGAAACTTGATATCTTAGATGAAATGAACAAATTCTTTTAAAGGCACTCTTTACCAAAACTAGCTCAAGAATAAATAGAATGGAAAATAGTCATATATTTATTAAGAATATTGAATTCATATCCTTAAAAAGAAAAATTTTTCCAATAAATAAAACTCCAGGGCTAGATGGTTTTACTAGCAAATTTGATCAAACATTTAAGGAGAAAATAGCACTGATTTTACAAAAGATCTTTCGGACATTAGATAAGGGAATGCTTCTCAATTCATTTTACAAAGGCAGCATGACCCTGATAACAAAGTCAGACAAAGATATTACAAGAAAATTATATTACAGACCCTTATCCATCATAAATATATATGCAAAAATCCTCAACAAAATCTTAGCAAATAGAATTCAGCAATATATACTAAAGATAATACTTCATGAGTAAGTGGAGTTTATCCCATGAATGCAAGCTTATTTAAACATTCAGAAATCAATTGATGTAGTTCACCAAACTAGCAGAACAAAGGAGAATAATCAAATGAATATCTCGTACTTTCAGAAAAAGCATTGGACAAAAGTCAAACACCTATTTATAATTAAAAACTCAGCAAATCAGAAATAGAAGGGTATTTTCTTGACTTGATATAAGGCACACATTAAAAAAACTTTCAGCTAATCGTATATAACAATCAGGTATTGAACACTAAGAGCAGGATTAAGGTAGAATATCCACTCTTGTTTTCTCTATTTAATATTGCAAAGGAGATCCAGCCAGTGCAACGAGACAAGAAAAAGTAATAAAAGTCATGAAGATTGAAAAGAAGTAAAACTGTATTCTCAGATGACGTGTTTATCTTGTTGAAAATACCAAGGAATCCACAAAAATACTTACTAGAATTAATAAGTGAAATTAGCAAGATCACAGGATACAAGATCAATAGATGAAAATCAGTTGTAAATTAGATATCATTAAAATTTAAGACTTTTTCTTATCTCCAAGAGAAATTGTTAAGAAAATGAAAAGCCATGCCACACTCATGGGAATAAAATATTCACTATATATATATATATATATATATATATATATATATATTTAAGACAAACAACCAAATAAAATATAGGCAAGAGACTTCTACAGATACTTCACAAAAGAAGATACAACATGGCCAATAAGCATACGAAATGATGTATAATCATTATTCATCATGGAAACGCACATTAGAACCAAAGTGAGATACCATTTCACACCTACTATAATGACCAGAATTAAAAGCATGAAAATTCTAAGTGTCAACAAGGATGTGGAGCAAATTGAACTCTCAGACATTCCTGGTGGGATTATAAAATGGTACAATCACTTTGGAAAAGAGTTTGGCAGTTTTTACAAAGTTAAATATACACTTATCACATGATTTGGCAGTTCCACTCCTAGATATTTACCCAAGAGAAATAAAAATATATGTCTAAAAAAAATCCAAGAATGTTCATAGCAGCTTTGTTTCTAAGAGCCCCAGCTGAAAATAACCCAAATGTACATCAACAGGAGAATGGATAAAAACATCGTAGAATGATATACATTGGCATTGTGGTCAACAATTAAAAGAAAAAATTACTGTTATAAGCAGCAACATGGATGATTTTCTAAAACCTATGTTGATCAAAAGAAGTCAGGCAAGTTCTAGAATAGGCAAAACAAGATCTAGTGAAATAAAATCAATGGGTATTTGGTGCCAAGAGGGAGGTGGAGTGATTGACTGCAAAGGGACCCAAGGAACTTTCTGGAACGATAGAAATGTATGTCATGAGTGATGTGGTGGTAATCTGGGTGTATACATTTGTCAAAACTCATCAAATTATTCACTTAAATTTATATATTTGTATATAAACTATAGGTTGATGAAGTTAATTTAAAAAAAACAAATCACTCTGGCAGGTATGTTGAAAACAGACAGAGGGCAAAGGTAGAAAAAAAAGATATCATGAGTACACACAGTAAGATATCACTTAGTTTGCCTCCTTGCCTGGGGAAAGGAAAGTGTTCCTGTTACTGCAATAATGACTCTCCATCCCCAGATAAAGACTGATGAGAATAAAGGCCATTTCCAAGAACTCAACCCAGCCCTTGGTAGAACAGGCATCTTTAATTTAAATAAGGAAACGGACATTAAAGGGAATGGGGCCCAGTCTTATTCCAGCAGGCACCCGAATGGAAGCAGAGAAGAAGCAAATACTATTCAGAACATTAATGTGACCCATTGGTTTCATGGGAGTAGAAATGCTATTTCCTGCTTAAGAGTTATGAGGCTGTGTGGATATATTTCCTTTTTTCAATACGAGTTTAGACTGAATTGACCTAGAGAATGAATGTTTGTTCTTGAGAGAGGTGTGAACATGTGTGTTTAATTTTAAAGAAACATATTTTTGCATCTCAAGCAGGAGGAGCCCTGGACTGCCGGGGGCCCTCTCACTTGGGGCCCCCTGCAGGCCTGCATCAGAGTTTTTCCTACTTCCCCTCATCCTCTCTTCAGTGGGTAGTCAGAGTTTAGAGGCACCATTCATCCTTTCTCCCAAAGTCCAGACCAAAAAATGTAGATTTGAATCTAGATAACTTGAATGTGGGATAAGGAATGTTTCCAAGTATTTAGTGTCTTATGGGTTTTGACATGAGGACCCCAGGCAGGTGGTTAAGATTGTCAGGAGATGAGAAGAAAACTCTTTAAAGAGAAAGGCACAAACCTTGGATCAGAGGAGGCAGATAACAAATGGCTTGATTCCTTAGGCAGCTCCCTTTGGACTCCCAGGTAAGGCATATTTAGCAAGAACTTTAAATTTGACCCTCTGGCACTATAATTCCCACTGCAAATGGCAGCAAATCTTTAGTGAAGAACTACATAAATTCCCACAAAGCCAGATGAGGTGATTCTGGGAAAACTGAAGGCACAAGCCATAAAGGAGAAGAGAAGTCTGCCCCTTGCCACCTTCACATGGCCTCTGACGGGGGCTTAGCCTAGATCTGATACAGTGTGTGGGATTCCACGAACACCATCATGAGTTCAGGAAGCCTGCAAGGAAAAATGAATGAAAGAGGGGAAGCAGGACCATAGAAGAAAAGTGCAGAATGGTAAGAAGAAAAGAGGGAAGAAAGATAGTCTCAGGCAATAAAAACCAAGAGTGACGACTATCTATTGTGTACTACAGTGCACCGGGTACTGTACCCAGGCTTTGGGGCACAAGGATTCTTTTAGTTCCACAATTGCCTTAGAATAGGTATTAGTTCATCAATAAGGAAACTGATGTTCAGAGGGTTCTAATAAATTGCCAGAGGCTGTATAACTAGTAAATTCTTACATGGACTCAAGATTAAAATTCAAGTCTGCACGACTCAGAAATCATAATTAAAACAAAAGAGAGGAGAAGCCACAGAACAGGAAAGAGAAATGAACTCAAACTCACTGTGCAGCAGGAAGAGGGTAGACCATTTCTGTGATATTAGCACAACGCTATACTGAATCCTCAGAGAGGGGCGTGACTACTCAATCCTGCGCGACATTGTAATTAGCTAATTAGCTAGTATTCACGGCTCTTAAATGAGATCCTTCACTCTTAAATCTTCAGCTTTCTTTTTGAGGGTCTTAAAATGTGGTCCCAGATTGACAGCATAGGCATCCTCTTCACCAGGAAATTTGTTAGAAATGCACCTTCTTGGGCACACTCCAGACCAGAAACCCAGAAACTCTGGGGTAGGGGTGTTCAGCAAACGTGTTTTTTAATTTAATTTTACTTTGTTTTGGCATAAAACAACTAAGATTTATTCTCTTCCAGTTCTGTAGTTGAGAAGTCTAGCCCGGGTCTCAACTGGCTAAAATCAAGGTGTACAGCAGAGCTGAGCTCCTGTCTGGAGACGCTAGGGAAGAATCCCTTTCCTGGCTTTGTCCAGCTTCAAGAAGCCACCTGCTTTCCTTGGCTCACGGCCTCTTCCCCCATCTTCCAAACAAGCAGCAATGAGTCAAATCCCACTCACATCGCACCCCTGTGACCTCCTCTTCTGCCTCCCTTTTTCCCTTTAAGGACCCTTGTGATTATATTGAGCCCACTCAGATAATCCAGGATAATCTCTCCATTTTAGAGTCAACTGACTAGCAACCTTAATTCAACCAGAGTTTTAAGTCCTCTTTGCCAGGCATGGTGACAGGGTCCGGGAGTTAGAACACAGACATCTTCAGCAGCTCTGTGTAACAGCCCTGCAGCACTGCTGACCACTCTAAAATCTGAGAGCCAGGGCTCTGGGCCTCACCATTCGCCAAGGGCTTGGTCCCCAGCCTTCCGCCTTCCACATTATTATAGCCCTGGGTCCCAGAATCTGAAAGAAATGAGACCACAGCTAAAAGGCCTGTGTACAAATGATAATTTTATTAGGATGAAATCACAACCAACAGAGAATGCAGTGAACTTTTCCAAGCTATTGAAACTTGTCACCTTCAGAAATATCATCATTAAGAACCTGGATGGTATTCAAGAGCTAATATAATTTACTCAGAATCTATTAAACAAGCCAGGCCTGTGGAGTTGTTCTGCCACATGAGCATTTTTCACTTTAATGATTAGGCTGAAAAGCACAGGAACCAGCTCTCCTATCCAGACAGGCTGGTTGAGAGGTGCTTTCTCGAATGTCTTGACAAAAGCCTCAGACCTAAAAATAATGATGCTTGTTCTTCGGTTCTTGAATGTTCCTTTATTCTCCTAATCTCGGCAGTAACAGGATTTGAATACAGGAGTAGCAGATTGAGACACTGATAATACCGTCTTGGTGAAAACATTTTGCCAAAACTGCTGTGCACATTCCCTCAATGAGATTTTTCTGTTAAAATCTTTTGTACTTTCCTTTCTTTTCTCCCCCTAACTTGAACCTGACCTTACGTTCACCTTGATATTTAGTTGAGGCTGACTGGCTTATTTTCTTTCTTCCTTTCTTTCTTTTTTTAATATGCAGTGTTCATGAGAATGTGTTTTAAGAGCTACATGTGGGCAAAAAGGTTAGTGGAGTCAAATTAAACCAAATTACAATGTCACAAAAGAGGAAATAAAATATTTCATTAAAATGATACATTCTTATTGTGTATTATCATGTATTTAATACAGAACTTGCCATACATCACAAGTGTGTTATTGCTATGCATATTTAGGGTAGGAAAGTAATGAAAATAATATTTCATTCTGTAATAGTAAAGTGATTTTATGGGCAAAATTTGAATGGAAAACAGTAAAATCAAAAAGTAAACCTGATAATCTCTGAAATAAGATTAGGCTGGGAGGGTAGGTGGAAGGAGAAGATGCCTGAAGGAGGTGAAGAAGGAAATAGATAAGAGGGAGAGGAAATAAAGAAATTCCAATTTCTTGACAACAAGTCTGAGTTTGTGAGGGCTGACGTCAGCCAGGGGTTTTGTGCTATATTGAACCAAGGTTTACCTCAATGGAGGAAGCCAGAAAGAATGGAAGACCACGGCTGAGACATTCACCACTGGTTCTTAGGCAGAAGGAGGCAGTTGCAGGTGGAAAATGTGCTAAAACGAAGCAAGAAGGATGTGGTAACAGTCTTAAGGGCATGAGAAGAAGTATGGCAGCCAGAAACTCCAGACCAAGCGAAGGCACTACAATAAACTCACCCCAGACTAAGGACCTGGGCAAAGCCCATTTCTCCTCCTCAAGCTCTGAGGGTTTTTTTTCTCCGTGCACGTTGGAATGGCCTGGAAATCTCTATCTCTGTAGTGGTGCCTGCAGATTTCCTTTCACTCTTGTGTTGAAACAAAAGCGTACACACTTAAAATAGTGAAAGAATTCATGACACAACCAAATGAAAGGTGTTTAGGAGTCGTGTGGTAGGTGTGAGGCACACACGATGTCTACACATCTTAACTAAAATTGGGCAGCATGTGAATCCTGTGTTAAGGACAGGAAGGTATATTGCCTTCATTTGTTCACCTTAAACGACGAGAGTATAATTCACTCTGAAGTTGCTATGAAGAAGGAAGGAGGATAGATTAACCTTTCCGTGCCACACCTGGGCTCCGGATTTCCCAAAGTGTTAATGAATTTCCTGCGATGGGAGCGTCAGACCTGCTGGCAGTACATTAATCTGAGACAGCACGAGGCAATACATCCTCCAAACTCAAAGGTGGGTGAACCAATTTAGAAAATGTTAAATCAAATCCAAGCCGTTCCCTAAAGAGAGTACCAACCTGCAGAGCCCGAAGACATCTGGAAAAGTCACTCTAGCACGGCTTACTGAGTTGCTGCCGAGTTCCTAGCCTCCTTTCTTTAACTGTATCCAGAAAATAAGGTATAGGACGCTGCACCCCTCTGAAATTCCTTCAGAGTAAAGACACTTGTCAGGGATCCTATAAAAATAACAACAAGCTATTTCTCAAATGCACCCACCTACAGGTCAGCACCTATTCTGTTCAACATTTCTGCAAAGACACATATTTTTGAAATGAAAGGACGGGCAATAGAGATAAATATATATTTAAAAAAAGATATTTTGTCATTAGGAGTAACATACTGAGAGGAAAATCCTCTGGGAAGTAAGCATTTTAAAAACAGATTTAAGAGATCCTGTTACTGTTAGACATCAAAAACGTTTTTAAGATGGGTTGGTAAAAATGATATGCAGATGAGGAGGAAAAAGAAGGAAATATAAAGGAATCACATTCTAAAAATGTTTAACTAAATTTAAACATCTGAAGCCAAACCCAGAGTGGCAAAACTGAAGTCCCTCTCGGGCTGTTCTGGAAGAGTCAAGCTGGGGGATGCTTCACAGAAACCCAGGGGTGTCTGATGCAGAAGATGCTTGCAGGGCAGGAATGGGAGGAATGACAGGATCCTGGGGTTTTAGGGTTCCTACTTAAATGTGTAAACTTAGGGAATGGAAAGAATGTGGAAGAACATGCAGATGGTCTGGGGAACAACACACCAAAATGTCACTCTCCTGGCACCTTTGAGGAGCCTGGACAGCAAGCCAAGCAGAATACTGCCCTGGACCTGTCCTCTCCAAAGGACGCCATTGCTCCAAGGAGTCACTCCCCAGGATGGGGGAGAGGAGGGGAGTTTCTCTTCGTTACTCTGTTCCTAAAACTGAGTGGGATACCTGGCACAGAGCAGGGCTCTGATAAATGTGCAGACTGAATCAATGTGACAACCATCCCATCCAGGATCCTGTCCCCACATTTTCATCTTAGGGTTTCATTGCGTTTCCTGCCCCACTTTGCTGGAACACTTGTACTCTGAGAGCCGGGCTGTCTCCAGGAGCCACATGGACGGGAAAAGTTACCCATTGTGTGAGCAGCAACAGACTTTAATTTCAGGAGATACTGTCAAATTACTTTCCAAAAACAGTCTATGGCAATTCACTTTTCACCAGAAGTTTATGAGAAAATACTATTTCCCTGCTCTCCTACCTCAAATTATTATTCTCATTCTTTTTAATTTTTGACGATCCAATAAGTACAAAGTGAGTTAATTGTTGCTTTAATTTCTATTTTGCTCACTAATAATGAACATGAGCATATTTTCATATATTTATTGGCCATTTGTATTTGTTCGTCTGTGAATTAGTCATTTCCTAATCTATTTTTCAATTACATTGTCTCTTTTGTTTATTTGTTTTTATCAATTTATAAAAGCCCACTGCACATAGCAGATATTAGCTCTATGTATGTTACAAATTTGTTTCCATCTATAATTTCTCTGTTAATTTTGCTTATGTTACCTTTTGTGTGTCAACTGTGGCTAATTTAAACAGAAAAGATGTTACAAGGGATGGAAGCTATTTTATATATTTGTGAGGAGGGCTGGAGAATCGATTCAAGGCTAAATTTCAAGGCACGCTGTCCAATCCGCGCGCAGGACTGGCCGATGGGGATCGCTCCACCCACCGCAACTTGCTTCGCTGCAACCGCCGTAGCTGAGCAGCCATCGCCAAGGTCAGGGGCGGGCCGCTGTCTTTTCTGCGGGACAATAAAACAGCGAGTCATCCTGACAACAGCAGCAGCTCTCTTAAGATCTGAGGGTCACCAGTCTTAGGACGAAGCTGAACACGAAATGGTAGAACAGGCAGACAGAAGGAAGTGTGGCACCATTAAACCATTGCCTGAAACAGTCTTGAAGCCCGTCGTACCTCTGCGTTTCCTGCTTAGATGAAATAAGAACTTCCGAATCGTTGAAGCTTGTTTGAGTCAGGGTTTCTATTACCTGGGCTGAAAGTACCTTAAAAGATGGAGAAACCATAAAGTTCTGATACCTTTGTTCGTGGTAGATCTTTAAAAACGTTTTCTGTGTTTCTATTAACTGATCTAAAAGATCAGTTAATCTATTGATCTAGGAAATGATCCACTTTATGTAGATTTTCTAAATTATATCACAGACAGCAAGTAGATTTCTCTTATAGTGTGTTCTATTTCGTCCAGTATTTTGAAATATTATTTAAATCATTGGCGCCATTCTTTCAAACAGAAACATAAACAGTGCTTTGTTGAGAATGGTGAAGAAATGTCTAGAGCTCCACATTGCTGAGATTTCTTGGTGGGTCCCAAATCACTAAGTTTTCGCAGAACACCATGTAAAAGACACTGCTGTAATGCCAACACGATAGTCTAAGAGTAACCTGAAGCATGGAAGTTTTGTACTATAACTTATTTTAATTCTATTTTGCAGGTTTTTTAAAATTTATTTTTTGAAGTCATATTCATATGGTTCAGGCACCAAAAATATAAAATGTTATTCAGTAAAACATATCTCTCCTTCCCCACGCCCCATTTACTCAGTTCCCTCTCTCACTAGTGTTATTTCTTTAATATTTCTATCTCCAGATAATCTTTAAACTAATATATGAATATAAAAATTATACATACTACGCAGAGACAAATTCACGCACACCTATATACTTGTAATTTTTGTACTGTTTTAGACAAATAGTAGAATACTATATAGACGTATGTATACATATATGCACAGGTATGTTTTTGTATAAGTGTATGCCTGTGTATATATTTATATTTCTCTGCCATACTTTTTTTCTCTTGATAATGAATACTAGTGATCTTTCTATATCAGTTTATAGACAGCTTTTTCACAAAGTTATGGCAACATAATGTTCCATTATGGGTAGCACGACTAATTTAATCAGTTCATTATGGATAGCATTAAGATGTTTCCATTTCTGCTATTACAAATATCATTGCTGTGAATAATCTTGCACATATGCCATTTCAAAGATAAATGAGTATATCTACAAGATACATGCTGAGAAGTGGAATTTCTGGGTGATGGGGTAAATACATTTGTAATTTTGGTATATACTGCCAAACTGGCCTCTACAATAGTTGCACTAATTTGCATTCTCACCAGTAATGAATGTATGTTTCACCCACTGCCTAACCAACATCTTGTCTTATCAAATGTTTAGATTTTTGCCAATACTATAGGGAAAGATGGCAACTCTATTTTTTTATTCTTATTTTTCATTTGAATGAATGAGATTGAGCATCATTGCGTATGTTTAAAACCATTTGAAAGTCATCTTCTGTGAACTTTCTGTTCTCCTTCTTTGTTTTTGTTTTGTTTTGTTTTGTTTCTTGGTTTGTTGATCTTTTCCTTACCAATTGCTAGAAACTCTATATTTGGGAGAATAGCCACATGTCAGTGATATGATTTCCAAATATTATTCTTGATTTGTCATTTGTATTTTGACCTATAGCATTTTTGCCATGCAGAAGCTTATGTTTAATTTTTATACAGCCATATTTACAAATCTTTTATGGCTTCTTAATTTTGTGTCAGCTAGCAAGGACTTACCACTCTGAGGTTAAATAGAATTCTTCTTTGCTTTTTTCTATTATTTTTATGGGTTTCAGTTTTGATTCTTATTTTTTTTATGAGTTCTCTATCTTTCATGCTGAATATTGTGAAATATACTGGGATGCTCACCTATCCCAATATTATTTCTTGAATAGTCCGTCTTTTCCACATTAATCTGAGATTAAACCCTTATCATACATAAGGGGCCCACTTCTTGATTTCTATTTCATAGCATGGGTCTGCTTGACTGTTAATTTTCCGGTATCATAATGTTTTAATGCCTGGGGCAATATGGTATATTTCATATTGATAGTATTGATTATCCTTCTTGCTTTTCTTTTAGAGAGTTTTTTGTTATTCTTATTTTTCTTTCCTTATGAATTTAAAAATCAGCTTGTCTATTTCTAGTGTGTGAAAGGGGCGACCATTGGTATTTTCATTTATGTTTAAAGTAAATTAACTTAAGGAGAATTAATGTTTTTGTTGTTGGGTTTTTATGTCCAAGAATACAGGCTGCCTATACACCTGTTTACGTTTGGGAGGTCCTGCAGGAGTGTTTTAAACTTTCTTTGCATAGATATTGCATATTCTTTGCACCTTTGTCAACATAAGTTGGGACTTCCAATTTCTGCTCTGATGTGTAAAGAGCTTGGAGTTATCATTTCCATCCTCACAACAAGAAAAAAACCTAAACAAACTGAAAATTAACACTTCTTCTTAGATCCATGAGGCAATAAAGTTCACAGTGCAAACCACTTTCCCCAAAACTGGAGAGGCAGGTAGAGACTCATAGGTTACCGGGAGCAGAAGTTACTGAGCCAGTGCTGATAGGAACACTTCAAATGTAGTTGAAGAAAGGATGGAGGCTTGTGTAGACTAGCTTGAGAGTTATAAAAAAAACTCTGAAGGAGCAGTGTGAGGGACACACCTCATGAGTTTTACCTCCAGGAGCCCCGCCAGGTTCTCATGGTGAAGACTGGGAAAAATTCCCTCATGCTTCTGGCAGGGCAAGACAAAAGTAATCATTCTGAAATACACCCACAGCATTCTGTTCTTCCTTCTGTTTTCTGTAATAAAGGCCAGCCTTCAAGAGACACTACTTTGCCAAAGCCTTATCTGACCTGGGGGAAGGGCAATTAGCCAACTCCAGCACCTTCTAGTCTTCTTGTCTCACATAAGGGGAGGAAAAAAATGGCAAAGAAACTCTTCTATGAAAGTTTTTTCTGAAGGTCACAGCCCAGGGACTCTGACCCACCCAAATCACAGAGATTTAGACATAAGATTTTAGAATGCTTGCCCTCCCCAGTACCTTGCCACCACGTTAACAAGGCTCCAGGATAACAACAATGAATTCCAACTGAGACAGCTACAAAACACAGACCCTATTTAAGAAAGAGCTTCTAGGGAAAACCAAAGACAACAAGGGAGACTAAAACAAGGACTCTAGAGGAAATTGAAGCCTCTGACACCTACAGCTACAGCAAGCATTAAACACAGCCTAACTCCTAGCCAGATAAACATAAAATCTCATAGTTAAGGCCCATTTACCTCAATTCCTGTTACCTGATATGTCATGTCTAGCTTTCGGCAAAAAGTTAAAAGGCAGGCTAAAATACAAGTGAAAACAGCCTAAAGAGACAAAGTAAGCATCCGAACCAGATTCAGATATGGCAGATATTTGGGAATTAACAGACTGGGAATTTAAAATAACTGTTTAATATGCTAAGGGCTCTCGTGGAAAAAGTGGAAAACATGCATGAACAGATAAGTAATGTAAGTGGAGAGATGAAAATTCTAGGAAAGAATCAAAAGGAAACGTGAACAATAAAAAACATGATAACAGAAACAAAGAATGTCTTTGATGACTCATCAGTAGACAGGACAATGCCCAGGAAAGAATCAGTGAGCTTGAAGATATGTCAATAGAAACTTTCCAAACTGAAATGCAAAGAGAAGAAAGAACAGAGGGGCGGGGTGCGGGGAGCAGAGTAATGGAACAGAATATCCAAGAACTGTGGAACAATTACAAAAGGTATAGCATATGGGTAATAGGAATACCAGATGGAGAAGAAACAGAAAGAAGAAGAAGAAATATTTGAAGTAATAAAGGCTGAGAATTTTTGAAAATTAATAACAGACACCAAATCGTAGAACCAAGAAGCTCACCTAACACCACACACGATGAATATCAAAAAATCTACACCCAGCCATATTATAGTCAAACTGCAGAAAACAAAGGACAAAGAGAAAATCTTGAAAGAAGCCAGAGGGAAAAAATGTTACCGAGAGAGGAACCAGGATAAAATTTGCAGTGGACATCTCTTCAGAAACGATGCAAGCAAAAAGAGAGCAGAGTAAAACATTCAAAGTGTTAAAAGAAAAAAAATCACCAACATAGAATTGTGTATCCAATGAAATTAGCTTTCAAAAATGAAGGAGAAATAGACTTTTTTGGACAAGCAATAACTGAGGAAATTTGTCTCCAGTAGACTTTCCTTGAAAGAAATGTTAAAAGTTCTTCAGAGACAAGGAAAATGATAGAGGTCAAAAACTTGGACCTACACAAAAAAAGGAGAGCATTAGAGAAGGAATGAAATGACAAATAGGAGCATATGTAATGTATCCACCTGGTGTTAATTGGATTGGAGGTCACAGTTTTTTCCATGGTGGTTGGCTGGAGTAGAGGGGTGATTGTCTAAAAGCTTTCTGCCTTGCTAGATTGCACTTTTCTGTACCTGTTGGCTGGAAAGAGCAGGCTCTTGTGGGGCCTTATTCTGTCTGGCATTTCTAGGTTGCCATGTTCTTAGCTCCAAGTTGAGAGAAAAAAGAAAACCCAGAGCTCTAACCACTAGGTTGCTCTGCTCGTTCTGAGATCTTTAGCCAGTCTGCCTTCTTCACTCCACTTTTCAGAGCCATCTGATGTTTGTTTTACATATAATTTTGGGGGTGTTTCTTTGGACTCAGTGGAGAAAGGAATAGGGAAAAGAACACCTACTACATCTTCCACAAAGCAGAAATCTTGCTAGGTTTTTAAAAATCTTTTTGTTGCAAACACAAAATGTAATATTTTATTCCATTATAACATCTAACAATATTTTTTGTATATATAAAAGCTTTTGATGTGTACATATTAATTTTTACCCTATTAACTCATTGATTTCATTTTTTATTTGAGGACTTTTACTTATTTCTCTACGCTTTTCTCGATCTATGAATACATCATCACAGATTTTTCTGCTTTTCAATTTTTATACCCTTTTTTCTTTTTTAGTTACATGAGAAAGTACTGCTATTTCTATGTTAATTAATGGTAGTGGCATTCTGTCTTCGTCACAGTTCTTCCTCATTTTGAATACTTTAGCACTATTTAAACACGATGCTGCATTGGGCTGGGGTATTATTATGATACTGAGTGCTTTTATTAAGAATGTTTTTGAGTATTTCAATTGACTTTTCAGACCTAAAGATTTGATGATATAATTTTTTTCTCCTTATAATAGTTATATAATAAATTGTATTTATGGAATTCCTAATATTGAACTATCCTTGCATTTTTAGAATAAACACCAATTGGACTCAAAGTATTATTTTTTAACATGCTGCTAGATTCCATTTGCTAATATCTTATTCAGCATTTTAAATCAATATTTATCACTGAGATTGTTCTTTTGTTTTCATTTTTGAACATTCTTTGTCTAATGTTGGTATTGACATTATGCTTGCTTCATTTAAAAAATCTGAAATTTTCCATTTTATGGAACAATTTTTTAAAATTGGAATCTCTGCTCATTAAAGTCTTGATAAATTTCACCTATGAAACTATTAGAGGCAGTACTTTGGGAAAGAAACCCTTTGCCAAATTTCCTTATGTTCTACCAAACTCAGTCTGCTTACATTTTACCATTTCGTCTATGTCTGTTTTGACAAATTATATTTCACTTGAAAATTGTCTGTTTTGTCCATGTTTTCAAATTTATTTTCTTAGAGTTAAATGAACTAGCTTCTTATAAGTTGAATTGCCCTATGATCTGCGTTATTTACTCCTGTGTTTTCCACACTTTATTTTTTGAATACATGACTACTGGGTTTAATTCGTTGCAGAGAATCAGCATTTTAGCTTCACCTGTTAGTTATATTGTCTTTCTATTTTCTAGACTGTCATTTGCTGCTGTTATCTTTTATTTTTTAATTCCTTTTTTCTTTTTCCCTTTGGTTCATTTTGGTCATTTCTTTTCTGATTTTTTGAATCAGGTGTTTGATTCCTTTCTTTTCATTAATTCTAGTTTTGTTGATATTAATATTTAAGTCAGTATATTCTTCTGGGAACAATTTTGCTGTATCCCGTGGTGTTTTCATTATCATTACTTCATAGCTATTCTACTATTTGGGGGGTTGTATTTCCTCTTTGACTGAAAGGTTAAGGTTTTGGGTTTTGGAGGTTGTCTTGTTGTGGTTTTGTTTTGTTTTCATTTCCTAAAAGTGAGGTCATTGTTTTCTCTCTTTTTGCTATTTTCCTACTTTGGTACATTTTTATCACAATGTCTCTGCTGTTTCTACTCTTATAGTAAATAATGAAAACTATTGTGTGGACAAGAATATCGGGTCAATCTTATATTCTTTCATGCCAATCCCAGGGGCATTTGGAGAAGAAATCATGTAGTCTCTAATTTCAGATAAAAGTATTAGCTATGTGTATTATTCTACTTAGGCTATGATTACAAGATCCCATAGACTGGGCAGCTTAAACAACAGAAACTTATCTTCCCAGTTCTGGAGCCTGGAAAGTCCAAGATCAAGGTTCCAGCAGGGTTCAGTTTCTAGTGAGGACTCTCTTCTTGGCTTGCATGTAGACTTTCCTCTGTGTGTTCAGAAGAGAGATTTCTCTCTTCCTCTTCTCGTTAGGTCACCAATACTATTGTATTAGGGCCACACTTATGACTTCATTTAACTTTAATTACCTCCTAAAGGCCTTCTCTCCAAATGTAGTCACTTTGGGGGTTAGGCCTTCAACATATGACTTTAGAGGGACCACCTTAGTCCATGGCACTATGTAAGAATCAGATCTATCCTGTCTGTGTTATTTGTGTTTGTTTTGTGATAAAGACAGACACAAATGTGCAGTGTAAGTTTCTTTTATTTTAGGCAAGACTTCCTTAATTACATCTTAATTTTTTTTTGTTTTATCACTTTCTTCTTAACAATGACATAGGTTTTTTTTCATCTCCTCTCCTGTCTTCTAGATCTACATATTTTATAGTCTTTTTAAGCTCTCTTTAATTTATATTTCAATTATTTTAATTTTCCTCAAGTTCTCTCTTCTATGTATTTTACTGTTTTCTACAATGCATGTCAGACTAGCCTTCTTCCAATTTTCTCTTCTTTGATGATAGTTTATTTTTTCTTCTTCTTATTTCCTGAGTTCCACTAGTTCACACTTTATTTCCTCTTATTGCTTTATCATCTCTTCCCTGAGTTTCTGCTTCGATTATTTGTGGTTTGACTTCAAAGAAGCAACTGTATCATAAAGTTTTTAGTTCATGTTGAAATATTTATTCACAATTTTCATCTGTCCCAGGGCAACATTTTTCTGGAGACTATTTTGTCAATAAATTTGACTTCTCATTTCTCCTTTTTTCTTATAATATCTTTTTACAGGTGCTGTGCAGTTCCTTTTTTCTTGCTCATTATTAAATGAGTTGAGATTTTATGGGCCAGCTATTTTCAGAGAATTTTCATAGCTGGAGAAGAGCAGGGGCAGCATTCCAAGCTTGGTTTTCCCATTGCAGAGGGTTCTCTTCTCTTCAGCTGCCACAAAGAAAGACAACTTTTTGCAAATATGACTCATCTACTAGATTTTGCTTGTAGCAGAGTCTCTTCTGCTTCTCTGAACCTAATTGTTTCTCCAGAGCATGTGCTCTCTCTCTCCATCTGTCTCTCTCTCATCTCTCTCTATCTCTATCTCTGTCTCTGTCCTTAACTCTGTCATCTCTTTCCTCTGCTTGTCTTGACTCACTCTTTGATGTCGCTTGCATGAAACTAAACTTATTTTGGCACCCCTTACAAATTATTTTACGTGCTCTTCTCTGGTTTCTCAGAAAATGGAATTTGTGTCTTTGTTTTCACATCTCTTTGGTGCTTGCTTTTGTTTGGTTTCCTGGAGAAGATGGAGATTGATAAGTCTATGTATTCTTCATCCTGAAAATCCTGCTAGAAATCATGCCATTTATAGTTAGTAGAGACCATATAGATTGTGCAAACCAGTTGCTCAATTGATGCCTGAATCCAGTGCTGCCTTAATTATTTCTATAACTTTGGCACAGCAGAAACATGACAACCCAGGGTATGATTGGTCTTGGTGCAGCTGAAAGAATCCTGGGCCAGGAATATAAGAGACAGCATTTACTCTTTCCTCTGCCCTTGTCAGAGGGAGAGCAAGACAATCACTTGTGTGGGCCTCCAATTCTCCAACTGAATTGAGTGAGATGATCACCACCAGCCCCTCCTCTTTCTAAAGGTCAGCAGTTTTAGTAAATATTATGATAAATTTGGGAACACATCAGGTCCAGAACATAACAACCTAGATTATAAAGATTAAATTATATATTGAAAATGAATTATTTACGTTGAGTCAAACATCTGGTAGAATCCTCAGCTATGACGCTTCCCTCCCTTCATTGTATCTCCTGTTAGGCCCAAACTTTTAATTTGGCTTTTCCAACAAACATAACTGAAATGTGAGGACATGTTTTCTCTTTTCCCTCCACTTGGCGTTTTAATTATTAAATGCTTTTCCAAGTTAAATTTTGAGTGCACAGGCCATGTCACTGTCTACTAATTTAATTTGGAAAACAAATTATGTATAATTTCCCTGACCATCTGAAATCTGTAAACCACTAAAAGGGAGTCAATTCACTGAGCACCATGATAATTAATGCTCATAATAAAATAATTATATTTTACATAGAAAATGTCTAAAAATTCACAGTAATTTGTTATATCTCTTTCTGCTTACTGACATTATGAAAATAGAACAAGATCGTTTCACTTCAAAAGAAAAATGAATTTTTTTCTTAGTGATTAAATCTTACTGAAGAACTGAAACTTCTGAGATAAAATTTCCAAAAAGAAATGTCTTTATTAATAAAACTACTGAAGATGGTTGTAAGTACTCCAGGTGAAAATATGACTCTCTCAATGTAACTTAGAGACTTGGGTAGATGGTAAGTCCAGTCCACGAGGGGACAATTAAGCATGTATACACGACCTGGGCATTAGTTACTAAATCCTACTCATGCCCAGCTTAACTACATTTGGTTACCAGCTTACTGGCATCAAATATGGCTTGTTAGGAAATAAAAGATTGTTTGCTTTTGTTTTGGTTTTGACAAATAAAATGCTATGTTGGATTCTCCTTACAAAAATAGGTCTGATGTTAAACGTTAAACTGGAAATATACTTGATAAATATTCTTACTATGACTAACAACCTAGCCTAAAACTAGAAAAGCAGATTTTATCAGCCTGCTTCTCTGATTATTCATTTTTAAAAGTCAGCTTAAATTAATCTGTTTGACCAGTTTGCTTGACAAAGCAGATGAGTAACATAAACTACTGTGTCCGAGCTCATCAGCATTATTTCTAGTGCTTTCTAAGGTGTTAAGGACTGAATGCCTGTGTCCTCTCAAAATTCATATGTTGAAATCCTAACCCCCAATATGATGGTAATAGGATGTGGGGCCTTTGGGAGGTGATTGGTTCATGAGATGGACCCCTCATGAATGGGATTAGTGCCCTTAGACCCCAGAGAGTTCCCTTGTTCTTTTCTGCTATGTGAGGACACAGAGAGAAGACAGCTGTCCATAAATGAGGAAACCGGCTCTCACCAGACACTGAATCTGCTGGTGCCTTCATCGTGGACTTTCCAGCCTCTGGAAATGTAAGAAATAAGTGTTTGCTGTTCAAGTCACACAGTCTATAGTATTTTTGTTATAGCAGCCTACAATGCCTAAGACGCCAGGTAAATATAACTATCCCATTTCACAGATGGAGGCTTCAAGAGCAAAGACACCGGGCAGGAGATAAGGGTAGTGGAGGACTGATTTTACTCCAGAGCTGCCTCACTGACTCCAAGCCCACGGTCTTCTACCCACCTTCGTATGCACACCTTTAAGCACTTCTCTAGGAGAGTGGGGATGCCATGTCCCACACTGCAATGCCACAATGGGAATTCCACAATTAGCATGCAGTTGGAAAGGGAATCTTGTGAATCACACATTTCTTATAGAAGTGACAGATACTACTTCTTCTCACCTTCTATTCATCAAAGTTAATCACGTAATCACAACTAGCTACCAAGCGTTCAGAAAGAGGAGAGATGGAAATATTTGGTAGGCAGCACTGACGACCGTGGCATTTAGTCTGGAGGTTGTATCTGTGGGTTATCAGGTTAGTGCAGTCAGTTGGTACTGAATGTTGAAGGAGTTTGAACTCCATGCTCTAGGACATCAGGAATCACTGTGGGTTTTGAGCAAGGGCATGACACGATAATGGATTGAGCAGCAGTCTGAATTCACTTAATAGACATGGCTGCCAGACTCGGAGACTTACTCCTTGATTATTGTTCCAAACCAACCCAATTCATGCTTTTTCTCACTCACCAAAATGCTTGCTCAGGCCAGCTTGTCCCTCCTGAGAACTGCAGAAGGACATCATCTTTTAACACTACAAGCAGAGACAATTATCTGGCACCGGGGGAAGAGTCCTGAGGACACTTCAGTTGAATTGTGGTTATATCCAGCAGGAAGGTGATCGAAGGCTCTCAGAGGAGAGCAGCCTGCCCTCAGGAACAGGTACAATCTCACAGCTGTGTAATTGAACGTATTCCTTTTATTTAGTGGCAAAACTTCAGAAGCTCCCTCTCTGAAAAAGAAAATGCATACAAACACACACAGAGACACAAAAGTGTAAGCCTTTACTATGACTTATCTTGTTATTATAGGGACGTTCCGAGATTTATGCTCATCCCTAGAAGAGACAGTTGGGCCCACTTCTTAGAGTCTAGTCAACAATTTGTAACCATGTTGCTGTCACTTTATGTACTTTAGATTGACATTATTTACAAACTGGTTTGACATGTAGTCCTTTTATAATATCTAAGACAGAGCCATGTAAAATTCGATGTTTAATACTAAGAGACAATATATCTTGCAAAGGATTTGTATACAGAATATAGAAAAAAAAATCATACAACTTAAATAAACTGTTAAATACAACAAAAATGGACAAACGACTTAGACACTCCACAAAGGAAGATATATGAATAGCCAATAAGTACACGGAAAATGCTCAATATCATTAGTTATCAGGGAAATTTAAATTAAAACTGCGATGAGATCCAGTCATACCCACTGAATCTCATAGAATAGATAAAATTAGAAAGACTGGCAATGTCAATTGTTGTCAAGGATGTGGAGCAACGGAAATCCTCTTCCACTGCTGGCAGGAGCGTAAACTGTACGGGAGTATTAACAGTACAGTTGCTCTGGAACTGTTGACAGTTTCTGATAAAATTATATTTCCATCCACCCTATCGCTGAAACATTTCACTCTCAGGTGATTATCCCAGAGAAATTAAAATATATATCCACAAAAAGACATACACAAGGATATTCTACCTGTTTTGTTCA
The DNA here is from genome assembly GCF_041296265.1 of Equus caballus. Taxonomy (NCBI): domain Eukaryota; kingdom Metazoa; phylum Chordata; class Mammalia; order Perissodactyla; family Equidae; genus Equus; species Equus caballus. Next base: position 22,706,612 of record NC_091706.1, on the reverse strand, counting down.
AAATAGTCAAAAATTGAAAACAACCCAAATGTCCATCAAGAGGTAAATAAACAAATGACGATATACTTATACAATGGAAAACTACTCAGCAATGTAAAAGAACAAAGAATTGTTTCTTCCAACAGCACAGATGAATTTCAGAATCATTATGTTAAAAGAAGGAAGTTGGACACAAAAAAGTTCCTACTGTATGATTCTATTTATATAAAGTTCTAAAATAAGCAAAGTCAATCTATGGCAATAAACCATGTGGTTACCTATGGGTGGAGAGAGTAAGTATTGACTGGAGAGGGTGTGAGGGAATTTTCTGCGATAAAGGAAATGTTCAACATCTTGATTAGTGTATCAATAACACAGGAAATATGTTTTTGTCAAAATTCATTGCACTCTATATTTAATATCTATGCATGTCACTATATGTTTCTTATACCTCAAAATATTAAAAATGGATGCTTAATAGCCTAGTCTGAATAATGACAGCTGGGATTTCTTAGAAAAGCATGAACACTGATATATCTGCCATACGTAGTCCTGTCTAGTTTGGAAATTTCCAACACACAGCATGGTATAATACAGGAATCACAAATTTGAAAGTCTTTAGTAGACAATAGCCAACATAATCAGTGAAATGGGCTGGATATAGCAGTAAGGAGGGACGGGGACCATAGTGACCTGCCGAGAGAATGCCATTTCTTGTAGAAGCCATCAGATATGGCTCCAGCCAACATTTGCTTCTTGGAGACACTGAAGCAGAGTTGCCACATTTCCTGGTTTTTCAAAAGAAATGAGAAATCTATATATTTATGTGAAATATATTGATATTTGTATTTTCGCAATTAATTTTTTAAAATGTAAGCATCAAGCGAGCCAAATATTAGGTTAGATGCATATTTTGAATAACTTAAAATGACTCTGGTTCCTCAGCCCCACCTAGACTCCAGCCCTCTCACTACAGCATTGCCTTCCAAGATCAGAGGAAGCATGAGGAAATAATTGTTGCTCATAAACTGAATGGTGGGACACCCTTCCTTAATCCAATCAAGCCCAGATCCTTTCTGGTTGGTAATTGAGGGGAAATATCAGTGTAAAAGGATGTCTGGAGCTCATTTCCAACTCTTTCAAAATTTTCCTTCCTCTTGCTAATTTCTCCTGCTACCTCCCCATGCCAGCCCTGGGAGACCCTGTTCACAATTGAAATCTCAATGCTATGTCACACACACACACTCCCCAAAAACAACTGAGGTCAGGCTTAAATCCTTAAACCCAGCTTCTCTAAAGGTTCTGAAGAAAAAAAGAATATACAAAAAGATGATCTAGTTTATGAGATTTAGTTATCTGAATCTATTCCATTATCTTCAGCTTATGAGGCCCTTCAGACCACTGCGTCTTTGACTAGATCCTAGCCTACCTATGCGGACCAAAGGTAGGATGATCCCACATCCCAGTTTTCTAGAATAGTCTTGGTATATGGCTATTTTTTTGGCATAATTATTAATAGCTTCCCTTTCACTTTCAGAATTGCCCAAGTTTGAGAGATGAATTTTATGGCCACCCTAAGTCAAAGGGTATCTTTTGCTTAAAGCTGGAATAACTGTCATCTCTAGACTCTGCAAGCCTGTAACCAAGAGAGAAGCGCAGTTTTTTCTTCCCTATCTACAGCTCACCTTTTTAATCCTAGTTTCCTAGCCAAAGAACCTACAAATAACAAAGATTTCCACTTTGTTTCTGAAATGATTTTAAAATTTATAATAAGAAAATAAATAACTACAGAAAGCCAATGGATATGTGCCAAGGTAGGCATTATAAGAAAGAAAAGATTATCTGGGTCCCAAAATCCTTGATTTTAATATGACTGTAGTACATAAAATTAATAGCATAAATAATAGATGTGGGGAAAAAACTTGATGGTGTAAAAGCAACTTCTCTCACACAAAAGGAAATGGAGTTGATAAAATGGAGGAGGAGGGCTGGGGGAAAGAGGATGTAATGGTATCTTTGAGACAGGATACCATGCCCCACCTACAAAGTCAAGACCCTGGGTGAAGTTAGTTCAAACCTTATATAGGCTTGGCTCGGGGAGATACCAGATCAGAGGGTACCTGTGCCTCATAGTCAGAGCATAGCTAAAGGGGAGCCACAGGCCTTAGAGAGTAACCTTCTACCCATCATCGTGTTGGAGTGTAGAATGTCAAAGGTTAAGTGAGTGGTCCAGGCAGGCAGGTGAGGATAATCTTTAAAGTCGTAGGCAACCCAGGCAGTATGAACAGAACCTCAGAAAATCTTGAGAACCCCATGAGAGGGGCTCATCTATGGCTGAGAGATGGCTTGTGGGCCAGCAAGACCTCATGAGTGGTTCAAAAAGGAAACAGATGGCCTGACATGTCAACCAGAGGCCATGGCAGATGCATAATCACACTGAATACCAGGTAGTAATAGAGGACAATGAGCAAATGACCAGCCAAGATGAGACATATCTTTGTGGGTCCCATCAGGGGACAGAGGGCAATCACGGACCAAGCGCCCACTTCCCTCAATACCAGGAAGCCCAAAAGCCCCTGGGAACTTAGCTGCTACACTGGAAGGACTGGGAGGGTAAGAACATTGGTTTTGACTATGTTTATCTTAAAATGTCTGAAAAATAAAATTGACTGAGTTTATCTTGAATCAGGGAGACTAAATTTTCTGTTTTTAAGCTGAAAAAAAGGTGTGAAATAGAAGCTTTGTTTCATTTTTGCACATCTGAGTCTGTGGGCTGTGAAATTTGTACACACTACCTTATATTTCTCTGGTGCTCCATGGCTTTTTGTTGCTGCTTTCCACCTAATAATATAAAAAACACAAAAAATCTTAAGGAAAAGCAAGTTTGTTGACTAGATTTCACTGGAAAAAATGCATTCTAACTCCATAGAACACCCAAAGAAACCATAAATCTGCCCTCTGTGTGTCATTTCAAGTAGTGGACTCATTATCCATAACAATGTTCCCACAATCAGGAAATCTAATTTTTGTCATTTGTTTCAAACTCTACCCCCACCAAAACTTGAACCTGAACTGCCAAGAACAACAAAATTGACAGATTTGTAATTCAACTCTCCATTTCCCCTTCCTGTTTGTTTGATGGATGTGTAGATTAGCAGTGAAATGGCCCAAGACTAGCAAGAAAACGAGGGGAAAATATCTGGTTGTGGTCTCATAACAGAACTTTACCGTTATACCTTGCCAACCTCCTGCATCTATATCTTCGCTTTAAATACAATGTGTTCATGCACAGGCACACACACATACTTTCTCTCCCTCTAAAAAGACCCTGTTATCCTATCTGACTATATTTTTAGATCAAATCCTTTCTTAACTTAAAATAGAAATAGATTATTTATACCTTTTACTTTTTAAATTTACATTCATCAACTTGTATTTTTTAAAAATCTCAGGGAGATTCTTCTAAAGAAGAATTGTCCTTGGCCTCCTAAACCCCTTCCAACTGTGTCTCCACACTCTTTTCGTAAATTCAACAGATCGAACCACTGCCGAGTCCTCTGTCTTCACACAACCACCTCTCGTCCTTTATAGATCTCCCATCCAGTTAGCCATCTTCTTTCTTTTCAAGCACCCACATCAAGTACCAGTCTCAGACCTTTGCCATTGCCCTTGCACAAGATGGTGGATCTTGGAAAGCAAGGGTCTCAAATGTACTCCCTCGTCTCAGCTCCCATGCATGGGTCGACTCCACTCTAACAAATTACCTGCTTGCATGGCCAGATCTTACTCACCTTAACACCTGGGCATTGCTCCCCACCAAGGTCTGAACTTCCAGACATTCCTTTTCTCTGACCATTCTTCATCTCCTTCCATCTTTTCTAATTTCCATACTTCCAATGACTCTGTTCTTTCAGATCATTCTGATCTCTAGATCTTTGAACTCTGCCACGACTCTTGAATGAGCAAGGACCCTCTTCAGGACTCATTTGACTCTCTAACTGGCCTGGACTCGATGGCCAGTCATTTCATCACAACCACAGAATAATCCCTTACTCTCCTAATATTCTACCACCTTCTCTTCACAGACACCCCAACCTTTTGCTTTCCCTCATGATATGGCCCCAGTACCAGCTGCTACGGATTTCATGAAATACGCTTCTACAAATGCAGCTTTATTAACCTGAAGCGAGCTCTCCATGCCTGGGGACCCTTTTGGACCCTGTTAGGTCTCTCTCATATTCCTTGAGAAGGGGTTTCAAAAATTCTTCATTCTCCTAAACCCTCACCTCCAACCCCATACAGGACACCTCAATTTTACCCCTACCAAGATCAATTCAATAGGATAGGAGCTTTTTCAACTTCCTTCCAGTTGGTCTCAAGATATTTCTTTATTTTGCCACTTGATTCTATCCCCGCCCCGGTTTTGCTCCAGAATTTTTCCCTGTTTCTCTCCTGTTTCTTTTCAATCTCTCTCTCCAAGTTCCTTCAACTAAGTTAAGCATCATGCTCAATTTTCCCACGTCCTAAAACACTTCTCTCCACTCTGACCAGTTTAAGATTATCATTCTGTGTCTCTCTTCTCTTGCTTTTTATCTTCTCTTTTCAATAAAAATTTATTGAGCAAGTATTCTAATTTCATCCCCGCCTCTGTCTCCCCACCCATTTCTTAACTCTTACAATCTAGCACCAGCCTTCTCTTTCAGTGACCACGTCTTTCAGTACCTGCCCTCCATCTGTTCTCTGTAATACTGGACACTGCTAACTCCAACCTCATTGAAACTTCTCTCTTGTCTCCACTGAAACTGGCTCTCCTCTTACCTCTCTGATCAATCTCTGCCCCATTTTTAGCTCTACTTTCTTTTACTATTCCCAAAGTGTAGGCGGCTTCCTAAAAGTCCTCAGCCTAGGAATTCTCTCTTTATACCCTTTTCTTCAGTGACTGCATCACTCCTAACATTTCCAATAGCCTCCTAAATGTCTTATTTGAGCATCTCATTTACATCTCAAAATCAGTAGTTGCAAAGTTGAACACACCATCTTTCCCCCATATACCACTTTCTCCAGAATCTTCTATCTTGTTTTAAGTCACACAGAGCTAAACCTCAAAGTAGTTGCCAAGCCACACACTATCCTTTGCTTCCATATACAGGCTTCGTCTAATTGCCAATATCTTCCAAGTGCTGTAGCTCTACCTAAAGTAACACTGTGATCACTCACTTTGCATTATAATTCAAACTCCTACTATCTCACATTGTAACTATTGTCATAGCTAAATTGCCTCCCCACTCATCATTTCCTTCTCTAAGTTATCCCAGATACTTCTATTGGGCTAATCTTTTTAAAGCAGAGCTCTAACAATACCACTGCTCCCACTCAAAACAGTCGATGGCAGCCCATTGTCAATCTAATCAACTACAAACCCTCCATCCTGCCATCCAAGGACTTCTTCAATACAGCCCCAGCCTGTTTTCCAGTCATCTTTTCTGCTTATCCTCATGCTCGAATCATTTGAGAAGCTGGAAAAAAACTACTGAGATGGATTAAAACTGACAAATATCTTTTCCCCCTCTTTTATGTTCCCTCCGTACTAAGATTTAATTTATCACTTAAAATTACCTACTTAAAATGTCTGTCTACTCTAGTAAACTATTTTATCTTTAATCTCTTCTTGTTCTGTGGGTAGACTGGGATGAGGGATGAGGACAAATCAACATATTTCTCAAGAAACCAACACTCTTTGTTCCTAAATAGTATTAGAACAAAAATATGTTACAGTAGAAACTTAATTGGGTCTTAAAAAATCTTAACACAATACCAGTACTAAATAAACAGTATTTGTTTTTATGGCTATTATATAACCTAAACCAAGCCTTCATAACTCTGTAGAGATTAAGCTTAATTCTTAGGAACTAATAGCAATGCAAAGAATTCTTGTGCATAGACATGCAAATTAATTTAAATCCTCCCCCAAGCCAGTTTTAAATCTATTCGCAAATTCATTTCGGTATTCTTGATCCATAAATGCATCTGTTCTTTGGATTCTTCTTTGAACTGGTCCTAACCTCTTATTAGTTCCCTCATTTAATTAATGAGCTACACAAGGTCTTTGAGACGTATTCATTTTATATGTCTATGAGAGTCATGCATTTACTTGTTTTTGAAGAGCATTCTTTAATAGCTAACTTCATTGCTCTGACTACAACTACTACCAGAGAAGATGGGTGTCAAATCTGCCTGCCACCCGTGGAGAACATAAGTGGTCACTCGGGAATTACATACATAAAGCCTTTGGCACCCATCGTGTTTGCAAGTAAAGGAGCTTCTGTACTCCCCTTCTTCTCCCCTTGGGGGTTATGGTGCAGTTACATCAGGTTACCCTGGGGGTAAACACACTATTTAGGGGGACCCTAACAACAGCCTAAAGGCTGCATCAATGTCCCGTGAATTAGCATCCACTGTTCCTGAAGCATCTAATACACGTCAAGGGAGTGACTTAGACCCTGGGAAAAATGTGGCTCAATATAAAGATAGATTTTACAGATAAGGAGAACAGAACTGCAAAAATAAAAAGGTGAATCTTGCCAACACTAAAAATCAAGTCAGTGTGAGAAATGGGGTGGCAGTCTGTGGCTAGGAAGGCCCAGCACCGTTGGAACCTTCCTGAGCATGCAGGCTCTACCTGAGCCATCCTGCAGTCTCACTGAAGCTCGCAAAGGACAGACCCCCACATGGGGGACCATCCGTCTTTCCTGGAATGGAAATCTGCTGAGAAGAGCTGCTGCTGCAGCTGAGCAAAAACTAAGCCTCACTCGATCAAGTCTGAGCAAAGGACGGCTTAGATTTAAGTGCTTCCCATTTATCAGTCAATCCACTATCACTTCCTTCCCCTCCCTGAGAAACAGGGGGACAGGGGAGATCTTTGCATATGTCTCTGTGTGTCTCCAGCATTTCCTAAATATTTGGCCAGAAATGGACGGAAGAGAGTACTGTGTATTGGCCACTTAACCACTTTAATCCTTATATATTAGGACAACAGTACTCTGGGTCCAGCCCACACACATGCCCCAGTCTAGCCTTGGACAGCTGCCAAGGATGCTGTCAACAAGCCTACTTTCAGAGGTTACCCTAAAATGATAAAATCTGACTCTTCTCCCATTGTGTGGGAAGACTCTCAAAGTCACTTAATTTCCCCCTTTCTCTATTAATTCACATTACAAAAACATCGTTCTAGTTTAGGTGGAATTTTTCCTGCTTCATTACACTTGCCTTTCTTTCCTTCTTTTTCTTTTTTTTTTTGGACTTCCCTCCCCTATATCTGCAATGAGTACACACCACCTCCCTTGCAGCCTCTCTGCTTTTAGCAATAATTTGCACATAATGGAACAGCCAGAGGGGGTTTGATCAATGACCTCTGTCTCAGAGATGCTGTTCCTAGGGAAACACATCTGCCAACATAAAGTATTGGAGCAATCACAGCTCAGTGAACGCAGTAATAAGCAACTGTTACTCTGGCGCCATCAGTCATGTTCAGTTACAGACCTGAAAGGAAATGGCACCTCAGGGAGCAATGTCCTTCCATAAATTTGGGCAACAATGAAGAATGATTTGCAATCAAGTAATAAAAGGCCCAGAAAAGGTCCACCATGCATACTAACATCCAGTACAGCTGACAAAGGAAATAAAAAACCTTGGCATTGTTTGCTCGTTATGTAAACTACACAGCTGTCCAAGCAATTAAGATATGATTTTGGGAATTCTCTCGTAAAAATTTGCTAACAGTGCTTCCACTTGTGAAAGTGACATTCTTCTTTATCAGTAAAGTGCATTTCATTAAGGTAATGCAATTTCATCAAGCTTAATAGTAGGAATGGCTTAACCTTATGGCAAGAGTACGTAAACAACATAAAATTAATGTCGCTCCTCATGTGGGGGGAATAGATTTGCATTAGTGACAGTGCTGATTAAGTAATAAAGAAAGCCAACAGCAGAGCCTTCAAGTCCAGGGACTCTAGGGGCAAACAGCTGCTCCTTAATGCACATGTTGGGGATCTAAGCTGGCAATAAAACGGTTAAATGTTAACCTCCGTGCAAAGCATTGAACTGGAAGGAAAGAACAGATCTAACAGCTGAAAATTTTCTAGGAAAGGAGTTGACTTTAGGACAAAATAGGGTACCCACCTTGCTGAGAAGGAGCACAGGCTGGTAAGCAAGAAAAAGAAATGAGGGGGAAAGTAACACTCCTGACCCAACACAGTTGCGTTGGCCCAAGAGACTTGTGGCCCCTTCCACCTGTTGTATACCCCATAACCACTATCTCTTACCCTGGAGTTCTCTGGAAACTGGGTAGTGGCTGGTAAAAGGAAGTCCTCTCTAATCAGAGTTCCATTTGAACTCTTTTCACTTCCACTAATTCAAGCTAAGCTGAATTTCCCCTCACGAAGCAAATATTATAGAGTTCACACAGGCGAGTTAGTGCTTGAAAATCATTGTCAATGGAAGACAATGCCCTTTATCCTCTATATCAAGTCCAAAAACGTGGTCATCTTTGAAAAGTTTCAGTCTTCTCCTGATATATGCTTTCATCAAAATTGTCCATGATAAACACTATTGATTCATTTCAAATCCTTTCCTCCAATGTTCCATCCATAGCAAAGGGTGGGTGAGAAAAACAAAACAAATAGTCTAGGTTATTCCAAGATTACATTATTAACCATCAAATAATTGCATGTTCATCCTGGAGGCAAGCCGACTCCTTATCAATTGATCGCACAGTCACTGCTCACTATGGACTGATTTCCAGATGTGAGAAAGATGGAAGCCCTGTCCTCAGGGAGCAAGTGGCCCAATAAGAAAGACAAGTATGCAAATAAGAGGAGAGAGGGTTGAATGAAATAAGCAATCCTTCAGCATTTGATTTGGTGTCAGGAGCAGAGAGGAAGGCAGGTTCGATTTTGACTGTATAGTGGGATAGTGAGTCTCCATGAACAGGGTAGCATTTGTTGAGGAGTTGGCCCCTTATATAACTCCATCGCAAGGTCTTTTGAGGAGAGGATAGAGACTGTGAATGAGATGCATTGACAGATGTGCCTGGATTGAGAGTTTAGAGTCAGATCACAGATAGCCTTGAATGACTCAGGGTTCTTTGCGAGCCAGATGGCAAGTTCAAATGAGACAATGGAGAAAAGTTTAACGATGAGATGTTTACAAAGGTGTGGGTAGGATTAAGGGAAACTAACAAGAGATACTGAATTATTCTAGGGCTAGCAACAGCAGGAAGTCCTTATCATCCTGGAGGACATTGAGGATGGAGAGATTCAGAAACCTAAAGAAAAAGTGATAGCTATAGTTGTACAACTGGGTTGCCCAGTGAGCCTGGCCTTAGGCAGAGGAATACAGCCCAGCAAGGAAGAATACAAAGGAACAAATACTTTAATCTCTCTCTCCCAAAGGGGAAACCCGTCTGGAAGCCAGACAGCAAGAGAGCCCATTGAGTTAATAACTGTCAGCCTCAAGGACAGGGAACAGAAAAAGGGATGGAGAGTGGATCCAGAGAAGCAAGCAGAACATATTCAGCAAAGGCTAATCACAATAAGAAATTTAGACATGGGTTTAATCTTTTTGTTTATAATTCTGGTAATTAGCTTAGGTGAGTAGGACTGTAAGATTCCCATTTTAGATTATGAGCTTCTTGAAAGCAAGACGGTATCTTTGTCATTGCTTTGTCTCCTGCATTCAGCACAGGCAAGGCACAAGTAGCAATGTGAGAATATAAGTGTCTAGCACTTAAACAAGATTGATATGGTCAAGCCTCAAATTCCAACAAAGATTTTTGATTATGGTCTTTGGAACCCACAACTGTCCCCTCCACAAGAAGAGCAGTAGATGGGATTTCAAAATGTATGGCACGCTACTTCTGAGATCAATAGAATTCCAGGTCAGCCGGGAGCACATGGACCAAATCTTGGATATGGCTGGAGTTTCTCCCCAGCCACAAGTCATCTATCACAAAAGAAAACTTGAACATGAGGCATTGGGCTCTAGGGCCACAGAAACTTTAAAATCTATTCTATGGTGTGCTGAGTGTAGGTTGGGCCCACAGAGGAAGGATAAAAGTACACTGCACTGACTTCCCCTGCCTGCAGAGAGCTGGAGACACAGGCCACTTGTCCCTGGGGATGAAAAGGGAAGAATCAGAGCAGCAGTCTTATAGTACGAAGAGCCCTGGACTCGTTATGAGTGGACCCAGGTTCGAGGGCCAGACACCCTGCATATGACTAACATGACTGCCAACAACTCTCTGAACTTCACTGAGCCTGAGCTGTGCATAGGTCGAGTGAAGATCAGCCCCTCATCCCAGGATTACTGTGGTTGTGAATGAAATACCATTGGAAATTGGCTTATAAACTGCAATACAGTCTGCAACTAGGAGGTGTGATTCTGGCTGTTGCTTTCTGGCATTCAACAACCTTAGTCAACAGAAACTTCAAAGTGATATCAAATCAATGCTCTCATGTAAGGTCATTACAGTGGCAGGACTCAATACCCAATACCTAATAGATGTTCAACACGCATAAAAAAGATGTTGAATGGATGGATGGATGAAGTATTCTACAGCCTTTTCTCATAATTACACAAGTGATTATAATATTTTATTTTATACATAAAGTTTTTAAATTTCTAAAAAAGGGAAATTGACTTTTAATGAAGATCAGTGGTCATTATGGTGAACCATATGCTATATCTCAATAAAGTTATATGTTCACATAACGGGATAGTGTATATATATGTGTCTGGGGATGTGTGTTTATGTGTATACATATCTGGTATTTCATAGTGTCATTATTAGGAACGAAGGAATGCCTAAATCCTGCTCTGCTCTATACTAAATGGCAAGCATGTCTGCATATACTTCAGAAGTGTTAAACCACGCCCCTACAGAGGGCAGACAAGCAGCAAGTGCAGGAATCAGGCAGGATGGGAGGCAAAGTTGCTAACTGCTTGTTTTGCAACTAGGACCAAGTTGGTCTCTAATAGTACTTACTTTACCAGGTTGCCAAAAAGATCCCTAACTGTTTAAAATGCTCCGCTAGCCAACCAAAATAGCCAATAGAACACCTCCCTGGACTCTACAAACAGAATTGCAGCTTCCTTCACCCAGATCAGGATGGGTTGTTGTCTGCGGTCCTCCCCAGACATTATGTAATCTAAAAAGTAAAGAGTTCCTTCCAAGTGGAAGCCAGCAGAGTTACAGGGGAAGCTGTAAGACAGGTGATTAATTCTTTTAAAAGCAGTAAACCGACAAATCTAGGGGAAAACAATCCAATCTGTATTGCCTAATGGCCCACTGCAAAAACGGTAGTGATCTATTATATGGGAGTAGAAGTGGAAAATAATGAAACTTGTTTTAATTATGACAATATAATTTCTACAAGGTAATAAAGACCATCAGATAAAACAATTATTGAGGTGTAGTGCATGTATGCACATGCACACACAAACCGTATCATTAATTTAGATAATGATATAGCAATAAGAATTATACTTTTGGTTTTTGAGAGGAGAGGCATGTATTTTTTTCCCTGTAATTTTGTAATTCAGGATATTTATAGTCCAGGTGCCGAGGTTAGTTTTAAATCATGGTCATTGCTACTGTAAATTTTTGTATGTCATAAAACCATAAAATAAGATATTGAATATTTTTGGGAAATATGCAAGTAAAGATTAAAATCTCTTAGGTCTGTGTAGCTAATGAAAGGAGCTGATTGTTGGAAGGATTTTATTAATACAAATTTGCTGCCAAATCATTCATTCATTTGCGCTTAATTTTTGAGCTCCTACTCTGCGTAAGGAATTAAATTAAACCAAAATGTTGATGTCTTTTCTCTGTGCAGTATGAACCATTTACCCCCACTGTGTCTTTGCATCAGAGACAAAGCAGACTATAGAAAAACCTAGACCACTTTTCTAAAGCATTTGATCTTTCAAGAATGCAGGTTAGTTTCCAGAGGACTCTCCTTTAGGGTACTACACAGTGTTTTCAACTAATTACGTGTCTCCAGAAATTTGGGAAGGCTCGTTGTTCCCCTACGACAAAATAGCAAAGCTTTGCATAGAAAAGTTCTTCGGGTAAGACCCCCATTTCATATTATAGCGCCTAATGCTCCCAGCCTTTGCTATGCCCTTACTCCAAACCCGTGGCTATATACAAAGCAGAGCATTTGTCAAATGGTTTAATTATTATTTTTTTAAGTTTTCCACCAGTCACCACTTATGACCCACAAGACCCATGAAAAATGACTTTTCATGAAAAAAACCACAAAAATCATGACAAAAACAAAAACCAGGAGAAGTGTGTTAGAAGAGGCCGTTTCAAAGACTGAAGTTTAAAAAAATGCACACACAAACCAAAACAATTAATCCATCAGAGAATTCTGCCAGGGTTTTGTAGCATTACAGGGTTTCTCAGCTGTAAAGAAACATATTGAATGTTTAGAGCACAGCCCATTCTTCACTGCTTCAGTTGTTTCCTTTTGTTTACAAGTCCCTGCCATCCTTCTTTGTGAATTGAATGCTAAACCATCTCTGGAGAGATGTTATATTGCTTACAGAATGCTTCAGCAGATGGTGCTTCCTCTTGCACCAGAAGGCTGTGACTATACCTGAACTCTTCAAGAACTCTAACACTGAAAAACAAGATAAATGAAAGTCTTCAAAAGTTTTATCTCTTCCTTACTAGCTATCTAGACTCAACCACCCACTAGCCCCACTCTGTCACTTCACCAAATAGAAGCAACCCCCACCCCATCCCATCTCCTCCAAACCAGGGAAACCATTTTTTTAACGGCTTACACATCCTATCAGCAGAGCTTGTTTAAGAATTATTGAGAGTGTTACTCATTCGGATGCCTGGTCACTGTTCATTTGGATATTTGAACGACCCATTATAAACAATGAAGAAAAGAGAATAGGTCTTCATCAGGAAGTGTCTATAAAAATAAATTGAAATACGGAGAAGGCCACCTGGTGCCAAAAGTTCAGAGCTATAGAGAAATTTATCTCCACACATTTTGAGAGAAATTGTCCTTTTCAAAAGACTCTTACATGCACCCTTCGCAGCACTGCCGTCATCTTTGAAGCTGAACAGCACTTCTTGGTGACTTTCAAGGACCTGTCACTTTATCCTTGAAGCTCTTTTCTATTTTTCTCTTCCTAAATGTCTTTCATGCATTTCCTGCCACAATCTGTTTAGTTCACTGTCTGAAGCAAAGGGTAATTTCTAATTTGTCCTACTCTCCCTCTGTATATGAAGGAAGAATGTCACAATATAACAGAAGCGGGAGGGGAAAAACACACACACACATACACACATAGTTACTTCATAAATACAAATTGGAAGATAACAGAGCTCCGCTTTAGAACCAGCTCTCACACGCAACATCCCAAACGTGCAAGCCCTTTTTTTGTGGGATTCCCCAGTGTGGCCTTCCATTATCCCAGCGATGAACCAGTGAGCCAAAACTCCGCCCCCACCCCTTTAATACATATTCTCAGGGTTCTGTCCTCTCAGATAACAAGAGATGGGAAAGACTCAGGCACTTAGTAGCTAACGTGAAACCCAAGCTTCTGATGAAATCCATAACACGGAATTTCAGAGCTGAAGACCATTTGAACAATCATCTAATTCAAATCCCTCATTTTAGAGGGGAAACTAAACCCGAAACTTTTATTGATGTGCCCAAAGCCATAAATAGAGCCAAGACAATCCTAGAACTTTAGTCTAGTTATTAAACATATTACCAGCCCTGGTCTTAAATATGCAAATCTTGTAAGCACTCAAATAAGTAAAACACTAAAAATTTCCATTTATCTCTGGGTTTGTTTGCATAAATATGTCTCATCACAATCGAATGCACAGGAAGCTAGAAAATCAACTGGCAGGCATTTACAGAGTGACTTTACTATTCGCTCTGCATCCATGGTCACTGTCCAGGTTAGGCACTGGGAACATACTGATGAGCAATTTACTTTTTATTTATTTTCCCACACAATAAGAATTTGTATTAATATTTTGAGGTATCTATTTCTACTATTTTTTCTAAACTTATACATGGACTTTCTTCCACAAAATTGAGATTACATTCCATATAGTCTATATCCTTTCTTTTTTCTTTTAGCATTATTCTGTGAACATTTCCCACATCTTAAAAAATTTTATTCAGCTTTATTAAGGTATAATTGACAAATAAAAATTATACATATTTAAGGTGTACAATGCGATGATTTGATATACATATACACTGTAAAATGATTACCACAATCAAGTTAATTGACACATCCATGTCCATTGAGGTCCTTTGCACATTTTTTTAATTGGACTACTTTGTTTTTTGCTATAGAGTTTTATGAGTTTCTTATATATTTTGGATATTAACCTCTTATCAGACACAGTGATAATCAATTTAGATACTGTCACTGTCCTCACGTGACTTACATTCTAGTAGGGGAGAGAGACAATAAATTAGAAAACAAGCAAGATAATTTCCGGTAACGGTAAGTGTTACAAAGAAAATAAAACTGTGAAAGAATGATTGGGTGATGGGCAAAGGCAGCCTGGAGGGTGCTTTAGCTGTAGTATTAAGAGAAGCGCCCATGAAGGAGTGACCTTGGAGCTGAGACGAGAGTGACAAGATGGCGCTGGCCACACGAAGATCTGGAACCAAGAAAGGCCAAAGAGTCATTCAATCACCTGTCCTCCAGAGAGACAGCAATTTCTGGAGCAAACATGCAAACCACTCCACCCAAACTCTCAGCTCTTTCCCCCAATTTTAAATATAGATATTATGTGACAGACATCAACTTCCAGAACCGTCTCCATCCCCACTGTCCAAGAGAAAGAAAATGTGAGGTTTATACATAATTTTAAATTTTCTAGTAGCCACATTAAAAACTCCAAAGAATCAAGTGAAACTGTTAATAACATAGTTTATTTAATCTAAAGCATTAATATTTCAACATGTAACAATATAAAAATTATTAATGAGATATGTTACCTTGTTTTTTTTTTTTTACTAAGTCTCCAAAACCCAGCAGGATTTTTATACTTATAGCAAATCTCAGTTCAGACTAGCTGCATTTCAAGGACTCAATAGCCACATTTGGCTAGTGGCTACTGTGTTAGCACAGGTCTAAAGAGTTTGAGTAACATAGCGTCTAAAAGTTACAATGTTTCTTTGTTATACATTTCTTAGTTAACAAGAAAAACGCCAAAATATGAAATGTCTGTGCGTTTGTGTTTTTTTTGCTTCTCTCAATATGTCCTGGCCTTCTGCCACCTCATGGTTTAATACCATACTGAGAGTATTTAGAAATTAAATCTTTTATTATTTTGTAATACAGAAATTTTGCCTCCTCCTTATCACTTTTATCATCTCAATAAAGTAAAAGGCCTTACACTTCTACCACCATACATTTTAAATCATCTGTTCCCTAAAAATGTATGGGACCAGTGTCTGCATGTTGTCAAGCAGATTCTGTGCCATTAGAGCCTGAGCCAATAAAAAGGAAGTTTATTAATAACAAAAGGCAACATGACAGATGGGAGAGTCTAGGTTCATCCAACTTGGAAACAAAGACCAAAAGGAATGTCTTGAGGGGCATATTGGGAAAATGTCTCCGTACCACACCAGCTGACTTCCGTCTGTTCCATGGTTCACCTGGGCCGCTGACTGAATATGAAAACTCTAGAGCTGCATATTCGTGAGAAAGAGCTAAAACTAGACCATCTGTATTCATCCAAACTGCAGGATTCTAAAGCAAGAAAGTGTTAGATATTTGTGGAATGAAGAGGGAGAGACAGTATTGAAGAACAGTGACAAAGAGAAAGAGAGTATGAGAGAAAGAAAGAAGGAGGGAGGGAAAAGAAAAAGAAGAAATGGAGAAGGAGTTATGAACTATGAAAGAAATACATCTACAACTTAATCCAGAACAAAAATGATCTTTCCAGGGCTGCCACCAGTAACTTGGGGCCCACGCTAAGCCCTGGACACTTAGAGGCCTCTGATTTGCCACCCTTCCAGCTGAAACAGCCCTGCAAGGGAAATAGCCTGTGGATCCAAAAGGACAACCCACTGGAGTTTGTGCCCCCTGCCCCCTTCTAGAGCTCACTGTCCATACCCAGAAGGCTAGAATTCCCTGCCAATAAGGGCTTCGCTTGCCTGCGGGGCTTGTGAGGGTCGTTTCTATGTCTATACTTGGGGTGATACACTGGGCCTCCTGAGGGGTGGCCAAGGAGCAGCTATTTGGGGTGAAAGAATGTAAAGGGAGCTTAACAACTGCAGGCTGGGGTGTCCTTCATCACACACACAAAGCCCCTCAAGGTTTGAGAGGGAGTCAAAAGTGGGAAGAGAAAGGAAGTGGACTGAGATCTCCTTGTATAGGCTTATTCCATGCCCAACAAATATGAGAGCCCATGGTCTTCCGCATGTCAAGCAGTCAGTTCAATCACATGGTAAGTCTACATTTCACATTAGGTGCAAATATGCTGGATGAGGCCCTCTGGTAATATTCTTCTTCATGGAAGGGTCTTTCTTTCATTTATGGCAGCTTATAATTAGTGGTTGCCTGCTTGGGTCTGTTAGTTTTAACTGTAATACACCATAGGAAGGTGGGAACCCACGTCCTCACTTCTCTATTCATTATTAGTGCTACAGTTTGTGCAGAAAGGGTGAACCAAGCCAGGAAGCATTTCTGGTTTGAGAGCCTGAAATCATAACTGAAGAGTGATCTGAGGCGCAGGAGTGCAGCCACAGTAGTCAGCATACAGCCTGGCTCCATTCAGAGTGGAGTGGGAGGGCAAGAAATGTCAGAAGTGTGGGAGGCAAATCTGTAGAGACCACTCAAGAGATTCAAAGAGAGAAATTGCTATCTGAATCAGACTGAGAAAGCCTCAGGACCATTTTTACTTCGTGAGTTACTTTGGCTTTGGAGATATAAAGGTAATCAGAAAAAACTGGAGCCTTCTGATTTAAGCATATGGACTCCTGAGACATACATTCATTTTAGGGTTCTTTCCCCTCTATATTTTTGGAAAATTTGTCCTAGCAATTGCTTTCTTGATGGCGACATGAATTATATTTCCTGAATAATGATGAGTAAATTTAAAAGGGTTCAGGGCTGAATGCATGAATACTCAGACAGTCAGCTTCTGCTTCCTGACTCATAATTCCAGCCTTCCCGACCACTAAAATTGAATGGGTAAGCTTGTAAGAATGGGCTTGCATAAAATATAGTTAAGACTTCAGTCCAATTTGGGTTAGGCCAGGTATATCACAAAATGGCATCATAAGAGAAAGGATCAAGGCAAAAGAGAATCTCAAAAATATCCCAAGTTAATTAGGATTATTGGTTAAAATCTTTTAAAAATAGGGTTGATAATTTCTAAGAAATAGTAGTTAATTTGATCTGCATGATACTTAGCATGAAACAACTAACTATTGTTCTGCTTTATTTTCACTCAATTACTTATTTTTTCCTGTGTAAATTTCATACGTAGGAAAGAAAATACTACATATGAAGTATTATAGTATTCTTCATATAGTATAATACAGTAGTAGACTATATCATTATATGCTAGAGGTACAAAGAAAATAAGAGATACCAGCCTTTTTAAACATTAACTTGAGCTTTTAAAACCAGTTGTCTTTCAATCCAAATTGTCCTTATCTACAAAAGACAATGAGTTCACCACTTATTGACAGCCTAAGAAAAAATAATGGAATATCATTTGTTGCCTGTCTCTTTTATTTTCCGGTAGTGTATGTGTGTGTGTGTGTGTGTGTGTGTACATACATCTCTACAATCACTTTGGTGTTTCCTTCTTAGAGAAAACTCTCCAAGAGGGCAAGCACCCATCACTGCAATCAAAGAGCATTATAAACTTCACTTCTTACCTTTATGCTAATATAAAGATGTTCTCCATTAATTACCAAGAGCCCTGACAATCTAACTGGACTTGAGCTCCATCTGTACTAACTCCAGGTAACCTAATGTGGATAAATGGGTATTATTGTGTGTGTTAAATGACTGACTGTAGTCAAAAAGAGAAGAGACGTACTTGATTTAGAGAACGGAGACAGAATTAAGTAGGCATTACACACTTCACGGAGTTTATTTGGTTTCATTATGCAGTATCTACAGCTAGTCACACAGGGAGAAAGGAATAAAAGAGGAGTGTGAGTTAGGTGTTTAAATTTATTCAAGTATTACGATAATGAGTTCCACAATTTGCCCAAAAAAATTCCAGTGAAACACCACTCTAATAGCACAGCAAGCCCTATTAGTCACTGTGGGAAAAGCAAAGTTCTCTAATTCCTTCCAAACTGTCAAGAAGACAAGGAAGAATGGAGTGGTTGAAAGTGCCCGTGTCTAGGATGCTACTGTTAACCCATCAGAAATAAAGGTGGTGCTGGGCTGTGGGTACATAAACAATAATCCTTTCTTTGTACATCATGTAACCCTTCCGAACTGGGACACTGTATTAGTTTCCTCCGGCCTCTATAACAAATTACCACGAACTTGGTGGCTTAAACAACATGCATTTATTTTCTCACAGTTCTGGAGGTCAGAAGTCCAAAGCCATTTTTATTGGTCTGAAATCAAGGTGTCAGCAGGGCCAGAAACTCCGAGGGAGAATCTGTTCTTTCCCCTTGCAGCTTCTAGGCACTGTCGGAATTCCCTGGCTGGGCCGCAGCGCTCCGGTCTCTGCCTCCATCGTCTCATCACCTCCTCCACTGTTCTGTGTGAGAGTGTGTGTGTCAGACCAACCTTGGCCTCGCTCATATACGCACAAGTGGGATTGCATTTAGAGACCACCTAGATAATCCAGGATCCTCTCCCATCTCTAGATCCCTAACTGAATGACATCTGCAAAGATCTTCTTTTCGTTGTTTAATCGTACGAGGTAACATTCACGGGATCCAGGAATTAGGACATGGCTGTCTTTGGGGGAGCCGTTTTTAGCCTACACAGACAACTTTGGAATGAGTGGAAAATATCTCTTGTCCTTGAAGGTAGTTTCCACCAGTCATCACCAAAGTATTAAAGATGATGGAGAAAAATTCCCTTATGTCTGCCCCACAGGAATTCTACAAAGAGGACAACCTGGGAGAGAGTACAAACACAGGTCCCTGGCACCCTCAGCTACCCTACTTGGCCCCATGTGGCACCTACCTCCTGTAAGAATGTGACTCTAAAGGGCCTTCCCACAAGCGCAGGTTTCCTTATCTGGAAAAGCCATCTCTTGTGACAATGCTCCTTCATACTACCATCTTATTTCAATCTCCATTTTCAGGGTCTACATTTTGTCAACACCCACTGACTCCCAATTCTCTAAATGTGTCATCCATTTGTCATCATCCTTCAAATGAAATAGTTCCTTCTATATCCTCAAAGTCAAGTGACAACTCGAGTCCCTTTCTTTGCACAGTCGTGGTCCCTCCCATCTCTAAACACTGTTCCTCCATTTCCCCAAACTCCTTCCCTCTGATCTGCCTCTGCAGTGTGAGTTCGGATCTGATACTTCTGTTCCTATCCTCTTCCCCTCTGAGAACTTTTAACCTGTGTGTTCTTGAGTTTGCCTCTCAGGTTTTCATCCAGTGACCCATGAATATCACCTAGAACGTCTGTTAAAATACAGATTCCTGGGTCCCCTTAGAGTTTCTGGCTCAGTAGATTTGGAGAGGAACCTTGGAAGTTCCATTTTACCAGTGCGCACAAGTGGTTCTGACACATGTGGTCTGTAAGCCAGAGTTTGAGAAACATATTGAGATGGATCTCGACCACTAAAAGCTAAACTTGCTTAAATTCATGCACAGCCTTGCCAGACTTTGACTGCTTCCCTTAGTGGCATTACCACACTTCCAGGGATCCAAGAGGACACCCTTGACTCTCTCCCTTGCTCCACTGGGCACAGAGTCCAATCCACATCTAGAATATTCCACTGAATACTCCCTTGGACACCTTTTGAGGACCATAGAATCGCAGGACTCTGGAGAGGGAAGAATCTAAGAGGTAATCAAGTCACACTAGTCCTTTCAACTCCCAGGAAATTGTAGCCCGGAGCGGCTATATCAGAAGATGAAAAGCATGTGAAGACACTGCTGGGGGCTGAGGGAAGGGATCCATGAAACAGAGAGTAGAGTTCAGCTTTTCTGAGTGAGCAGGGACTCTGGGGCCAGGCTGTTTGGACTTAAACATCCAGATCTACCACCTACCAGCTGCATGACATAGAAAAGTAACCTAACTTCTTTGTGCCAACATTGCAAACTGGGGATAATTGTAGTTCCCACTTCAATGTTTTGTGCAAGGATTCATGGGTCAATATATAGAAAGTGCATAGAACAGTATATAGGTAATGCTGGTTAAGTGTTAGCTATAATAACAATTATTATTATCATCATAAAAGCCACCAGGAGTACCCCCTAAATTAAAGCTTGACTTCTGTTTCTGATACCTGTCCACTAACGCTACAAGTTTGCATCACACAGCTACTGTCTGTAGCTCCAAAAGACATCATGTGACTCAGAGAAAACCACTGCAGACTCCCAGGTGTTACAACTTTTATAGAAACAAAGAACATGCAAGCCACAGGTATCAAAAAACTGAGGTGTATATCCACTATTTGCTTGAAAATAAAGGTTATCCATGACACATACTATATAGCTGGCATGCTGCTATTATTATAAAATATTTATTGGGCACCACAAAATGCTTCAGGCATTGCACAAAATATAAAATGGTGTCTCTCCAAGCCCTAATTGATTATGGGCCCTATATTTTTAAGGGAAGAGGCTACTGAGTCACTTAACAGAGAATGAAATATGCCAGGCTTTCAGACAATGGGAAAATTGGATAGTCTTAAGGGATAGTGATGACTTATGGTGTATTTAGGGAGTCTGCTGTGTTTCTTTTTCAGCAGTGCCAAATCTGAATTTTCCACGGCCTTTATCCAAAGCAAGGGTGGTACTGGTGTCTACACTGACCCAAGCACATCTTCCAATTATAGGATTGTTGCATAGACTCGAAATCTCTCCCGTTTGAGGTTAGGCATTGGGGTATGTGATGACATGGTATGTTACAAATATCAGACCACAGCAATGGGACCACAAAACTTTCAATTATGTTAGCACAGGATGAATAGGAGGGAAAGGAAATTTGCAACTGAAATGAAATGAAATAAAATATTTGAAAATGAGTTGTCATTTTGGGAATTTTAAAGTCAAAATATTTTCACACACTGTATCATTGCTCTCCTTTTCTTTAACTATCCTTTTCATTACTATTCTTTTTCTTTCCTCTAAGAGGGGGAACTTCCCTTAATATGAAACTTTGTGTAAATAACACAATAAAACTCATGAAAACACATTCAAGGCTTAACTTTTTAAAAATAAAATCTCAGGGCCGGCCCAGTGGCATGGTGGTTGGGTTCCCGCACTCCACTTCAGGGGCCTTGGGTTCACGGGTTTGGAATCAGGGGGCGACCTACATACCACTTGTGAAGCCACACTGTGGCAGCTTCCCACATACAAAATGGAGGAAGATTGGCACAGATGTTAGCTCAGGAAGAGCAGGGCCAATCTTCCTCACCAAAAATAAGAAATAAGATAATTTCACATCTCTTTATACTAGGCCCCTGAACACTTTTGCAAACAGAGCTCCTTTCAGCTATCCTGAAGAGACAATTATCCCCAAAGTCAGAGAAAAATTCTTAGTTGGACAACATAGTCATTCAAAAATGTGTATGTGTGTGTGTCCCATAATCTTAAAAATAGCTAATACTAACAAGAAATAAATGGGAGAGGAAGGCTGAAGATAAAGAGTGTCAGCAGATTAAAATATTCTCACCTTCTTCTCTTTTCCTTTTCTATTCTGCCTTTCGTTCAGTAGAAGTTCACACAGTGACACCTAGTGCAACCGGCATGGCTATGACAGCCTGGAAGAGTGAGTGAGATAAGCTGCCTGGCGAACTCCAGTTTAATTTCAGCTAAAATGAACTAATTCAGTAAAGCTGAAAGGCTCGCCTTTCATCTCAGACCCCAATGTGCATGCATATCTTAATTATCATTTGAATCTATTTAAAAATGTATCATGCTTGTGGACTATAATTCCAGCTCAGTTCACTTCCTAACAGTTAGAAATGCTGCATCATTAATATCCATAATGAAGTAGAACTGCAATTAAGGGAAACAGCCCCTCTTTCCAAGAGCCTTGCCAAGAGGAGCTCGGCAGCTTTTGAGCTGCGCTTCCTAAGGTGTTTCTACCTTTAACATGTCACCTAAAAGACCTCCCAGCCTCACTTGCTCTGAGTCCTGCTACAAGAAACGCACCAGAGGCCTGCAGAAACTGCATGCCACTTTTTGCAAAGCATCCTTCTTAACATCCTTCTTAAGATGTTCTAGTCAAATGATCTCCAACTCAGATGACTTTCTATAACAAAACCGTGCAGAAACTCCTTCAGCTCGATTCGACACTCTTTAAGGGTCCAGAGCATGCTTCCTGACCATGGCATTTCCCGCGCATTACACAGAGTAAATGCTCAATAAAGTTTTGCTGAATGGATTCTCTTTTGTTCTCTTTCTACTAAGAGCTGCCTCTTAACTTTTTATTTCTCCTTGTCCTATACTTCAGTGTCACCCATGTACACAGTTTTCTATAAATACTGTTTGGAGACTAGATAAGAGCTAAGAGAGAATCCAGTGGTGAAGATGAGACCTCTTTGGAGAAATAGCTTCCGCATTTGTAGGCGTAACTTCTGCAGTTGGGCAGGGGCGTTCGAAAAGCTCCGTACTTACTCCTACAGAGAGTCTGTGGGCGCAAGATGGGGCAGTCTTCCCAATACCCACCAGGTCAGGGAGTAGGACTGGCTAAGGAATATTTTTTTTTTTTTAAATTCGCTCTTACTAGCATTAAGTTTGAGTCCATAAGCTAAGTTGCACCAAAATGTGTCACAATAAACTCAAAACGACATGCCATTTGACAAAATAATTCAACATTTAAGAATCTATTCTAAATAAATAAACGAAAAATTAAAATATACATAAAAATATGTCTACTCATTACAGCATGATTGATAATTGCAAAATTAAAAGGTTACCCCGTAAATGTCCAACATTAGGAGAATGACTCATTTAATTAGTGTGGCCAACTATATGTCCTGGTGCCCTGGGCCTCATCCCTCAGCTCCCCACCCTGAGTTCAACAGCTGCTGCTACAGAATTTCCATCATGCTGACAGCTTTCTACCTTGGGTGGCTGTGTCTCTCTTCCTCTTTGTCTGAGGGCTCTCTTTGGCATGTAGAAGGGCCAGAAAGTCAACACTCTCGGGGGCAACCTCAAGGAATGTGGGATGAGAGGCCATGGATGTTCCACATGGTGTCTCAATGGGTCTCCTGCAGCACTGCACCCCGGGGGCCTCCATGGCAAACCTCCAATCAATGTACTCCCTGTCCTGCCTCACTTTCTCCATTTACCAGTTGTGGTTGCTGAGATCACCTCCAAATAAACTACCTGCACCCAAGTTCTTGTCTCAGGTTTGACTTTGGAGAGCCCAAAATAAGACCATTAGGCTGTATGCATAAGTTAGTATGCGGTGATTAAAATTAATGTCCAGGTGACAGGTTCATGCTGGTTCCAGTGCCAGAGTTGATGACCGTGCCTACAGTTAAAAACCGAAGGTACAGCGTATCCTGATATTCTAAAAGGAGCCACAGAGCAGTCACATGCAGTCAGGGACTAGATATCACCTCATTTTGTTTATTCAGAGGCAACAAAAGCAGCCCTTCTGCTCCCAACCTTCTTCTTCCCAATGTCTACATGAAGACAACGGCAGGGGCCAGGAGTTATCCGGCCTTTTGGGAGGTGCTGAGCTCATGCTGAGATGTTATCTCCTCCCTTCCCATGGGGTGCTTCCTCCTTCCCAAAGCCACGAGGGGAGGCTCCAAAGGAAAATTGGAAGGGCTGTGGGATATCCTGAAGAAGGAGAGAGGGGAATCGTGCTTCCCTGCAGGAAGCTTGCTGAGGTGCAGCAGATTGTGCACCCACTCTCATGCTAGTGAGAATCTGAGGGCAGGGGGTGCCCTCTGGAGCTTCAGGAACAGCAGACACAGAAAGTGGTGTTGAGTCTGGCAGAGACATTTCTGAAGGAGAGGGCACCTATTGGAGTACCCAATGCCCCAAGGCTTGAAGGGCCCAAGGCACAACCTTCCAGGGAAGCAACTAGGGCAATGCCACCACATGCAGTTCTGTGCGGCCCTTGGAGAGTGCAAAAGACACCCTCAGTGATCACTATGGCTCCTTGAGAAGGGGCATCAAGACTGGGGGAGGGGCTGGGCTCTTGAGAAATAAGAGGCTCATCTGAGAGAAGGCATCAGAGGCCTGAAGGGCTTACAGGCCCATGCAAAACCCAAACATGGCTTTTCTTCTGAGGGGGCCCCCAGTGATGTAGGGGGTCAGAATGAAGCTTAACACCACTCCGAGAAAACTATGCACAGCCCCCTACTCAGGATAAGCACATCCATCAATATCAGATGGAACCAGAAAGAACCAGAACAAGGTGGGGACCATTTCCTCACCATGCACCTGGGGCCAGTTAAACTCCTGCCGCCAACCTGAGAGGTGACAGGCTGAGAACAGGGAGGGGACAATGAGCTCAGAGCCAGATCATTCTACCTCCCACCACCTCCAGCTCCCAACCTCTAGGGACTTAGAGCAGTCTTGCTCTGGAGACGAAAAGAGCCAAGCTTTGAAACTTGAAGTATCAAAATGGACAGGACTCACTCTACCTTAAAGAACCAAAAATAGGACTGTTGTAGTAAGAGAAAGTGACGGGAAAGTCGGGGAATCTGACCAGATGTCATTAAGAGCCAACATCCCAGGAGGAAAGGAGCGTCAGTTGGAAACAACTGGGAAGCTAACACCATTTCACATGCACACCCAAAAATCTAAGATTCTTCTATGAACCACTTACATTTATGAACAATTGTCAACAATATAGCAAAATATTTATGAGAGATATATATATATAATATATAGCAAACTATAAAATATTAAGTGAAGAGGAATGTAACATACGACATGAGAGCTAGATGATAGATAGGAGATAGATGGTTTGGTAAGGAAGGAAATACATTCACCATGTTAACCAAAGTTATCTCTAAGAGGTGGAATTACAAGTGATTTTGTTTTCTTTATAATACTCTATTGTCTATAAATTTCTTAAGGCCAAGATACGGTCTACTTCTAAAAATGTAAATTTCAGCCCCTACTCCTTGCCCCACTTGCAAACAGGTCCCTGTCCAGAACGAATGACCATCCACCAGCTGCCAACGCCTCTGCAGAATGCCCTCGTCTTCTGCTTATCTTCTTAGACATCAGAAAAATAAAATTTTCAGAGGGACCCCAATTGTATTACTCAATAATATGGATTAAATAAAAAGTTAAAACAATAAATTAGTGGGAAAAGAGCATCAAAGGAAAATTCCTTAAACTTAACACCAATGTGCATTATACGAATCACATTTCATGAATAGGTCCAGTCCGGGGAGGGAGGAGGGAATTAGACAGCAGGCCATCCGGGGAAGGCAAGCATTGTGCTCCACAGACAAATTCCCTCTGCGTTTCTGAGAAAAACTGGGGACCTTGAATCCCTCAACCCTAGGCATGGCACAGAGGCAGAATGGCACAGTGGTTATGGACACTGTTCGGGAGCCAAGTCATTCTGGGTTCTAATTCGAGCTCTGCAACTTCCTAACTGTGTCACCTTAGGTAAATTACTTAACCTCTCTGTGCCTCCGTTTCTTGGTCTATAAGACGGGGTTAATAATGGTATCTACTCAGGTTTATTGTGAGGTTTAAGTAAGGCAGGGCATGTAAAGTTCCTGGAAGAGGGCCTGAAGCTCAGTCACTGCCACCACCACTGAAGACCACTCAATGATCTTCATATGAAGAATCAAATCAAAGACTCCTGGTGGACAAATGGCAGTTTTCATTCACTCAGGAACATATGATCCAAACAATACATTGTCCAGGTCTTTTCTTTTTCCCATCTTTAGGAAGTCCTGTGATTTTTGTGCCTTTATCCAGAGAAGAAAGATCAGAAGTCTAGTGTCATATAAGTGGTCACTATCATTGTCACACCAGTGGCGGAGTCACCATTTAACTATGCCTCGTTTTCATCTCAAAAGAATAAAAGGACACCTGCCTCACTAATCTCACAAGGCTGTCAAGAGCAGCAAATGAGAAAATGAGGTGGAAATGCTTTGAAAAAGTAAAAAGCACTATATAATACATGCAATTTCAAATAGACCAAAAATTAAAACATGAAGATAAGACTCAAACTGGCCCTTCCTTCTCCTAGAGAAGAACCCTTACAAAAGGTTAACATCTAAATTATGTCCAGATTTAATTACTCCACACTCTCCTGGGCCATTATTGCTGTTGATAACTACAAAATGAATAAATATACCTATTGATACCTGCCCTGATATCAGTTCCCCTACAGTAAAGCCAGCATATATGGGGTTAAAACCAAAGCACTCATCCCCTTGCCCTGCTTACTCCTGGACTTCCAGGCACCAAAATCCACCACCCACCATGGAGGCAGAGAACCAAGGACATCCGCCTGCAGATTCCCTTATCTCATATCCTCTTCCCTGCAAACAGCATCACAAGGCCAAATGCAGGCTGCTGGGAAAGCGCCAACCAGCGAAGCCATAGGCTCCCCCTCTCTACAAGCAGCCACATTCCTCACAACCTTTACAAACCCCTCGCCTCCCATCTTTCAGGGAGATGAGACAAATTTGAGGGCTCACTCTTATCTCCCAGCTGATGTCACCCAAAATAAAAACCCTTTCCTTGCCATTAGCCTGGTGTTCCAGTTTTTATTTGGCCCCTCTGATGTGGCGGGTAAAGAACCTATGATTGTAGCCAGTAACAATATCAGTATAGTATGTGCTTCAGTGCCTTAGACCAGCACATCCAATACGGTAGCCACTAGCAACACATGGCCAAGGAGCATTCAAAATGTGGCCAGTCCAAACTGAGATGTGCTGTATATGTAAGACACACACCAGATTTTGAAGACAGGATCAAAGAAAGAATATAAAATATCTCTCTAGTGATTTTTATATAGGCTACATGTTTATTTTATGTTGATTACAGGTTATATTAATTACAAGTGGATATATTGAGTTAAATCAAATAAATTACTAAAATTAATTTAACGTGCTTCTTTTTACTTTTTTAACTTGGCTAATAGAAAATTTAAAATTATATATATGGCTCACATTCTATTTCTATTGGGCAGTGCTGCCTTAGACAATAATGGATCCATTTAAGAAGGATTTGGAAACACAATCTCAGAGGCTGAAGCCCCTGGAGGCGTGCAAGATGGCAAACAGTACGTTCCTCACACTTACATCTTTGTACCACATGGTCCCATTGTTACAAGTTGTCTCAGCATTAAACATACCAGTAAGGTAAATAAAAATCCTGACAGGCCAAAAAGAAACATTAAATTTTATGACCTTTTTTAGTCAAAGAGTTGCTGTAACAGAATCACAGCTGAAATCAAGAGTGTGCTTGTGGTTCCAGAGAAGCGCTTGCGGTGAGCCTGTCTAAGGCGACAGAAAGCCCCCGGGCGAGCCCAGTGTTGGCCTCCACTGCTGCAGAGCATCCTTGAACAGACGCAGAACGTGTGAGCCAGGCACTCAGGGGCTGCAGAAACCACACGCTCCTGTGATGCCTTTTATAGGCTGTGGTCTAAGAGATGTCAACTTCATAGAACAGAATGAGGAAAATGCACACCATTTGTTCAGTTTTAAAAGAACGCTTTGGAAGGACAAGACCGAGAGGAACAGGAAAGGGCTTTTCTTACCTGTTCCATTCTGCCTACACCACATTTCTGGAGTTTCTGGACTGTGAGTAAACAAAACACAAAAACAGCTTGGCTTTAACCAACAGAGATCTTGTAGCCAAAGAGTCAGACGCCTCTCCATTTGGGGTGCGGTTTATGTTTTGTGCCGGCCACCTGAGTTTAAGGCCTGGGTGGTAAACAGGCTGTGGAGGGCTGGGCTATTTGCATTGGATGCAGTGGGGGCCAAGTACATGATGTATTGAAGAGAAAAAGAGAAAACGTTTCACTACAACATGAATCCATTTTATAGTAGTTAACGTTCTGTTGGTTTCCATAAAAGCAGCAGGGAGACCCAGAATGAGTAATGAATGTTGATTTCTGAATATTGGAGGTTTGAAAGGAGGAATTTAACAATTAAATGAGAAGGAAATATCACTTTTTAGTCCAGCATAGACTTATTCTGAGCAGAAAAAAATAAAATAGTGCGCAGAACAATTACAAATATAAATTCAGAAAAACGTGTGTTTTAAATGTTCAGTTTCAACAGCCAATTTTTAAAAATTTATCAAGGCAACATCCTTCCTGTTCATAAGGAAGCAGACAATAAAATTTGAATAGAATTTAATTATACCTACAAGTATTTAGAATTCAAACCAAAAATAAGTGACTATTAAGAGACATATCTGGTCCTCAAAACATTAAAGACAAAAGTTTTATGACCACCTTTTGAAGAAAATCCAAAAGGAGTTTCTTTCAATGCCCTTCGATCTCAAATTCTTAGGTTTACATGAAAAGCAGATGAAAATAAATTGCAAATACTACAGTACACAAGATGTTACTGTTGTATAACTTGTGAGGGGACCATGAATAAAGAGAAAGACTATGAGGAATTTATTGGAATTAGATTTTTACTGATAAGCTATTCAGCAAATTGAGCCAGCCAATATTTCAGGTTGCTACAATTTTTTTTCATGAGTTTGTCTGCTCAGGATGTTGGCAGGAATGGTAAATAGATTTGCTCATAGAGGCTGCCCGAGCTCTGCGCTGAGAGGGAGTCTGAGGTCATGTCTGAACTCGGGCTCAGCAGGCGGGGGTGCTGTCATTGATTAGTGATGTCTGGAGAGGCAATGCCCATCCTGGCGCCATGTCCTTGCTTTCCTTACATTGGAAAGTTTGGCTGTGGAAGCACTTTTCCCGCCGTTCTGCTGTGGTGCCAGTTCATTTGGAAGAGATCATTGTACAAGCTCTTGATTGTAGTCATATTGCTGTACTCAAAAAGCAGAGTGTAGAAAATATTATTTCCTGACCTCACTTCTCCCTTCTCCTCTGGCCCTCTCTTCTTTACAGAAGGTACTTGTACCGGCTCAACACTTCTTTTAAGGGCACATTAACCTCTTCCTTCCACCTCCAAAACAAAAAGTTGATCTCCAACATGTGAACATCTCTCTGCTGTGCATAAACTATGGGATGACAGAAATTCTGAAAAGCAAAGATCTTCTGTACCAAAAAATCCCATTAATCACCAAAAGGAACACTATAATGTTCTTTCTCAAATTATTCAGACCTAATTTTTTTTGACTTAATTAATGCCAATCCTGCCCTTTAGCTTGCTGCCATCTGCCAGGAGTCATCTCCCAGGCAGAAAGGTCATGATGCTGAGCATGGCACCGGGACCAGGTGACAGGCGAGATCCAGGCTTCCCTCCTCGATGTCATTCACCTCTCCTGCACCCACACCAGCCAGCATCAAGGAGCGCCGTCAATGTCAGACAGTTGTGTACCATCAGTTAGAAGTGGCAGAGGCCCAATAACTTCTGAGCTTGCCTTAAAAAGAAGTGTCCAGATGCTCGTATCCACTTGGCAAAACCTACTAAAATCTGTACGAAGGAAAGCACATCTTTTCCAATTAGAATGATATTTGTTAATGCTGACGGCAAAATAATAGATTGAACCACGTGAAACTGCTGTTTTTCCAGGCCAAAGACAGTTAATTACCAGCAATTCCATATGGTTCAAACTAACAGAGTACAGACGATCATCTGCACCAGTATTGGCACGTACTTAACTAGGACTTGAACTATGAGTTTGTCACCTGAGACGTGTAACAAGATAACCAAACATATTTCAGAAACATTTCAGACTGTGGCAATTTTCTTAGGAAAGGAAATGAACTTCTATGTCACATCTTTCTTTTTTTGTATTGTCATTTGGTATCCATTTATTGAATCCCTACGTCAAGTTCTGCCTGAGCGTCCAATGAGACCTGTGTTCTGTTGGAAGAGACAGACGTGCGATGAGGGCTGTGTGAAAGGAAGCCAAGGTTCATAGGAATATGTCAGAGGTCTGCCCAGTGTCCACTAGAGGGGTCCAGGCAGACTCTTGGAGGAGACAGTATCTTGGCTGGGTTTTCAGGGATGCATAGGGAAAGCCAAACTAAAGTTCAGGAGTCAATGGAGAGAGGCGGGGTTGGTCAGGACAGGGTCAGCTTCTCGGTAGTCCTGGTTCCAAAAAAGTTTGGCTTAAAATTTTTCCATTCACAGCATCTCTGGCTTGTTCCTGCTACTCTGACTCATTATAATCCTGCCATTTCCAGCATTAACTAGGGCAAGTGGTCTCAACGAATAAATAGCAATATTAAAATACCATCAGGGAAGATTCATCATATTAAGCTTCTAATTGGAGAGGAAAAACATCTTGAAGCTTCATAGGTATTTCTGTTTAGTCTGGGGACCAATGTCATATTAATTGACTAGATAAATACTTGGGGAGCTTGATCTTGCTGCTCACATTGTCATTTCTTCCAGTTCCATTAAAATTTTACAGAATCTCCAGTCACTAAGAATAATATAAAACAAACCTAAAACTCACTTACAGAAAAAAAAATGTGCAAGGCGTGAGGTCCACTCCTGCAATAACCTTCTTGTGTGGTGGTTGCCATTTGAGATTGCCCAGGTTGGCATTTAATTCTCACGGCATGTGAAGCCCGGGTTCTTGCTAATTTAGCTGCAGGTCAGCCCTCACTCTGCTTTAGAACGGCATTAAGGGAATTGTCTTCTCTGGCTGGGAAAGACCATTGGAATCCAGAGAAGGAAAACAAAGGGTGCACTCCACAGAGAAGCTGCCAAACACACAGACCTTTCATGTTGAATTACACTTGTCACCCTCAGATGTGTGTTGCTGGCATCGCCCGCCCGATCTGCGCCGTCAAACCCTCCCCAATCAGATTGCACAGTGAGCATTCCACGGCTGCAACCCAGGGAGAAAATTGAATACTTTTTCTACATCTCATTATCAAAGCAAAGACAGAACAGTAACTGCCCAATTCAGCTTATATAAGAAATTCAATGAATTACATTGCCATGAATTAAACAGAAAAAGTCCCAATGTTAGCATCTCTGGGACTGAGAGGGCAGCAACAATAGAGCTTCCTTGGCCAGAATCACAGACCTCTGCACCGGGAGCACAGGCTCGAGTCTGATGGTCATATTGAGGATCTTGTCTGCTCTTCCCTTCTTTCTCTCGTAGTTCCTTCTGCAACCTTTTCAGTCTTTAAGACTTTGATCGAGGAGTCGTCAGTTCTACTTTGTCAGCTAAACTCAGCTAAATGACTACGAGCTAAGATGTATATGCACTCCTTTTAGCTAAAGGGCTTCTGCGGTGAGGAGTACGGAAGTTGAGGGAGTGAGGGCAGAGCATTAGACTGTTTCCCAACTGGGACACTTAAAGGAAATCTCCTAATTGAAGCAAAACACATTCAGAGAGAAGGGCACAAATCACATGTGCACAGTGCCTACCGTTGTGAAACCTGCACCCAGATAAGAAACAGAACATACCCCAGACGCCCCTCCCTGAGCCTCCGTCCTGCTCCTCCCACACCACCTGGAATCACTGTCCCGACTTCTAACACCATCGATTCATTTGACCTCAAAGTGGGATACTATCAAGAGTGCCAGTAATTGTGCTGGGACAACAGGCACAAACCCAGACTCTCCATGACAAACCCAGATTTATGTAACCATAAATATTAGTCACGTTTGGTCTGTTTCCCAAGGCACTTTGCACTGTCTCCTGTTCCAATACCTGCCGTGTTTGGCATATTTGTTAAATATGCAACAAACTCCTGCTACTGGAGGTCAACGTCAAGTCTGATTCTTCGTGTTTGTCTTCCAGTACCATTCAGTGACTGCCTCACGCCACCAGGGGCTAGGTGAAGGATCCAGAAAGCACTTGTGTTTCCAAATGCCCCGTCCCTCATTATCAGGCTGTGCAGAGAATGCACCGTTTTATCTCCGTCCTGGCCTGACAGTGGGATTTTCTGGAGGAAACTTTTGCCTGAGTAAAGACTCCTATCAGCCAAGAGTTGGCCTGGCCCCCTCCCACAGTCAAACCATCACAGGACTTGTGGCTCTGAGCTGGTCCTGCCCATTCTCTGTGCATGCCTCCCCGTCTTGGATGTGTATGTGGGGGGAGGGGAGTGCGCTGGCTGGGGAGACAGAGACTCTCCCTGACTCCTCAGGCCCCTCTAAGCTCTTTAGGCCTCGACCTTCAGTGTCCACCTTGGTCGGGCCTGCATCATCCAATTTTAGCAAGAACCTTAAGTCAGCTTAGAAAGAGCCCCCAC
Source organism: Equus caballus (assembly GCF_041296265.1). Taxonomy (NCBI): domain Eukaryota; kingdom Metazoa; phylum Chordata; class Mammalia; order Perissodactyla; family Equidae; genus Equus; species Equus caballus. The sequence continues at coordinate 22,674,107 of NC_091706.1, read as the reverse complement.
CCTCAATATGTGATGACGCTTGACATCTGATCAAATTCCTCCTCCCTGGCCCTTGGTATCTGAACACGCTGGCCTGCCCTCAGCAAGAGTCCTGCCAAGTCCATTTAGCTACAATGCCCCCTTACTCCTGATGCTGCCTCTTAGTAGTTTTCCATCCATTGCCCGGACCCTGCTCCTTGGCTATAAATCCCAACTTGTCCACGCTGTACTTGGAATTGAGCCCAACTCTAACCTCAGCTCTCTTTTCCCCAGTTACAATCGTAGGACTCTGGTTTTCCTTGGGAGAGAGGGAACATGTGTGCACATATGTGTGTGTGTTTTCTTCTTTGTTTTGCTACCACTGGCTGATGTTAAAACAAAAAGATTCTTTTCCAGCCCCCACCCCCTCCCTCCTTGCATCCACCATTTGACCTGAAGGCAAATGAAGCCATTCAAATATTTGTTCATCGTGTCATCTGTTCCCATCCGACCTTGCAATTCCTGTCATGCCCCACATGTCAGTTTGAAGCATAACGTCATTAATACCTCCAGTGCACTAATGGATGCTTCACACATGAACGCATTAATGAAATGTGTTATTGTTTTCCCTCACAGGACATTAACAATCTACCTCCCGCTGCGCCCGAAGCCCCGCGGAGCTGCTGAAAACCACTAGCTATCAAATGAACCCTCAGTTCCGCCTCAGTAACTTTAAGTTCAAGTTTATCACTGAAGCGTCACTCATGTGAGAAGAAGATACAAGCCTCGGAGGGCGGTGGGGCCCAGCTTCAATTACCATAAAGGGTAACGGGAGGCCCTGGCTGCGGGGAGGGGAGCCGGAGTGAGCGCCTTCGTGGAAACAGACCCTGTCAAGATGAAATAGGAAAGATCTGGGTGTCACGGGGATGATTTGTTTCTTGTTTCTCCCCTTTGTCTATGGGCTGATGGTTTGAATAATGAAGACGGTATTGGTTTTCTTCTCGAGCACGCCAGCACAGGAGGTCTGCTTTTCTGATGGCACAGCTGACATATTAAGAGGGATTAAAGTTTCTGTACACGGGCAATGTTTAAATTAGCTTCCTTAAGCCCCAAAGAGATCGTTCCAGCTGATCGGCAAAATGAACCCCAGCACGGCCGGCAGCCACCCTGCGCAGGTTGCCTAAACAGAGCCGCGGTGTCCTGTTTGGTCAGCTGTTTTGCAAAATCAGAAGAAAAGGAAAGGTAATTCCCTTTCAACATTGCCTCAGCCAGTATTTCTTCTGTAATTAAAATTGAAAGCTTTCCCCAACAGGTTCTCAGAGGCTCTCTCCGAGAAACAGATTTCTCTTTTCCTGTACAATTAAACGCAAATTGTAAGGTGCCCGACCGCGCGGTGGAGAAGCAGTGCCTGGTCGGAGGTGTTCCGGCGGAGGCTGGGGGAAGCTTTTGTGTTGGGTTAGCTGTTAGGAAATGCTAATTGCTTTTTCTTTGGCCATTAGGCACTAATCCCCGCCGAGCCGGAAATCTTTCCAGGCTGGGGCCAGAAAGGTGAGTGGAGAGGTACAGCACAGATGCCTCACGCAGAGCCACCTGTACCTGGGAGTTCTTGCATGGCCAGGAAGACGGTTACTGGCCCAGCGTTGATGCCAACACTGTGCCCCATAACTCCTGTTATTCTTGTCCTGGGGAGCAGGCGTAAGAGTAGGTACTCAATGCGGTCTCTGAATGTCTCAGGGCACTAAGCTGTACCCTAAACATAAGCTTCCACTGGCAATTAAGCATCTAATCAAACACTCCTGGCTCAGGAACAAAAGTGGAGGCTTAACTCCTTCCTGGGCTGCGGGCCCCAACAACGGTTGCCTGCCTGTCAGAGCCGTGTGCCTCCCTCCCCACATCTGCTCCTCTGAAGGGGAGAAAACCCACAGCGAGCTCCCGACCTCAGGCACGGCCATGCTGAACAGCTTAGGGAGGCGGCTCCTTTGAGAGCCGCGTGTTCTGCTGCTCACAAACGCCACAAGGCAAAATGGGCTGGAGCCACATGGCCCCAAACACCTCTGCCTCCGCACATCTCATCCCAGAAATGCCCTTTACTTTAAAAGATCCAAGCGGCCGGATTTGTGACCAGAGATGACCATTTTCCTTCCATTTTATTTTAGCCCTATGCAAAGAGCCTCTGGGATGGGCCTGTGGCTCCTGCCCCTCTGGGGTTCACACAGTGTGTGGTGGCCCCCTGCCTTTGAGTGTGGGCGAACCTGTGACTTATTTCTAAACAACTGAGAATGGCAAAAGGGAAGGTAGATATTATGAAGGTCCCAAATCAGTTGATCTGGAGTGAATCAGAGGGAGATTATTCCGAGTGGCTTGAGTTAATCAGGTGGAAGCCGTTAAATGAGGGACCAGGCCCTTATAGGACAAAGATTCTCCTTGCTGGCTTGATGCCATAAGACACCATGTTGCAGAAGCCCACATGGCAAGGACTGCAGGTGGCCTCTAGGACTTGGGGTGGCCACCAGCTGACAGCCAGCAAAAAGTTGGGACCCTCAGCCATAGAACAACCAGGAAATGAATTCTGCCAACAAGCCGAATGAGCATGGAAGTATATTCTTTCTCTGTTTGCTGTCCAGATGAAAATGAGTTCGGGCCAACAGTTTATTAGAATCCAGTGACATCCTAAGCAGAAGACCCGGTTAAGCTGTGCCTGGACTCCTGACTCATGGAACCTGTGAGATAAAACCTGTGTTGTGTAAGCCACTAAGTCCGTGGTTATTTGTTATGCAGCTTTAGATAACTAATATAATCCCTCAACATTCAGATCCTCCATTTTTAAACTACTGGTGATTCAGTCATATTGTAGCCGTGGTCCTCCGTATTAATATCTTTAAATCACCAATAAATTGGTATATTCCTTCAATTCATTGCCCCTTGGGTCCATGGTGAGTATTTTTTGAGACAACTGGTTGAGATACTCTGACAATCATCTCTCATTTCTTCTCAACCCCGCCTTTTTTGCCACTGAGACAGCCCACGTAGCAAAGAAAGATCTTAAAATGAGTAGAAAACTACATTAAACGAAGAGATACAGGTCCTATACTTGCCATACAAATATTACAAAGACATATTCTCTTTCTTTTAATCAAGCTTTCTATATATTGCTAAAAAAATGTGCACAAATAAAGAGAAAATCATATCTTATTCTTGTTTGTCTTAAGCTTCAGGCTCATGTAGTCTTCAGTTCATAAACTTCCAGAAAACTTTCAAAGTTCTCAACAAATATGTTTTGTAGTGCTGATCATTTTAGAAGTCAAGTGTCATATACCAACAGGGTTGGTTTTTTTTCTCATAGAGGTTGACAAGCTGAATCTATTTACATGGAAGAGCAGGCCAAGAAATGCCAGGATAGCTTTGAAGACTCCAAACATCAAATATGAAGAATTATTATAAAGTGACACTAATTAAAACAGTGTGATATTGGCACAATGATTTAAAAATAATAAACCAACATATTAAAAAGAGATGCCCAACACAGGCCCATTCATGTACTGAAATCTGATATATGGTAGATGTGACATTACAAATCAGAGGGGAACAATGTTCTGAGCAGTAAATAGTACCCCACAATAGGCTCCCAATATGGGGGTGGGGAATAACTAAATTCCCAAATGAACCTTGCTTCAGTTTTATTTAATAATGTAGTTAGTTATTATGTTAATAATGTAGTTATTGAACTACAAAGCAAAGAGAGGTAAATAAAGGTACAAGCCAATATTTTTAAACTATAACACAGTAAATAGTTACATAAATCAAGTGACTTCATTGTATTTTGCAATCATCCTTTTATCATTTTAAAATAATTTAGGGTTGAGCCAGCCCTGATGGCCTAGTGGTTAAAGTTCGGTGCTCTCTGCTTTGACGGCCCAGGTTTGGTTCCCAGGTGCAGAACCACACCACTTGTCTGTCAGTAGCCATGATGTGGCAGTGGCTCATGTAGAAGGGCTTACAACTAGAATATACAACTAGAATATACAACTATGTTCTGGAGCTTTGAGGAGGGGAAGAAAAAGAGAGAGAAGACTGGCAATAGATGTTAGCTCAGGGCAAATCTTTCCCAGCAAAAAAATAATAATAATAATTTAGGGTTCATTTGGGCTTACTGACCTTTTTAAAAATTCCTGCCTGTGATTCAGCTCTTAAACATATGTGCTTAATTTGTGATTGAGAAAGGAGATCTATTAAAAAATAGTTTAACGGTGCCAGCCTATTGGAGCAGCGGTTAAGTTCGCATGTTCCGCTTTGGCAGCCCCGGGTTTGTGGGTTCGGATCCCGGGTGCGGACATGGCACCACTTGTCAAGCCATGCTGTGGCAGGTGTCCCACATATAAAGTAAAGGAAGATGGGCACAGATGTTAGCTCAGGGCCAGTCTTCCTCAGCAAAAAAAAAAAGAGGAAGATTGGCGGCAGATGCTAGCTCAGGGCTAATCTTCCTCCAAAATAAAAATAAAAAATAGTTTAACATGCCTTTGGCCTAACAAAAGCCAAACACAGGATGATACAGTGTTTGGGATGTATTGCAAAATCATCGGATTGTGGAGATTGGATGGGAGTGTGAATGAAACAAGATAGGTCCTGAATTGACAAGGATTGAAGCAAGATAATGGGCATCTAGGGAGTTATTACACTATTCTCTCCACTTTGGTATGTTTGAAATTTTCCATAATAAAGAAAGTTAAACAAAAAAAGAAAGCAAGGAAAAGGCTGTTTGGCTCAAATTTCTCTCTAAGTATCTCAAGTAAGAAAGTAAAAGTTACATAGAACTCATGTGCTATTATTTCCAAAACACGCACACACATATACATGTGCACATATCTAATGTGTATATATGTATATAGGCATAATGAAAATATATATGTGAATATATACTATATGTGCAGGTGTGTTTTTTATATATATTATATATATAGTATGTGTGTGTGTGTGTATGTCATAACTTTTTGGAGCAGACAGGTCTGTATTCTCATGTCTTCATGTTACCATGGAGGATCCTGAGCTCTCGTGGGTGGCTGTCTTCTGTTTGCCCCTCCAGTTCCCCTCTCCACCCTTCTCTGGTGAGAGGGCACCTGCGTGGGTGAGGCCCACAGGATCCTGGCCCCTGTGGCTTCTAGTTGGGTCTGGACAATGCAGAGCACCAGAGAGATGGAGCCTCGAAGTGGGCTGACTACGTCCCTCCGCTGAAGGCCACTGTACCTCTCGAGGAGGCCAATTCTACAAGACCTTCTTCTGCTGGCTTCCCAAAACTGATTGCTCTCTTTTTCCTTTTGGACATAGAGGTTGCATCAGCTCAGTTGCTACCATCCCCACAGTCCTGCACAATCCCTTTTTTGAGGGTTGTACTCCTACCTTTGTAATAGTTTTGTGTGGCGTCTGTTTTCTATTTGGACCCTAATTACCACCCTCTTCATTAAACAAGAGATGACACATAATTATTATGAACAGAGATGGGAAGATTATTATACTCTCTATAAATGTACAAATATTCCCGACACAGCAGTTATGTCCTAGGTGAATCCCAAGCTGGACACAACATAGACAGGCATAAAGGGAAAGAGAGATGTGGAATTTGGGGTATGTATCATCTAGATACTTTGAATACTAGATACTTTGATACTAGAAACCAGTTCCCTTTGCTAATAGAATTGGAGGGAGCTGAGAGTAGAGTCCTTACTCTGAGAAGGTCAAATTTTGAGAGTAACTCAGCTCTTCCAACCTTCCCCACATCGAAACCTAGACTTGGTGTTATAGCATTATTACAGGGCATCAAACACTGCACTATAATTACCTGAGTACATGTGTTTATCTCCTCTACCAGTCTATGAGCAATTCGAGGAAAAGAATCTGTCTTATTCAACTTCATATCCCCACCATCTAGCATAGTCTCTGGCACATAACAGTCACACAAAAAATGTTAGTTGAATGAATAAATGCATGCTTGAATGAATGAATGCCACTGGGGCCGGTGTGTTCCGTAGCAGGCTCTAAACAGAGGGTCTTCTCACCTTCTAGTCACCATCTGCCTTCCAAAAGCAGCACCAAATCCAAATGTGACCTTGGTACCAGAGAAAAAAGAATCTTTCCATCTGAATCGCTCCCATCTGCTTGGCCACAGCCAACATAAGGTCTTGAGGCTGAGACATACCTTCATTTGTTAAAAGGGGGAGGGGGAGCAGATGGTAAATGAAGGTACTAAAGCTCATTAATTCCTAATGGAGGCTTCCTCCTGGATGTCATGAGAACAAAGAGAAGGAAGAGCCAAAGGAGGAGTGTTTGGGAAATTAAGTAGGCAGCTGGAAGAGGTTTATGAAAGGTATAAACCCTCAGGGAGCTTTCCATTAGAGAGGATAATAATATCCATACTTGACAATGGCATAGTTCTTCACGACCAGCAAAACACTCCTGCACACATTATTTCAATGGGGTCTCAGAAAATGATTGTGAGACGGAAAGGAGAGGTTTTATTTTCCTGATTATGTAGATAAAGAAAGTGTGGCTCAAAGAAGTCAAGGGACTTACCCTGAGTAACGCGGCTGGAAAGCGATAGAATAAGGATGGAATTAAAATATTCTGACTCTGATTTAGTTCTCTATCCATTTCATGACTATAAATGGGGAGAGTGACCTTCAGCCCAACTCTAAAGAGCAAGCGACAGTCCACCCAACTCAGTTTTCTCACACCACACTGTCTTCTCTTCGATGCTCATTACCAATCATTTAATTAATTAGGTAATTAATTAATGACCTTTCATTTCTGATTGGTAAGTGGGACATAAAGGTTCTTATGAGCCTGGAGTTCTTATTTCCTTATGTGCCCATAGAAAACACTATAATCTATTTCAAGTCAGAACAGAATGGAAGTTTTCTTCTAAGACTGGGTTAATGTCATTTCATTTCTTCCCACCGTTCCCAACACAAAACAAATGTGTTCACATATATAGTTGCATGGAAATTGAGAATTAAGTATTGTACTTTGATCTTATAGGAAGTGTGCAGTATAAATCTGAGACAGCACTAAATGTGAATACTTCATTATTAAGGGCTTGCTAGTAAGCCTGGGTATTCACATGCGATGTCAGTTGATCAAAAAGAAGCGAATTACCTAAAAATGGACTCTGTATTAACATTAACTTGCCCCTTAAAGCCTTGTTCCTCTCTCAAAGGTACACAGCTGACCTAGTTCATCAGTGAGTGGAAAAGAGTAAAGAAGATGTTCTGTTTAACCAGCATCAATTGCTTATAGCTATCCAGTTCTCAATATCCTTTTCCCCCCCAAGGAAGCATTCAGCCAACATTTTTATTGGACTGATGCCCAGATGTGCTCCATTAATTCATGCAACTACCTTTGTTGGAGTGCTCCAGGCATTATTACTCATGAATCCTACAGAGCACAAATATATTTCTAGAAATATTGTCATTTGTATTACATATGACCTTAAAGCACTTTCATAAATTATACCTTCAAAGCGAACTAGAGAGCATGGGAGTCCTTTGCTTTTTCAGTCATCTTAATTTCACTAGACACATTGCATTTTATTTACATATGCCATGTAACTAAATTGGTTTCAGTGAGCTGGGTCCTTTGGTTTCATCAGCACTATCATAAGGTATTTTTGATGATGTGTGATCTTTAAATCTGTAATAGGTATCTTTCTAATCTGTGGGTTTCATTGGTTCAAACACGTCTTGCAAGTGTGCCTTCCTGAGATGTGTTATGGCCATGATGGAGGCTCCTAGGCTCTGGTTTATTTCTGGTATTGTAACTATTAAGTAGCCAAACAAGAAAAACAAAACAAAACAAAAATTATACTTTGGCTGCATATATATTAGAGCATTTAACTTGAAACCTGTTCATTTTCTGAAGTTTTGGCAATGGAAATATACAGCCACTTAATTATTAAATTAGTTACTTTGTCCTAAAAAGTTGTTAGTACCTCAGCACGGTAATAAGAAAGTTCTTTCTCAAAATAATCAATCTTTGATTTCAAACTGATTATAAAGTGGGCACTATTTTTTACCCAAAGTCTCCAGGAAATCTTTTGGTAAACATTCTTGTTTCATAATAGGAGATTAGATGAATAAAGCATTATTCATGGAAAGAAAATAAGTACTTTGACCTACTATGCTATGTTCAAAAAGAAAGTAGAATCAAAATGTATTAAGATATCCTGGACTGAAGATGGTCTGGAACACAGAAAATCTCGATTATCTGTGAAACCTTGAGCAAAGCTCCTCTCCTTTGGCTGCAGACAGAAAGCAACAATGTCATTCAGCTATTTACTTCTGGCTCCTGTACTAAGAAGGAACTGCTTCCTGCTTTCTGTGAAGGAAAGGTGAACTGTGAATAAATATCACTGGGGTCAATTACTGCCTGCACATTCAGGTAACAGGTGGCTTGCAACAAAATAGTGTAAGAAGCAAAATGCATCTGTAGCAGCAAAATCTGTCTTAGGCATGATTGAGGGTAGAAGATTAACTGTGGATAAATATTTGTGTTGCCTGGCAAAGCTCAGCAAGTTCCAAGATGAGGAAAGCTCTTGCATCCAGATATGGAGTTTTCCATGAGAGGTCTAGAACCTTCCAACTTCAGAATGTGTCTGGATGTCCTCTTCTCTTCTAAGGTTACACTGACATGATCTTGGAGAAATGAGAGCTGAGCCTACTCCTAGACATTATCGGAGAAGAGGAACGGCACTTTCCTGGGTTAACCACGTTGCGTCTATCTAATTCATTGTACGTGGTACATTTATCATGCTTAAAATTCATCCCAAATCCACCTGTCCTTTCTTTTAGCAGCATTCATTCATTCATTCATTACTTATTGAGTGCCTCTCATATTCTAGGCACAACTTTAGGAGCTGAAATTCAGCAGAGAACAAAGGAGACAAAAATTCTTCCTCTTGTGGTCTTTATTATTCTAGCAATAAAGTGTTCAGTTCTCAGTAACATCCGTACTTCTTGTAAGAAATTGGGTCAACTTCTTTGATCAAAGCTAGTTTTGCTGGAATTTAATTCCTTTAACAAAAAACTCGGCTACATGAAAACCAACATTAGGTTTATTCTCACAATTTGACAACATTTTTGACTGGTTCTTTTCTACCATTTTTCATTTTCATGTTCCATGGGAGTGAACCCTGAACTGAAGAACACCGGAAGGACACCCACTTCCACCCCATATGCATGCTTGGAGGGGTGCACATGGAAGGTGAAGAAAGAAGGGGCCTAGCCAGCCATACGGCCCAACCAGCCCTGGGAAAAATGGAACTGCCTTTACTTCATATTTCCCAGGAAGGAAATAGGGAACGGTGGCACAGTAACAACCACTCCTGCTGATTCACATCCACTGCTGCTACCTCCGTTGTGCTTTGCTTCATGTACATTAGGAGATTCAGTCCTCATGGCAACCCCACAGGAACAGCGGAGAAAACTGAAGCTGAAAAGGTGGGTGACTTCCCTTCAGTTAAGAGCTGTAGCAAATGGTGGTGCCCGGATTCAGCTTGGGTCTGTCTGATTCCAGTAGCTACTCTCTTATGAGAAACAAATGATGTTATTTAGCTGATGAAACCATAGAAGGAAATTATTAAACTTGAACCACCAGTATTTCATATCTCACAGAATGAGATTATCCAGGATGAAGAGGACACATATTCTGAATCTCACCCATGCATTTGCAGCTCCTTCTCTGAGTGTTAGCTACCGTAATAAAAGCATTGTTTTGGGGGCTGGCCTGGTTGCACAGTGGTTAGTCCACATGTTCTGCTTCAGCGGCCCAGGGTTCACTGGTTTGGATCCCGGGTGCAGACAAGGCACCGCTTGTCAAGCCATGCTGTGGCAGGTGTCCCACATACAAAGTAGAGGAAGATGGGCACGGATGTTAGCTCAGGGCTACTCTTCCTCAGCCAAAAGAGGAGGATTGGCAGCAGATGTTAGCTCAGGGTTAATCTTCCTCAAAAAAAAAGCATTGTTTTTGTCCTCAAATACTCCTATAACAAGACCATTCATGCCTGTATTGATCAAAATTTAAAAGACAGAAATATTAGTGCGGATATCTAATCGCATACCTTGGATAGAGTAGCTTTGAGTGCTTCCACTTTTGAAGACAGAGAAGTATCAGACAGGAGGAAAGTCCACTTCAGTTTCTTCCAGGAAGAACCAAGATTCACAACTCTGAGAATAAAGAAAGAACAGACCTTGTCAGGACATTTGGTTCTGATAAACTAGCAACAAAATGATTCCAAAATGCAACTATGTAGAAGTAGCTAAGAAAAATTTGAGCTAGAGAAAGTCAGAAACAATTACTGCAGTCAAGATATGATTATTATTACACATATTTTTATACTTAGGAGTGACTTTTCCCTCACTTTCTTTTCCTTACTAAACTTAGAATTTTATGGTTTATCAATGTAAGTTGGTAAGTGAATAGTAAATTTAGCATTATCTTGATAATAATGCATATTCCTTATAAAAACATAAGTCCCTGGAGCCTTAGTCTCCCAATTCCCCTTCTTTTATGCCCACAAAGTTGCCTCTGTCTAGCATTGAGCCCTGACTTGCTCAATCAAACAAAACAAAACACAAATCATCTAGTGATAGCAATTTAATGAAGACTTGGCCCAGAGGACAAAAAAATGCCATTTAACCTAAAACAATAGGATGTCATCATGCTCTAAACCACTCATTTGGAATTAACCATAAATCCCCAAGTAATATCCCCGAGTAATGTCCCTGAGTTGTCTTTTCAGGTGAACCTAATAAAAACTTATTGAACATTTTCCATGTGCAAAGCACTGTGCTAGATATTAGGAACAAGGAGGTGACTAGAAGGTGGGGCTCTCTTCTCTGCAATCTGTCATAGAAGAAAGGAATGGATGCAAATAATCCTGACAGAAGGGTAATGCTATCTTGATATGATTATATTTTATCCTTTCTGATTTATTGTAAACCCTTGAAAGCCAGAAATTTGTATTTTCCAGAATCTTTGCACATCTGAGTGCTTTAATCACTCATTTAGTGAAGGACAGAAACCCAACTCAAATTACATTAAAAAATATTGGCTTGTATATTCTAAAGTCCAGGTGTAGCTTGATCTGCTTCAGGCACAGTTGGATCAGGCTTTCTAAAGGGGACATAAGGATTTCTCTCTTCATTCCTTGGCTCTGGTTTTCTCTATATTGGTTTCATTCTCAAAGACCCTTTTATATACAGTGGGATTAAAAACAGCCCCAGGAATACTACACCTGGTTAGTAACCCTGGAAGAAAGAGTTTCTCTTCCCAACAATTTTTGCAAAAAATCATGTAATTCATTCCTAATGGGCTGTTTTAGATTATGTGTCCATTACCATACTGGAGCCAGAGGAAAGGAAAACACTCGTTGGCCAGTTCAAGTCATGTGCACCTGGAGCACATGGGAGACCCAAAGCATATGACTGAGAGCAGTAGAGGGAGAGTCCCCAGAGGAAAACCAAGTGTAGTTACCATGGGAAAGGAAAATGTTTTCTAGGCAAGACAAACAACATGTGTCCACCACAAAAAGTACTCAGCAAATATTTGTAAATTGCTGTATTGATTAGTAAGCCTGGGATAAGTGAGATGATGATAAATATGATGTGTAGGGAAACGTAGCCAAGATAAATCGTGAAATGAAGCCACAGAGGTAGGCAGTATCCTGCACGGCCTCTTGGAAATAAATCAACAAAAAGGAGCTGATCTTGACTGTTTGCAGTGTTTGATGAGCATTAACTGTAATCAGTAAACAATCCTGAGGACCTGCTAACGTGAGCTCTGCCTTCTGTGATAGGAAAGTGGTGTCACAGGTATCAGGAGGTGAACGTGGTTCGTTGTCTGTGATTGCCAGAAAACAAGAGAAGAAAAATCAATAAAATGAAATAGAAATCTTAAAATCAGCTCTTGGATCACAACACATATAATTATGAAAACTGGACTGTATTAATCAGACTTTCATGCACCACATAAAAAATCTTTCCTACAAAGTCACAAGGAAAAGGTCCATCTTATTTGAACTATGGAATGATCTGAATTGGTGACAATATACACATGCTTCAAGAAAATAAATTAGTCCTGTAAAAACAATGTCTATAAAAACATGCTTAAACTTTGATACTACATTATATTTGCATTATATTTTAGAGGTAGAAGAACCTTTAAAAATGTGCTAATACATTTTATTTTGTTTTTCTTAAATAACGTCATTTCCATTATTATATTAATTTAAACCACTTTTAATTAATGCATTAAAAGCTTTGAGTAGTTCTTACCTCACCCACCCAGGGACTGAAGTAAGTGTCAAGAAGCCTTCAGGTCCAGCTACATGCCTCCAGGAAAGGCTACACCTACAGTATCACGGACCTCACGTGTCTATCTTGGCATCTCATAGTTCATGCTACCTGCCCAACGCCTAGCGAAACTCTATTTTTACATGGAAATGATTCTTTGAAAAAATTATAAAGCCATAATTTTCCATTTATTCATTCAGAAACAGTTTTTAGTTCCTAAAAACACTGTGCTAGGTAATAGGATTCAAAAATGGTCCTGCTCCTAAGGAACTCACAGACTAAAGAAGACTCCCAGGTAAGCAAAAACGTCTCCATCCAGTATGATGAGCAGTGGAACAGAGGAACATGCCCGGCGAGGGGCGCTGCAATCCCTTATTTGCACCTGATCACACTAGTTGGCCATTCCCAAATAATTCCTAACACGTTAATCCCAAAAGTTTATACGTTCCTAATGTCTCTATGATTTCCACACTGAGGAATTCCCTAATTGTACCAAAAGCAAAGAAGATAGTGTTTTATATGGAAAAACTGCTACAGACCAATCATGAACAGTGATTGACTGTATCTGATACCAAACCAGAAAAAACACTCCGCCATGATAACATTGCCAGGACCTCAACATTTTTCAAACTGCGAGGAGCAGTAGGACTGAAACGAATCTCGTCATGAACACAAACAAAATGATTGAATGGAAACAGTTTGTGTAAAAGCATACACTTGACATTTCCGCTCTAGACACACAGATTAAGAGGCTGTCTCTCAATGGAAATCAACTCAAAAGTTGAGTCTGACTTTCTCCTCCCTCAAAAAATGATTTGCAGGTATTTGTGGCCTTTCGTTTTGGCTTGACTATTATTCCACATTTTACTTGTAATTCTTCTTACAGAAGACTAAGAACACTTATTTGTTTTTCAGCCAGGTTTATTGAGGTATAATTTACAGCCAGTAAAAGTCACCCTTTCTAGCGCACACTTCTAGGCATCTTGACAAATGGATATAGCCATGCAACCACCACCATAATGAAGACAGAGAACAGTTCCATCATCCTGAAAAGTTTTCTCTGCCCCTTCGAAACCAACCTCTAGCCCCTGGCAATCACTAACAAGTTGTCTGTTCCCATAGTTTTACTCTGTCCAGAAAGTCATAAATGTCATCAAAAAGTATGTAACATTTTGAGTGTGGCTTCCTTCACTTAGCACAAGGCATCTGACATTTCTCCGTGTTGTTGTGTGTGTCTGTCAGAAAGTGTGGATTGGAATAGTGTCCTTTAGAGTCTCCCTTATTTTCTAAAGCAAAAGTCAATATGCAAAACCTGGACCTCATGCCATTTACAGCTTTGTCCCTGGGTAAGAAGGAAGAGACATAAATATGGCTGTTTGTTCCTCAGCACATCACGGAAAGGATAAACACTCTCAAGGGATAATCACAATCTATGGTTATTATAGGCACTAAATTGTATGTTCATAACATCCAAACCTTTGTTAATCAAGTGAAAGGGTACTCAAATTAATTAGGAGACACAAGTCAGAGCTTGGGGGTGGTGGTCATTATTTTTTCATTATGGCAATAGGAATGGCATACACATTTGTAATTTAAGGGTACAACACATTAATTTTCTTATCTGACCCACCATTTGTAAAATGGGATTACTATTGAGGCAAAGAAGATAGACCTCTTAATTGGAGTGGGAGGCAATGGATAGAGGCTCCTGTTTCTCAACCTTTAGTAATTCTGCTCCACCTTCATAATTTTGGCTCTACCCACATATCACCCACATCACTATTTATTTAACAATTTATATTATATGGTTCACAGTTTTACTAACATAAGTTTACTTTCAAAAGAAACTTTTTCCTACAATTTTTAATGGAAAGCCTTTGCCATAAATAAGTCTATGAAAAATATCCAACAATTTAAAAACTCTACTGAAATGAGTCAATGTGCCACCCAAATCATCCTGAGTTCTTGAGCATCACCAGTGGGACATATGTACACACTCACATACACCTTTGGAAACACTGCAACCACAGCAGCTGTCCTGTGCTTTAAATGCTTTCTCCTTGACCATGTATTCTCTGCACACTCAGGGCACAGAGTCAGCTTAAGAACTCTAGTAAAGCATTAAAACCTACTTAAAATTGCAAAATGTGATATGTCTTTCTATCTATATCGTGCATTGGAAGCCTACTGCTTCTTTGCCAAAGAGTCACCAAGGCTGATTTTCATGGACATATGGACCAGATGCACTTTCTTACTCTTCTCTTCAAAGTGGCTCTTGCCAAACAAGGCCAAGGCCGGTATGATTTCAGCAACACCCCCGCATTAGCTCACAGTTGGCATATGGTCTGTATCTCCTTACCCTAGACTGAAAAATGAAACAGAGCTTTGGCCCCAAAAGACTTAAAGAATTTGTTTATCAAAGAGCATATTCATATCTTCATGTTAATATAATCTTCTTGTGTATTTGACAGTTGCTGTAGGATTCTATGCAGATAAGCAATGTATTTTGTAAGGAAACGCATTATTGAAATCATTTCTGACCCATGGTCACTATGCCCCTTGACAAGGCAATTGACCTTCACGGTGTTAATCATTTCATCTGTTGTTAATCATCTCATCTGTTTGAAAGGGACTAAAATGTTTGTCCCGTTTCCTGTTTAATAAAGCTATCAAAAGGATTGATGAGAGAAAACCTCTAGAACACTTCAAGCGCTTTCCAAAAGGCAGCAGTAAAACAGCAGGTGCCTCTTGTGAACATACATTTGTCTTCTTCCCGTAAACTCATCCTGAAGGACATCAGGCTTCCAGCTTACATTTAATTGGCTGATTATGTTGTCATTCTTGAGCTCCTTGCCAAGTCACAGGGAAGAGTTTTCTTGGAACCCGTAGTTTCCAAACTTTCTCCAGCTATGCAGTTTAATTACATCTAGCAAAATGACAACAGAGCTCATAATTAGCCTGGAGATTAATTACACCTGAATCAGTCCAAACACCACAGCTACCAAATTCAACACAGGTGCTTAGGCAAAGAGAGGAGAGTTTTCTCACTACCCAACAGAAGGTGGACATGGAAGATACGCCCTATGACTCTCTTCCCGTGAGCTTAAACATACAACCTGCGCAAAATGCCTTTTGTCTTTATAGCCAGGACATCCCTAAGTATTTTAAAGAGAACCAGACTCACAAACATTCCAAATGGTGATACCAAATATTCTGAAATGTCCAATAACCAGGGTAAACTTTCTTTCTATGCAAATTTCTGCAACCTAGGGCTCCCTTTCCCCTTCTCATTTTATTAAGGAGTCTAGAAACCCTGCATAATTCATATGCTGTTTTCTAAACTGTGAATGAAAGAGTGATACAGAGAAAATTAAAAAGCAAGCAAAAAATCTTACTGTGCCTTGTGTTCATCCTGTGACCCCTATAAGTGCCTATAGGGTGAGCCCCATATTCCCAGACACAGTGATAAATGCAGTGCCAGATCAAAGACTCCAAAATCAACAACGCCCACTTGGAACCTTCTATGTCCTCTCTGAGAATCACTGAAAGAGGAAAAGGATAAGTTAGCTAGATAGAGAGAGAAAGGAGTTGTCCCATTTAAATGCTTCCTTTCATATTCCCCTTTTGCTACAAGTCACTTGTGGTACCTTTAAATATATGCAGACCTAGGATCCAACAAAGACAAATTAAATCCCCAAGTGATGCCTCTGTGCAGCCAGCGTTGAGAATGACTGGTCTGGAACAATGAAGAGGTTGGCTAGATTGTATAATTGCGCAAGACACAGGGAATGGACAGAATCAGGTACTGGGGAAGGAAGAGCTAGGCCAGAATGAATGAAGTTATCATCAGAATCCCAGAAGCTTGTACCCAAAGAAGTCAAAGGTATATGGCAATAGATAAATACTTGATTCTTAAACGTGTAAGAAATAAGCCAGCTGTTCCTAATTAGAAGCTGATATGATCACGCTGAGGAAGCACTTTTAATGGGTTTGCGGGATGCATGTTTGTTGGCTTGATTTTTTGTTTGCTTGTTTGTGTTTGGAGGAGTTGGGGGTTTTTTTGTTTGGTATTGTTGACTTTTTAAAAATCATGCTAATTATTGACTAAAAGGAATACACTGTGTTCATAAAACGCAAATGGAAATCCATGGAAAGGAAGGAGGAAATGAAATCTGGAGAAGGCCTTGTGGAAAGTTTCAAATAAGTGAAATGTCTGCAAATGCAGAGGCCTAATGTTCATATCCTAGCCTACCCAGGGACTGAGGGAAGCTGCTGCAAAGCCATTTGCTTGCACAAGACTGGAGGAGAGAGTACATGGCTGCCAGGAGAGGAATGTTGTCAGAGCAACTTCGTAACGAGCACAGCCGAGCTCTCCAGCGCTGGGAGGCCCGACCACTGTGCAACCAGCCGCACCGCCATCTGTACAGAGCTGGTTCTCAGTGCTGGGCCAAACCCAGAGCTACACCCCACCCTGCCCCAGGAGAGCCCTGAGCAGGTAATGCTCTGGAACACAGCTCTGTGAACCAGGGTGCAGGGACGTGAGGCCCAGGAGACAAAGACCTCCTGGGACAGCCTCCTGAGTGGGGGCGCACATGCCCATGTCCACACACGTACTCGACATGGTGGGAAACACTGCTCAGCGAGGATGCGTCCCCACCACTCTCAGCTTCTGAGGTGGCATTGCTCAGGTCAACTTGGTGTAGCTGTGATTTGAAATTGAAGACGTATTCAAGACTCAATTCTACATCTTACTTCCTGTATGACCATTGGCAAACCATATCATTTCTGTGAGCCCGGGTTTCCTCATTTTGTACATGGAGGTAATGTAAAATTTTAGTTTACCTGATCTAACCATATCATTTTACAGCTGAAGAAATTGAGAACCAGAGAATATAAAATGAATTCCCAACTTCACCCAGCTAACTAAGGGCTAAGCAGAATTCACACTCAAATTCCCCAGCTTGAGGCCAGTTTTCTTCACTGCCTGCTCCCTTCTGCCTCAAACTTGCCCCCAACTCATAAGAGGGTTTAAGAAAGGCTCTTATGAGAGAGTAGGATCTTCTGGTTCAAGAGGAGGACTGACAGCATATGTCACTTCCACTCCCTCCCAAAAGCTCAGAATTCATGGAAAAGATTTTAAAAAGAAAGAGAAAGAGGAAGAAGAGGATGAGAAGGCAAAAAAAAAGGCACCAGGAATGATTTATAAAGTGTGAACAAATCCTGGAAGATTGCAAGCACTTTGGGATTGGACTGGTGGAGAAACTTTTTCAAAAATAAGAAATCAGTATAAGTTAAAAAGGGTGGGTTCATCAATAAGAACTTCATTAATATATTTATTATATTTAAATAGGGTATTTAATATTAAATATATGTTATTTACATATAATATGTAATATTGAACATATTATAGTTCATACATATGATAGACTACTACTATGCAGCCTTTGGAATTGCTAGAAGTAAGATACATTTTTATATGCTGACATGGAAAGATGTTAATAATATATTGTCAATGAACCAAAGACAGCGTCAAAACTGTGTAAATAATACAAATCTATTTTATGTGTGCATGTAATACATTTGTATAGTAAAAGTGGCAAACGGTGCTTGTTACATAAATGACTACAACACTGCTATAAGCACCATGTTGTACATAAGGAAACTGAGACACAGAGAGGGTAAATAATTTGCCCAAGTTCACAGAGCTACAATGAGTAAGTGGAGGGGCTGGGACACAAATAGAGGCCACGTGGCTCCTGAGTCATATCCTTACCAGAGACTCTCAGTCTGTCAGAAGAGCATAGAGAGCTCTGAAAGGACCCACACCCAGGTATGAGTTAGGGAGGTGAACGGTGAAGACTCTCCATTTGACTTTTATGTTTCCTTATTGTTTAATAGTCTTCAATTAGAATATATTTTTTTTAATTTTGTTTTGAAAATTATCATACAATATAGTTGGCTCTTTTTTTGATGGACAGTTTAGGGAATTATAACACATGTGTGGATTTATGTAACCACCAGCACAGCTGGGATACAGAATGTTTCCATTATGGCCAGAAAACTCCCCAGTGCTCTCACTCTATACTCACACACTCTCCCCATCCAAGCCCCTGGCAACCACTGTTCTACTTTCCATCACTACAGTTGTGACTTCTTGAGAATGTCATACCATATACAGCCTTTGAGATGGCTTCTTTCACTCAGCATAACGCCCTTGAGATTTATCCAAGTAACTGTCGGCATGAATACTGTGTTCCTTTGTACTACTGAGCAGTATTCCATCCTGTGGATGTGGCAGCTTGTGTATCCATTTGCCCCCTGAAACACACTTAGGCTGTCTCTGGTTTTGAATGGATTATGAATGGAGGTACCACACACATTTGTGTGCAGGTTTTGTAGGAACGTACATTTTCATTTCTCTTGGGCAGATATCTAGGAGTGTGCTTGCTGGGTCTTAGAATAAGTGTACATTTAATTTTATGTGAAACTACCAAACTGTTTTCCAAAGTTGCTGTACAATTTTGAATTCCCACTAACAATGGATGAGAGTTCCTGATGCTCTTCATACTCACCAGCGTTTGGTATTTTCAGTATTTTTTATTTTAGCCATTCTCATAGGTGTATGGTAAGAATATATGCCTTTAAAATATAAAAAATGGAAAAGAATTGAATGGCACTGGCAAGTAAAAGGGAAATAGATTATCTCCTAAACTACTGGTAGGTAGAAATACAAATAAGAACTGTTTTGGAAAGTTCCATTCATACATTAACTATGTCTTGAGCACCTTTATGTGTCTGCTGTGCTCCTCGTATACATGTTTCAAAGCTTTAGGAATGTTCATGTACTTTATAATTTCACTTTTCATTTTCTCATCCTTTATTGCTGTTAGTGCCGTGGAGTCAATTCCGACTCCTAGCGCCCTGTGTTTAGCAGAGCGGAGCCCTGCCCAGTCGTTTTGCGCCATCCTCTCACCATCCAGCACTGTATCAGACAATGCACTGCTACTATTCATAGGGTTTTCATGGCCAATTTTTTCAGAAGTGGGTGGCCAGGTCCTTCTTCCTAGTCTGTCTTAGTCTGAAAGCTCCGCTGAAGCCTGTCCACCATGGGTGACCCTGCTGATATTTGAAATAACCAGTGGCACAACTTTCAGCATCACAGCCACTCACAGCCACCACAGTATAACAGCCGATAGACAGGTGATGTGCTTCCCTGACTGGGAAATGAGTTGAGGCCATGGCTGTGAGAGTGCCCAGTCTCAACCACTAGACCACCAGGGCTGGCAATCCCTATTTGGTCATCCCTATTTTCTATTTATTTGTACTACCCACAGTTCGCTTTTGTAACACAATACTAAAAAGTAATAAAAAAGTAGAGTTCAAAAAAGACTACATATCTAACTCTAATTAATTATTACCATATTAATAATTTGTTATTTGAGAAACCATTGTCCTCTATGAATACGCAAGAGAAGAGGAAGTCAGAGAGAGTGCACGCAGTTATAGCGTTTCGCCCTTTTGTTCCACCCTGACTTTCTTTGTTTCATCATCTGTCAAAAGCACCGTTAACAGGTAGAAGAGTTAGTTTATTCCATAGAAATGCCTTGTGAGTGCTTGACAATGAGAAATTAATTAGAGAAGATATAAGAGCCAATTGATTTTCTGGCTGCCAATTGTCCACTTTGCGGATTATTTATGGAAGCCAGAAAGAACATAGAAAAAAGGCAAAGAAGTGTGCCTGGGCTGGAAGGCAACAAAGGGCTGCCCAGGAATTCAATTACCCTGATCCCTCCTGGCTCAGTACTTCCCTGCGTCTTTGCCATGTCCCTCCTGCCAAACCTGGGCCACATGGGCCAAGCAACTATGAGTGTAATGCATTAGTATCCCAAGGACTCTTCTCCTAACTCCGTATGGATTGTCAACAACATCTTCAATGATACAGAGACAGCAGATGCAAGAAAATCACTTTGCAAAATAAAAATCCATGTTACAAAGAGCTGCCCAATATGGCCCCAGACTGAAGGAAAATTAGGGAAGGAAATTATTCTCAGGAATTCCATTTACCCAAGGAAAGTAGTATATTCAAGGAAAGATGTGCATTTCTCCCAGGGCAGTCTCATCTTGGTTCCTGACCCCAATTCTCCTAAACAGGCTGGAATTCAACTAATTGGCTAGAAATCCTTCTCATTATTCTTTTGTGCAAAGTAGAGGCCTGGAATTTTTAAGTTTGGTTGAATATATGATTTTATATTTTAGTCCAGATTTTACAGCTAGGACATTAAGGCCTAAGAAGGGAAATGACAACAATGTCAGAGCAGAATCATAACCAGAAAGAAGGTTTTGGATATCCAGTCTACTGTGGGTCAAATTTATTTATTTTACATATTTGTTACGTCTCCTCCAGGTGAGCTATTCAAATGCATTGCTTTTGGAGATTACTGCCATCACCTACGACAAATTGTGTTTTAATGACATGTCCTTGCAGAAATGCCCTTCAAGAAAGCAGAAAAAACAGGAACAGGAAGAAGAGGGGAGGAAAATCTTCAAAATGTACATGAAAAAGTACTGCAAAGTAGTTGGGGAAAAACACGTTTTCATTAAAGCTGTTTTTAAGAATAAACATCTCATTCTTAATGAGTTCCAGCTGATCCTAAATATTTTACAAATTTACCATCTCTTAATTGTATTCTAGCCTTCCTGTCATATGGAACAAGATGCAGAATACAGCTGCAAATTAATTTCAATTCCTCGATCAGTTTTTAAAGAATGAAATTCAGCCACACCACTTCGACTATCACTATGTATTTTCCAAGAAATACTGTTGTGGACTTGGCCTTCAAAGTGAGTGAGAATAAAAAGGATCCAAGAAAATGGATGAGATTTCTGGACGCAAAGATAAGTAATGGATTTTCTATTTCCAAAGAGTTCATTTCTTGGCTATATGAAAATACATTTAAGTTCATTTACGACTACTTAAAGTCCTATCTAATTTTTATGTTATTACCCATATTCAAGGCAGGGAGCACCTAAAAATAATAGGTCTGACTGATGTGATCTGTCTTCTTTGGGTCCTAGCAGAGTGCCAAGGCTGGTTAAATCCTCTTGGTTCAGCTAGTTCTCCTTAAAATACCTGAATGGATACTTTTATTTCAGGACTTTATAAATAATAATTATAGCTAATAATTCTTAAGTCCTAACTAGGTATCTGGCACTCTTTTAAGCAAAAAACATGTACTAATTCATTTAATTCTCAAACAAATCTATGAATTTGTGAACACTGAATACTGTGAATACACAGTGAACAGGGAATACTATTGTTATCCCCATTTTCCAGCTGAAGAAACTGAGGCAGGTGAGGCTAAGAAACAGCTGTCAAAGTCACACAGCATATAAAAGTGGAGCTGGGGAATGAGCCCATGCTTGTGAAGACACAACACTCATTTATGAACAAATTATGTAGAGTTTATTCAAGAGTTAATTTAAGCACACGCGGGAATAGATAAGGATATGCAGTAAATTATAAAGAATTAACATGGATAACCATGGTCTGGATCTATTGTTAACTCAACCTCACTGATACCTTTTGTTAAAGCTATTAGCAAAAAGTGATTAGAAGCAGATCGTTATCCTGGGCCACACTCCTGTCTTGTTGCTGGTGCTGAGTACATCTCTTCTGCTTCCGGTGGCTCCATGGCCGACAGCCATCCTTGCCACCCTTGTTTGGACCACTCAGTGCCTTTTTTCATGATGAGTAAATCTATTGCAAAGAGTTTAACTCCTTTCGACTATTGCCTAAATTTCAGTTATCAAAGGAGAGAGCTTTTGCCTTAACTATAAAAATTTCATGTGAATTTCTATTGCTCCAGCTATTTGTTTCTCTCTTCATCAGCACTGAATGTGCAATTCCTTCAACTGGCATGCCCTCTGCAGGTGCCTCCTGAGAACCTGTGAATATCCTCTGGGTTTTCTAGGTCTTCCTACCTTTGACAGCACCCAGTCCAAGAGCTGTCCATAGATCAGAGCTTCTTAAAGTCTAATGTCCACGTGAGTCACCTGCGGATCTCATTCAAAGGCAGGTTCTGACTCAGTAGCTCTGGAGTAAGGCATGGGATTCTGCATTCCTAACAAGCTTCCAGGTGATACTTTGCTGCTTCAAAGACCACACTGTGAGTAGCGAGGACCTGGCAGACTTATCATTTCTTCCTTACCAGTTTCTTTTTTCCCGCTATTAATGCCCCAGTATGCTCCTTCCATCTCCTGCCCCAGCTGCCACACCTAGTTATAGTATTTTCACATGCAGCAAATGTTGTCTCCTCAGGGGCTTTTTTCCTATTTCTATGGTCACCAACATGCATGTTTCTGTGTTCTCCTAAGAACATATTTGACCAAATAATCTAGAAATTTTCTCAAGGTAGTAATTCAGGGCCACTGAAAGAGTGAGGAAAACACCACCATTGTGACCCTTAGAAATATTTAATCCATAAATAGATAGGCTGTGAAGTTGCCCTCTCCTCAGCTCATATTTATTCTTCTCTAGCAGCTAAAGTATTACTAGGAGGAAATGGAAAATAGATGAGAGAAGGACTTTGCCCAAGAGAGCTTTCATCAGGAAAGTACCAAAGTAATTACTGAACCTGACAAATTCCTACTCCTTGTTTTAGCCCAGTTTTAATAAAAGAAAGATTCAACAGTGGTTTATATTACCTGGCATCGCCTTTAATTTCATCAAGCTCCAATATGAAGACTTGCCACATTTACACTAAAACTGCTTTTTCTCCTGAAGTTCATTTGTGAAGGCTGCCGCTGGGGCTTTAATCATCTTTTCTGCAATCTCTCATTTCTAACACACTGTGACTGATAATGGCTCTCCCAGGCCCCCCTGCGAACTACGCAAATTCTCCTTCACGTCAGTCCCAGGTCGCCAGTGGTAGAGAAAGCATCTACTAATTAAGAACTGAAAGGCCATTTCAAATGCTGGGGCTGTAAAGACGTAGCATTTCGTGTTCACAGTGGGCCAAATCCACAAGTAAGGGCCTCTGACCTGCTGGACCAGGCTATATTTCACTATGCTTGGGAACAGCAGGCAAACTCTTGGCATTTAAATCTGGGGTAATGAAATGCTGCTCATGTTTGAGAGCACAACGCCCTTAGAATAACCTTGTCAGTATTAAGCAGATCACAGGAGTTCAAATCTCAATCATCGAGGCGCCATTGTCTCAAGGAGCACTTAGGAAAACCTTGGAAATGTTTCATGCCTTCGGGATAACTCTTTGAGCCTTAATGCTACTTAAAAGGATCATTTCCTATGACTTTCTCTAAAAACCTGCAGCAAGCTCATCCCTTTTGCATGATTTGAAGATTGTTTAAAACTCCATCTAGAAAAGATCTGGTTCAAGATGGCGACCTAGGAAGATCCTGAACTCGCCCCCTCGCACAGACACACTTGAGTCTACAGCTGCATTTGGAACAATTTCCTCTTGAAAAAACATAAAGACTGGCTGAGTGATGACTACACAGCAGGCAAATGAGAAGAAAACCACATCCACATCAGAGTGGGTAGGAGAGCTGGGATACAGTCTCACCCCACCCCTGGCATAGTGACCCACAATAAGGAGGGAACTCAAAAGATGGAGCTTCTGGGGCCAGCCCGGTGGTGCAAAGGTTGAGTACACATGTACTGCTTCGTTGGCCTGGGATTGGCCAGTTCAGATCCCGGTGGACATGACCGCTCATCAAGCCATGCTGTGGTAGGCGTCCTGCATATAAAGGGGAGGAAGATGGGCACGGATGTTGGCTCAGGGTCAGTCTTCCTCAGCAAAAAGAGGAGGATTGGCAGCAGATGTTAGCTCAGGCTGATCTTCCTAAAAAAAAAAAAAAAGATGGAGCTTCTGCTGGAGTAGCAAAGAGTTCTAACCCCACATGGGGCTTCTCAACTTTCAGTACCTGCGCCTAAGAGGAGCCCCCAAAACATTTAACTTTGAAAACCGATGGAGCTTTCACCCAGACTCAAAATCATAGCAATCTTGGAGGGTGCTCTTAAAGGGTCTGCAGGAATGGACTCACCCATCCCAGGGCCCAGCTCAAAGGCAGCCAATGGAGCCCAGAATTAACATGAAGGAGGCTCACCTGCTTATATTAAAGCCTTAGCCTGTGGGGCAGGCATCTAACTTAACACACACCTCTAGGAGCCTGCTGGAACACTCTCTGGAGATGGGACTGCTGGGCTGCATCTCTGCACTCTCCTTTTGCTGTGCTCCAGAGCACCAGTGACTCCCAGAAGGAAGTTTTAAACGCATCTGGTGCTCCAATTTTTACAGCTGCTACCTAAGGAGTGCCTCTTGACCACCTGGCTCTGGAGGCCAGGGGACCTTGCATTCCTGGTCCCATGGGATTGTAATAATTGGTGTCACCCAAAAAGCTCATATCCCTGTCTGGTGCCTGATTTTTGTGGCTGCTGCCAAGGAAAACCTCTATGTTGCCTGGTTCTGGCAGCCAGTGGGGTTTATGCCTGTGGGTCCCACAGGACTGTAATCACCGGAAAAAGAGTTCTTAAACAGCTACACCCCCATGGCATAGCAAGAGGCAATAGACCCAGGAGCTCATTCTTTCTATGAAGGAGTCCTATTGACTAATCATCATGGCTGTGCCTGAAGTATAGGCTTCTAATTAAACAGGTATCTAGGGGCTGATTGTAATCCTTTCAGACACCTCAGAGAGTGGGCGCTATCTTCACACTCTCCTTCTCTCATACTCCAGAATGTCAGTGTCCCCTGGAGAGGAGATTTACATATGGCAGGTGCACTTGTTTTGCAGCTACCACCCAGGGGACACCCCTTGATCTCCTGGCTCTGGTGGCCAGGGATCTTGCAAACCTGGGTCCCATGGGACTGTGGCAATGGGAGAGATAGTTCTTGTCTGGCTGCCACCCCCAAGGCACTGTGCAGACAGGAGATTGAGGCACACTCCCTGGTCTTTCTGTGAAGAAGCTTCCTTGGCTTGTCCTGGAGCTTAGTCTAACAGACAGGCTTCAGGTTTGGCACAAATCTAGTGGCTTACGGAGATGCTCTCAAGGACCATAGGCTGTGGATGCCATCTTGGCACACTCCTTGCTCCAGCTAGTATCTCCCAGAAAAGAGTTTATACACTTGTTTGGAGCCTCAATTTTTGTGACTGCCACCCCATGCAAGGATGGTTCAACATCCACAAATCAGTCAATGTGATATAACCACATTAATAAAATGAAGGATAAATATCATATGGTCATTTCAGTAGGTGCAGAAAAAGCATTTGACAAAATTCAATATCAATTTATGATTAAAAGTCTCAACAAATTGGGTATAGAGGGAACATACCTCAACATAATAAAGGCCATGACAAGCCCACAGCTATATTGTACTCAATAGAGAAAAGCTGAAAGCCTTTCCTCTAAGATCAGCAACAAGAAAAGGATGCCCCTTCTCACCACTATTCAACATAGTATTGGAAGTCCTAACCAGAGCAATTAGACAAGAAAGAGAAATAAAAAGCATCCAAATTGGAAAGGAAGAAGTAAAACTGTCACTATTTGCAGATGACATGGTATCATATATAGAAAACCCTAAAGACTCCATCAGAAAACTGTAGAACTAATACATGAATTCAGTAAAGTTGCAGGATACAAGGTCAATATACAAAACTCTGTTGCACTTCTATACACTAATAATGAACTATCAGAAAGAGGAATAAAGAAAACAATCCCATTTACAATTGCCTCAAAAAAACTAAAATACCTAGGAATAAATTTAACGAAGGATGTGAAACACCTCTATGTTGACAAATTCAAGATATTAATGAAAGAAATTGAAGAAGACTCAAATAAATGGAAAGATATCTCATGCTCATGGATTGAAAGAATCAATATTGTTGAAATGTCCACACTACCCAAAGCAATCTACAGATTCAATGCAATCCCTATCAAAATTCCACTGTCATTTTTCAAAGAAATAGAACAAGTAATTCTTAAATTTGTATGGAAGCACAAAACAATCTGAACAGCTAAAGCAATCATGAGAAAGAAGAACAATGCTAGAAGCATCACACTCCCTGATTTCAAACTATATTACAAAACTCTAGTAATTATATAGTATGGTATTGGCATAAAAATATATAGTTCAATGGAACAGAAGAGAGAGCCCAGAAGTAAATCCACTCATATATAGTCAATTGACTCATAATAAAGGAGCCAAGAATATACAACGGGGAAAGGACAGTCTCTTCAATAAATGGTGTTGGGAAAACTGGACAGCCACACACAAAAGAATGAAACTCAAGCACTGTCTTACACCATAAACCAAAATTAACTCAAAATAGATTAAAGACTTGAATGCAAGACCAAAACCATCAAACTCCTAGAAGAAAACATAAGTGGTAAGCTCCTTGACATAGGTCTTGGCAATGATTTTTTGAATCTGACACCAAAAGTGAAAATAAATAAATGGGACTGTATCACACTAAAATCTTCTGCATAGCAAAGGAAATCATCAACAAAATGAAAAGACAACCTACAGAATGAGAGAAAATATTTGCAAATCATATATCTAAGAAGAGGCTAATATCCAAAATATATAAAGAACTCATACTACTCAATAGCAAAAGAACCAATCAGATTAAAATTAGACAAAAGGTCTGAATAGACATTTTTCCAGACAAGACATACAGATGGCCAATAGGTACATGAAAAGATTTCAGCATCGTTAATCATCAGGGAAATGCAAATCAAACCACAATGAGATGGCACCTCACAGCTGTCAGAATGGCTATTATCAAAAGGACAAGCAA
The DNA here is from genome assembly GCF_041296265.1 of Equus caballus. Taxonomy (NCBI): domain Eukaryota; kingdom Metazoa; phylum Chordata; class Mammalia; order Perissodactyla; family Equidae; genus Equus; species Equus caballus. The sequence continues at coordinate 22,646,994 of NC_091706.1, read as the reverse complement.
TGACAAGTGTTGTTGAGGATGTGAAGAAAAGGAAACCCTGTGCACCATTTGTGGGAATGTAAATTGGTACAGCCACTATGAAAAACAGTATGGAGGTTACTCAAAAAGTTAAAAATGGAACTACCATGTGATCCAGTAATTCCATTTCTGGGTATTTATTCAAATAAAATGAAAACATTAACTCAAAAAGATTTCTGCACCCCCATGTTCACTGCAGCATTATTTATAATAGCCAAGATACAGAAATAGACTAAGTGTCTATCAGTGGATGAATGGATAAAGCAAATATTGTGTATGTGTATACAATGGACTATTATTCAGCCATAAAAAAGGAATAAAATATTTCCATTTACAAGAACATGCATAGACCTTGGGGGAATTATGCTAAGTGAAATAAGTCAGACAGAGAAAGACAAATACTGCATGATCTCTCTTATATATGGAATCTGAAAAAAAAAACAAACAAACAAGCATATTGATACGTAGAACAGATTGGTGGTTGCCAGAGGCAGGGGGTGAGGCGTGAGAGAAATGGGTAAATGGGGTTTAAAAAAAAAAGAAGAGTCAAACTGTGTTACAGTTGTATAACAACTTCATTAAAGGGACTGAGGGGAAAATTTACCTAAATAACTATTAGGAAATGAGTGGATACTATAAGGACTAAAGGAACTATATGTAAGCTCTGTCCTGTAGTGAATAAAGTTGTTTCCATGGGAGAACAGGTTAACAATTCAGATACCACTATACATGTATACCAGGATTGAGCAAATAAGCAAAGAGATGATGGATAGTGATAAAAAAGAAGACATAAAATCCTTAAAAATAAAAAATAATCAATGCTAATTCTGTGGAAGTTTATTAATAAAAATAATGCTTAAAAGGAGCACTCTTGCTCATTCTGGTTCTGAATGAGTCTTTGCTTTATATAAAAAGCCATCCCCTTTGCAGCTGTAGAGTGATTGCTCTCTGCCCCCAGGTGCCAGGGCTGGGGCTGCAGGATTCAGGGAACTGCAGGCCTCTCACTCTTTGTCACTCAGCCCCTCTTGGATCTGTCTCTTCCCTCAGCTTCTATGACCCCCCTTTTTCTTGGTCATCCTTACTTATCTCTAACAGCTCCTTCTCAGCTCCTCTGCTGGCCCCTCGTCTGTACCCCAGGACTCTGACCCCACTTTCTTATTGTGCAGACTCCCCAAGGGCCATCTTCTAAACCCAAGACATCTATACCATCCCCACCCCCACCCCCGCCCCGTATGCTGAAGAAGTCTACTCTACACCCTCAGGTTGCCCTCTCTCCTGAGCTCCAGACCTGGACCCCAACTATATTTACTCATAGATATTTATAATGTTCCTACTATGTGCTACATAACTGGGTAGAAGACATCTTCAAATTAAACATGTTAGGAACTGAACAGATGATCTTCCCCATTTCTGAACCCTCTCCCAGCAAATGGCATCATCAATCACCCATGCCATAAAAAAATAATAAATAAATAAAACTCAGTCTAATATGTGGGCAAGAAGTTACAAAATTAATATCGCAGAAGCAAGAGTCAGGAATTGAAATGCAATTGAAATATGGCATCCATGATGTCTACGGAGTACAAGTACTTAAAAGTACCTCATTCTAAAAATGCTAGTACATTTCTAATACAGTCATGCCTTGCTTAAGGGTGGGTATACGCTCTGGGAAATGAGTTGTTAGACGATTTCATCATTGTGCAAACATCTTGGAGTGTACTTACACAAACCCAGATGGTATAGCTTACTCCACAGCTAGGCTGTATGGTACTAATCTTACGGGACCACTGTCATATTTGCAGTCTATCATTGACCAAAATGTCGTTATAGAGCTCATGACTGTATAGAACTGTACCTAACATGTTCTTTTTTTTTTTTTTTTTAATTTTTCCTTTTTCTCCCCAAAGCCCCCTGGTACATAGTTGTATATTCTTTGTTGTGGGTCCTTCTAGTTGTGGCATGTGGGACGCTGCCTCAGCGTGGCTTGATGAGCAGTGCCATGTCCGCGCCCAGGATTCGAACCAACGAAACACTGGGCCGCCTGCAGCGGAGCACGCGAACTCAACCACTCGGCCACGGGGCCAGCCCCCTAATATGTTCTTACAGGGTTGCTTTAAGTATTGTGGCCAACTTAACTCTTCCAAACCAGGAATCTGGCCAGATTCCCCAGTGTAATGCCTCTGACCTCCACACTCAAAGTATTGGACTCAGAGCATTACACATTAAAGAAATGACTCCCACAAAATGCTCATCTCTGACCAGATAAAAAATAGATCTCCCTATTCCTGAGGTCTGATAACAGGAGTTTTAGTAAAATGCCAAGGACACATCATCTTCAAAAAAGCCTGTGCCAGCAAGGAAGACAGGAGCACGAGATGGTAGTAAACTGGGGAATTACCAGAACAAACAACTGCAAGGGTGTAAGACAGAGAAGGATGGACAGGGAGTCCTTCCCATGGGACCAGTGACCTTCCTTTGACCACACACTGATCAGAGGACTGTTCGGATGAGGCCAAGGAACTCAATAGTTGGTTTTCAACATATCCGCTTGGCTAAATGTATGTGTCAATTTATGAGTGACGTAAATTGCCTTGGAGTTCACCTATTTGTGGGCATAAATAAAGTTCTAAAACTGGTAGCAAGCAAAAATTTGCTGGTTTATAGCTCTGTCTTATTGCAGCTCTTTAGTGTCCCTACATGCACATATGCTGAGTTTCCCCTGTACCTTCTGGGCATTCTCAGAGTCTTGCATGAGTTCTAAAAACACATTCTATTTGTTCTTCCACTTTGGCAGCCACTGGAATATCAAATATCTGGGAATGGCTCTGCAACACTGACACGCTGTGTGCCCTGCACGAGAGAGCAACCTTTCCTAGCGCCTAGTCTTCCAGGAAACCCGGAAGGGTGGTTCATACTCTGAAGATGGCAGGACAGCCCTGCGTGTGGTTTACCATCCTTTGGGCCATGTTCCATGCAGAAATGCACAGATGCTCTCTCTTTTCTTAGGACACAAACATAGCGCAAGGGGCTAAACTGAAGAATCGAACCTTCTCGCCACCTTCATTTCTCCAGCTCTGCATCCAGGCATTTGAATCAAAATTATTACAAAATCCAAAACTATTTGTGAAATGCTTATATGTAATTTGGGGCCTGATAGTAACAAAGTGGATTAAAGGTTTCTACTAAGAGCTTAAATTTTGAGAGTGATCACCAGAATGGTAACTTGCATATAGAGTCAATGGCTAAGTTCCTATTTCAAATCTGCCCCATAAACACTCTCATCTTCAGACAATGTGAAAATAAAATGGACAGAACACTGTGGAGCAAGGAGCACAGGAAGGCTCAGCAGGCTCACATGCATAACTAGGCAGGACGGACTTAGGGATTTTGTTAACTCTTTTCCTTTTCTTTATAGAAAAATTTACTTAAGAATATGAACTTCTAAGTGCTCCTTCAGGCAAAAGGGCTGCACAGTCTCATATTCAAATTTGATATTAAATGTATTCCATACTTAAAATCTTTCCTGGAGAACTGAACACAACTCATACCCACAAGAAAGTAAAGTTGAGAGTAGCTCAGACACAACCTGAGCTGGCCAGGGGTAGCCTTCCTTCCCAAGTACTGACTGGCCACACATCCAGGAGGAGAAGGGAGTGGAGGATGTGGGTGGAGGAGCTGGCAGCTTCCTCTCCTCCCTGAGAGAGAAGGCTTAGTGATGTTATGGACTTTTCTAAAAGTGAAGCCTATATATTTTCTGAAAAGAATTTACTGACCGAATGAGACCAAATCTAAACATTTCTTCTGCCCTACTTATATGTAAACATAAACAAATCCCCAAGAGACAAGCAAGACCCTCCAGAGAGCAAACACTCCCCTCACAGCACATTTTGTGATCTTCTTTTGAAGTGAATTCAGTATTAATGATTTGACGTTTATTGTTGATTTGGGAATCTGTGGGTAAGAATATTACAAAAGTAAGCAAAATATGCCCAACATTTCTCAAGGATGGGGGCCATAAGAACCACCTGGGGAGTTTGTAGGAATAGAAATTATTGACCTTGCTGTAATAGCTTTAATCACTATTTGCAACTATGACACATAATAGAATTCTATGCACCCGTGGCTTTGGCCGTGTGACTTAAAATTCCTGTCCTGCTGCATTCTTGTTGGGTTTGGCCCTGCAACTTGTTGATGAATCATGGGTGTAAGAGCCAGCGTGAGAGTTCAGGGCTAAGAACTCCAGGGCAGTCACTTGTTTCCATTTGTTCTCTTACACTCCTGCCATTTGCCATATGAAGGGCAGACTCTGAATAGCTGCTGGTCCAAGGAGGATGAAACACTCATGGAGCAGACCCAAACCCAACCTAAACCACATCCCGTGGCCTGGAACCCAGAGCCTAGCCTCAACCCCTCAAAGTGCGCCAGACCCATGGACCTGTGAATAAGTTCTGGGGACGCTAGAAATGCAACACTGTTGCAGAAAGAGCTGAGAAATATACTCCACAGCCCCACCCCCGCATAAGACATAGATGGTCCTTCACCCTGAATCCACGCAATGTGATTGGAATTGATTTATGATTTACCTAAAACAGTCTAGCAGCATCTTTTTAAATTTATGCAGCAGTGGGCAACAACGAATCACTTTAATTCTATAGCACAAACTTGCAGGGCGGTACAGAAATTTACCATTTGGTTATTTATTTCCACTTTATACCAGTATATAAATTCTCCTCATCTCTCCATTACTAGCTCATCATGAGATTACATGATCACTTAACACATCATTTCTTCAAAGGGGGCAATTTCAATTACACGGAAGCCTCCCAACATTGTCATTAAGAAGGAAACATAGTAGGCGGCGAAATACCAGGCTACATATTCCTACAGAAGAACTAACGATTACCTCCAAAGTCCACGTTTCCTTAATTAGAGCATCACGTTCAGGAAAGTTAAAGCTTTGTCAGTCGTCTGCTAGAATCCCTGAGCTTGAAAGGTTTATGCATTTAGGGGAGAAGGGAATTTGTATCATTCAAAACTGATATATTGTACAAAGGAAGGTTACCATCAAAACTGAATGAAATACATTGCGCTGGAGTCTTCCTTTTTAAAATAACAAATTCTTCCGAAACAGAGAAAATAAATAGAAGAGCAAATCATCCCTGTTGTTACGTATTTCTCAATTCTGCACTCTTGTGAGACCCAAAAAGAACTCACTCTACAGAGTGTACACTCAAACCCGCGGCAGCTTGATTGCGAGTCCCGACAATTGCGTAAATTAATCACAACTCTCCCCCAAGAAAAGACTGAATTCAATGATGTTTCAAAACAATGTGTAATTTTTTTGCAGGGCCCAGATAAGATATAACAACTTCAGCTAGTACTTCTTGGGCTGCTAGATGTGACAAGCTCTGGCCTAAATGAAAGAAATACTCTCGTTTTCTGTGATTATTTCTTCTCTGAAGGATAAAATAAATCTAATAAAGACCTTTTACAAGATACAGCATTAAGCTGGGCTCAATACCGCTCTATAAACCAGAGAGGGTTGACCCACGAAGCTGGGAGGTGGAGAGAGGGTGGGAGAGACCAGGAGAGAGGACATACATCTAACTGAGGAGGATGGGGAGGAAGAAATTATTCAGTCTTTTCCTGTTAGTACCAGATGACCCTGTCACTCAACTGACCCATATTTTTTTTCCACGTGTGTGAAAGGAGTGGGGAAGGAGAGAAATATTTGCCAGGGAAAGGATCCTGGCTAAAGTCATATTAGACAGTACAGATAAAAGGACATCAGCCTGGATTGAGGAGTCTTGGTTCCTATCCTAGCTTCATCACTAATTTTCCTGGTACCTTTGGAAATGCCCGAGCCCCTCTGGGTCCCCATTTTATCACCCGCAAAATGGATAACCCCTAAACCAGCTTCTTCCAATGAGAGTAGATAGCTAGCACAGGAAGATTTATAGACACTGCTATGCAAACAATATTCTTCCAGCTACGTGATGCCCACCAAATGAAAAAGTGTCCACCTCTCTATTTGTATTTATGATTTGATCATATATTTTGATTAAAAAAGTGGTAGGGAATACTGGCCAAAAGGCAAATGAGTCACTTCGGTTCTAGCTAACTTATTAGAACCAATTTTTCAGGAACAGACATCAAACACGCTTTACCATCTATCTCAAGTGACCTTTCCAGAGCCACTATCCCACACTGTCTGCCACTTTCCAGTCCATCAAACTGCTGTTATACCTCAACTGTACACTTTCTATTTTCGTTCATGCTAGTTTCTCCATCACAGCCCCTGACTAAAGGTCTTTGGGGGGTACACACCCTCACCCCCCTGCCACACACACATACACCTTGAATGTGCTTCCTATGTCTAACTTGCCCCCTCTCCCCAAATTCTTTCCCAGCTCCTCCTACGGCATCCTCTTTCAGCCTTCCTCAAGGTGTCACCAGCCCTTCCTCAGGACGTGCCGAACTCACCCCCACCTGGCCACCTACCCACGGAATGACAGAGGCTCAGATCAGCCCATTCCGTGTCCTCTATACATGACTGCTTTTGGCTTCAGCTGGAACCAATGGAAGCTTCTGCAGACTCCATCCGGAAAGAGGAGTGGACTCTCCTTGAGAGGAAGGGTGTGATTAACTCCGCTTACTGCTCTCCACCAGCGTTACTGTCGGGGGCTGCAGAGTGCTCCTGAGGAGCCCAGAAGCAAACACAGCTGGTCCCCATTATGTCATCATCTTCCGAAGGTCACCTGGGCAGGTGTAGCTGAAGCCTGCCCTCTCTCAACCCACACCCAACCTAGGAAACAACTCATAGGACTGCTCTTATAAGCCCAACCACAACCCAACACCCACATAAACCCCCCTGTCCATGTTCTCCTGAAGGGGCACTTGCTGCTTTCCTGGGTCAGTTTTTATTTGACAGAAAACCCTACTAACTCCTGGAGACAACTAAGATGCTGACTGGTGCAAAGTTCACTCCATCTCTCTGATCACTAAGTTTCTGCCCTGGCAGAGGGCATGAGAGCTTCAGTTCATTCCAATGAAAAATAGTTTTAAGTATGAGTGTGTGTGTTTCATAAGGAAGCACGTGACTAAAATTGCTTGCATGTATAAACAAAGTCCCACCAAAGACCTAAAGTGGGGGGGAAAAAAAACTGATTGTGACTTCTCACAAGGGCACTTGATAAATCGAGGTGAGTCCCAATAGGTTCGGCAAGGGTGTGAGTGTCTCAGGAGAGTCTGGATGATGTGACACACCTGACCTCACTCGTGCCCATCGAATTAATGGAGGATATAATTCACATTTTGAAAAACGTAACTGAAATATTCCTATGCACAGAATGATCCAATAAAAACAAATTCATTGCTACATCATACACCTCTGAGATAAGCAAATCTAAAACCTTGCTACAGGCCCTGTGAACAATTTGATAAAAACAAAGCAGACAAAAAGAGTATTTCTGTATCTTTCCCATAAAATGGAAACAGATGGTTTAAACACAGGCATTTTATAAGTACTATATTCTTCACAGATATGCAAATCTAGGCCTAAGGTTGAGGAATTAATTACCCTGCTAATATCCGTGTTATATATTTATTTTTCCATCTTTATACCTTTTTCTTTTTTATCCTATTAAAAAAATCAAATCTTTGGAATCCCAAAATACCAGAATCTTTAAGTCAACAATAAGTGTTCTGGATTTTCAGAACTTGTTTTTAATGCAGGAGGATAGAATGAATCTGAGGTGAAACCCTCCCACCCAGGCTTGACTGTTAACAACTTTGCCACCGACCCAGCATGTGACCCAGGGCACATCACTTACCCGCTGGGTGCCGTGTTCCTTCATCTGGAAAATGAGGGAACCATAATAAGGGCTCACAGCCTCAGAGGGCTTCGAGGAAGAATCATGATTAATTCATTCGCCACACTCAAAACCAGAATCGTACAGCACAGTAATAAAATATAAGCAATGAAGACACAGGTGTTTTAGGATTCTTAAGTTAATGAGCTAAAGTATTACTTAGCTTTCAAATGCAATGGCAGACATATTTCAAAATGGGTGTTGTTAACCCTCAAACTGGAAAGAAGATTCTCGTGGAGAGAGTGTTGGGAGTCTTGGGACCTCACGTGCATGGCCGTCTCATCAGGCACTGGCTGCCTGAGCTCAGGAAAGACACTGACCCCACCAATCTTTGCTTTTCCCCATCTTCGAAATGATATGTTGGATTCGCTGTCTCTAAGTTCCCTGCCAAGCGAGAAGTTCAAGGATTTCTATCATTGTGGGGAATCTATTCCTTCCATAAACATCAATAGAAATTGCTTCATTTTACCTCACAGCTCACTTTTTTGGTGACCAGATTCCCAATGGTAGGCCAGAATTATTTCTATATACACTAAATTGAGACACTTTTTGAAAGAAGACATTTACTCTGTTTTTCTCATTATAAAAATAAATTCCACAATAAAATAATATGGAACTGTATTTAGAAAGAGATAGTAACCCATTACCTTACTTCTCTTGTGAAAACAATTTGGTACAGTTTCCTCCATAGTTTTATGAGCATACAACATGTGTTACTTTTACTATTAATATTTTAATGAAAACAGGTTTATACTACATATACTTATTATGAAATAATCTTTATTTTTAGAAATCCTTTCTGGTCAGCAACTACAGATCCATCTCATTCTTTTCTTAGCAACTGTATTAGATTCCTCTATGAGTCTGTACCATAATATGGCCATCCTTTGGATTAAATTTTTTGTCTAATTTTCCCCAATCAAAACTTTCCTATTCAGAATATCCTTATACACATATCTTTCTACATGTAAATAACTATCGCAGAATAATTAACCCAAGATGGGAGCTTGAGATCATATTTTAGACTGTGTTTTGGTTTCTTAATAAACCAACATGTCAATATCCACTGTTCAGTCAGATATGACCCAACACACTGTCCTTCAAGGCAAACGAGAAGTACACAGAATGTAAGTTATTATATGTGATAAAAACTTAATTAGCCATTTGCCTCAAAATATCTTTTTTAAAATGTCTGCCTCCTTTGTTTGCTATAAATATTCATTTAGAGACATAAAATATACTAAGCAGCATTTTGTCTGCACCCCAGCAAGCAGATTCATTGAGGCGTGAGGGCTCTATAAGCAGCGGAGCGGAAGACCACGCTATTACATGGATAAATGCGCTGGGGCCACCGAAGCACGAAGGAAACAATCACCGGAACATGGATTTCAGAATACGCTGGAGCAACCATGTTTGGGGGGATGGGAGAAAAAAGGGAATTGCTCATATATAGGAAAAACACAGATTCCAGGATATTCCATAAAAGCAGTGTGTTTAGTTTGATTCAGATAAATTGTTCCTGTTATGCTATCTGCCTATCAGATATTTTAAATTCATCAAGAAGTCATGGTCAGCTAACAGACGTACATAATGGAACGTTTTTATAGGATGATTTTCTTTTAATCACCCCAAGGTCTAATAGGGTGGTTGGCCTGCTTTCCTAATAAAATTTAAATAGCTTTTGCCTCAGGTCAAATTGAAGTCGGCCATCCTACGAGGAGTTCATCTGTGACATTCATAATAGCTGCCCCGTCTCAAGAGACTATTTAAGATTACTGCTTCTGTCGGAAAATAAATAAATAACCTCTCTCTCTCTCTCACACACACACACACACACACACACACACACACACCCACACGCACGTTAACAAATGTATGTGACCAAGTATGCTTGAGCCTGCCCAGTGACTTTTGCAAGTAAAGCTCAAAAGACTTCCCCGGACATGGCTTCTCTCCCTCCATATCCTAGAGCCGTTTTCTCTGTGCTCACGCAGGAAGGTGGGACGCCGTGGCAGCTCTTGTCCTCCCAATTCAAAGCCAGCAGGAAAACATCTCTGCCCTTGTCCCTGAGTTCCCAGGGACACATTTGATTATATTTTACTGGCTTTCAGTCTGTCTCAAGACATTCCCTGAACCAAGTGTTGTGGCCGGAAACATTTTAAACACTGATGCCCCCCAAGCTCACGTGAAGCACAGAGACTGAGGCCTGGGGAGAATCTCCACGGAAACTGGATTTATTGCTGGAAGAAGGGAGAATGAATATTGGGATAAACGACCAAGCACCTGCCCATTCACATAATCAGGTCAACTGCTTCATATTTTTGTGCCAATTATTTCAATCAAGAGTTTCTAAAGATTCAAAGAATCAGAGGACAGGAAGCCTTAGCAATTATCTAGCTCCTGGCTATTTGAAATGTGCTTCACGGACCTGCAACAACACCATCCCCAGGAAGCTTGTTAGAATTGCAGAATCTCAGGCCTCCTGTACCTATTGAATCAGAATCTCCATTTTAACAAGACCTCTAGTATGTACAGTAAAGTTGAAAATTAATGATTCCAACTTAGCTTTTAATTTACAGATACAGAAAGTGGGGTGAGGCAAATGAAGAACTTTGCCCAAAGTCAGACAACCAATAAGCCGTGGAACTGACAGGGGAGATAGACTCCAGGTCTCCCGGCATTCATGGGGGCTTGGCTCCACGTCACACTATGGTGCATGGGGAACTTCTCTTTCAATCATCTTATGTTTTTGTTATCAAAGCATACAAATCGGGATACAAGGCACCATAGCATAATGGCTCAGAAGTACAACTCTGCAGTCAAAGAGCTCTGGATTCCAATCTCAGCTCGAGCATTTTCTACCTCAAACTTGGGAAAGTAATTTGACTGCTGGAAAATGCAGTTTCCCATCTACCTTATAGAATTATTGTAGAAATTGAGAGAGACAAGTCTTCTATATATATTATATATAAATACTAAAAACTTATTTAGCATTTTGTACACATACAGCTCAAAAATATTATTTTTATCATTATTTTTCATAGAATAACTTTTTCCATCCATTCTTTCTTTGAAGCATCAGCAATACGAAGATGGATGAAAATAAATACCTGCCATCAGGAGTCTATATTCTATCAGAGGAGAGAGTAGCAACAAATCGGGCCGTGACAAATGCAAAACCATCAGCATGAACAAAGTGCCACCAAAGCACAGAGAAGAAGCAATTAATTTTGCCTGGAAAAGGAGAACAAGCCTCCTCAGAAAAAATTACATAGCCTGCACCTTGCTGGGGGCCTGAGAGTTCAAGATATTCGGTTAAATTTAGTTTTTGAGGAATTAACATGCATTTGGTGTTGATGCTTGAGAACATTAAAAACTAAATAAGATAGCACTCCCAAAGGAATCATAAAATGCAGAGCTAAGAGTGACTTAGGATGGAGGCTGTGATGCTCACCCAGTATTTCCCCACTCCATTGCCATTAAGTGCAGCCATATAATTAGTTGTGAGCTGTGAACTAGGGGCAGAAGTGATGGGTAAGTGTTCCAGAACAGAGCGTGTAAGAGAAGGCCCAAGAACACTAGTTCAGTTGGTGCAGTTGGTAGAGATGCGGATGGTGGAGCTTCAGTGATAGGGCAGAGCAGGGCCCCTGCCACCCAAGTTAGACATGCTGTGTGAGTGAGAAATACAGTTTGGTGGCTGTAAATAACTCAGATTTGGGGGTTGCTTGCTACCACAGCATAACCCAGAACATCCTGACTCACACAAGATGATGGTATTCATAGAAAGTGACTCCTCATTTTATTTATTTATTTTTTTTTGAGGAAGATTAGCCCTGAGCTAACTGCTGCCAATCCTCCTCTTTTTTTGCTGAGGAAGACTGGCCCTGAGCTAACATCCACGCCTATCTTCCTCTACTTTATATATGGGATGCCTTCCACAGCGTGGCTTTTGCCAAGCAGTGCCATGTCGGCACCCAGGATCCGAACCAGCAAACCCTGGGCCGCTGAGAAGTGGAACGTGCAAACTTAACTGCTGCGCCACCAGGCTGGCCCTGACTCCTCATTTTAAAGTGGAGGTAACCATGGCATCAGAAGGGGCAGAGGAAGGGATTGGCCTCAGATAATAGTGGTGTTGGGGGTGGTTGCTAACCTAAGCAGCACTTTCTAATTACATTTTCCCTCTTCACACAACAGCATTTTTCAGAATTGTGTCTTGAAATCCTACTAAGGACATGCACTCTCATGTGGCCAATGAAACCACAATATGTCACCGGGTCACAGTTGATTTCAGTGTTCCAAAAAGAGTTATGAATTGCCTTAAGCAAAACAAATCTGTCTCTATGTGTTGTATGCTACTCCAAAGCCACTCGACCATCTAAAATCAAACTTTCGAGGAATAAATAAGCTGCAAGGTTGAGACCTGGAGAGTCTCACTTGTAACCTCTAGCAAATTTTCACAGCTGAGTGGCAAACTCCTCCCAAACATTTCTAATGGGAGGCTGACAGACTTCTAACGAAAGCAGGTCCAGTGTGCCACTATAATAACCTACTTCTTTTGATTGCATTTATTTTTAATGATTTTTAATGATTATTTTCCCTGCATGCCAATCGAACCTGTGCTGCCAACCCAGAAGAGGGGGAGGGGAGGAAGCCGAGGGCCGAGAACGTTGTGTTGGGCTGCACTGCCACCTAGAGGTGCCGCGGAGGAACTGGCGCAGTGCTATTCAGAGAGCGGTGGCCGCCATTCAGGCAAAAGGGGAGTTTTCTCCCATTGCAAGAGGCTGGGTAAAAGAACGGAAATGATTCCCTCCGTTTCACAAAATATATTATGAAAAACGAATGGCCGTGAGTGTGCTCAGTGAAAAATTATTCTTGGCTTTAAAGAGGTTGATCCGTTAAGGAATAGTTCCGTCAGGCACTGGGAAAATGCTCTTCTCTGCACGGTCCTCTTCATTTCAATGGTTAGCTTTGATTTGCAGCTTGAACTGAATGGACAGAAAATCATTTGGCAGCGGATTTTTACAAAAATCTGAATAGCTCCATATGGTCAGAACTACTATTGGATTGCAAAAATAAAATGTATTCAAAAGTTATTTGAGCTCAACTCAGAAGCCAGGAAGTACTATGAGGACAGAAAAAGGACCAGGCCGATGACAACTTGTTGCATACTTAAGTTCTGCCAATGACGGAATTTGACGGGTGTGTTCCTAATTGTCATTATTTTGAGGACAAACTCGAAAGTCTGTTGTTGACAAGGTCTTTGACTTTCTCCTCAGGCCGTGTCAACTTGAGCACAAATGCAAACCATTTCAAATAAACCTGAAGAACTTGTATTTCACCAGGAAGTTATTTCCAAACAATTAATACGATGAACACACAAGTTCAGGGAAAAGACAATTTAGGCAGACTTTTGGAAAGATAATGATTTAGTCAACATTATTAATGATTCTTGTGATAAGAGAGGGGCAAAAATCTGAGAGAAATCTTTCAAGAGCTTGGGGATTTTCAGCTGCAACCTCTTTGTGACATTTTAAGCCAGTAACAATGGGCTCCTCCCTGAATTTAAGGAGCACACGTACATTCAGTAACACACCCTGTGTACCACACACCATGTGGCCACCTTCATTTGCATCAATTCTCTGAGATCAAAAAATGACATGAAAGGGCAACAAAGCAAAGCCACAAAAAGGAAAAAAATGTATTTTGCAACACAAAAAATTTTATTACCCATAGAAGTACTGTCTACGAAAATAATCCATAACCAATCTATAAATGAAAATTTGGGTGAGTTTATTCTGAGCTTAAATCTTAGGATTATAACCCGGCAGAGTCTTTCCACAAAGGAACAGAGCACTCCAAAGAAGTGGGGGTACATAGGGCGGTTATATACCCTCAAAGAGGGTGTTTCACATAGGATTGAAATGTCCCTCCCACAATAGTCACAAGATTGCCCTGGCTGCACAGCGCTTGATGGACACAGCAGGTAGTGGGTCTGCTATCTTGGTGGGTGTAGCAGGAGGCAAGCCTATTGTCTCAAGCTGGGCGGTCACAGGTGAGCACAGCAATCAGTTTCTAGCCTAAGGAAAGATGCTTAATCCTTAAGGAGACGCCAATGTTGGGAGGAGGAGGGAAGTTGCACCTTTATCTCAAGGGCCTTTTGCTCTTGCCATAGGGAATCTCTAAAGCAGATATACAATGCATGCTCAACGGTCAGGCCCTTTTGGAAAGACAAGGTCAGGCCGAATTAGGTTTACACCAAAATGGCTTCCTCATATATTCCAATATATCCTGTTACTTGCCATTTTTATTTGACAGTCCAAAGTTCAAAACGAGGCAAATTACAGTTCCACTCCTTGGAAGACACGGTCATTTTCAGACAGGCAAAACTTATCACAGTTAAAATAACTGTTTGCATTTTTGAGTACTTCTGGCGCTATCTTAGTGCTTTACTCATTTAGTCCTCACACAACCCTATGCAGTGGGTGCTATCGTATCCCCATTTTACAGATGAGGACAGGGAGGCCCGGAGGGGTTAAGCAAGCTTAGAAGTAGAGCCTGGATCCGAACCTGGTAGTTAGTCTGTCTCCAGAGTCTGTACTCAAAGCTATTAAACTGTCTCATGAAAGAACACTTTCTATAGCTCAGCTCAAGAAACAGTACTGCTTTTTCCCGTGCAGTTGTTCAAGATGGTGCCTCCACCTAATGCAAGACTTACCTTCCTGAGGACCATTCCTGCTGCCACGCTGTGGGCTTCCTTTACCGCATGGTTGACCATTCAGGTCAGATCACCCCGCTGATAGAGGAGCCATAAACCCTACCCGTGTTCTGGGACCTAATGGCTTTTTCTCCTGGATCCTCCTCCAGTTGGTGCTGAGCCAGCCCATTCTTCATTCACCCCACGAGGAACTTCCTCTTCCCACCCAGTGTTCACCCAAGCCTTCCCCTCCTAGGCCTCAGGCAAGGGTGCCTTTTCCGAGGTCAATTAGTATTCCCTGTCTGAGAGAGGTATTCAATAAACATTTGAACAGGATCAATGGAGGTATTTCCAAAGCTTAATCAAGCCAGAAGCGTTTTCAATATTGATGGGGTTCCTGGCAGCACTTCTGACCTCACCACAGATCCCCGGTGGCTGAAGACGGAAAGTGGCCGATTGCCTACAGGCGTCCATTGTTCTTCCCAAGATGCCCTCTGGGAGAACTGGAACACTGAAAGTCCTCAATAATAAGGATTTTACTGATTGAAAAAAAATTCAGCCAAGAGAAATAAGGCTCATCTGCAAATGTCATTAAATAAAGGTCTTACTGTAACTTGTAGATCCTTTCAGGGAGGGTGAAAGGGAGGTCATTTCATTGTAACTCCCAGAGGCTGCCACTGTTTATGCAACATATTCAGTTGGTTTAATTATTAAATCTCATGCTCTCAGGATATAATAAAATCTAAATTATCCATAAGGTTGGGGAAAAGGAAAGTAGAGAGATATGAAATACCCAGGCACAGCCCCTAATATTAATCCCATTGGTCCCTAGCTTCTGTTTCTCTGGTTCAGAAGTACTGAATGAATGAATGAATGAAAGAACCAACAAATCAACCAATGAAGAAACAAGAGGATGAAGGAGCCAAGGTCTCCTGGGCCAATCAAAGGTAGAAAGCTGCCATAGGCAGCCCCACTTGTACATCTATACGATGGACAACCCCATAGACATTCCCTCCTCGGACCCGGGCAAAGTCTGCAGGCAGGAAGTGCGTGCTGCCTGGTGACCTCACTGGTCTGCCCAGGAGCTGGCAGGCTCCAGCAGGCTGCCCACAGAGCCAGTGTTCATGGCATCGTGCCTGAGAGACAGCACCGGTGACGGAAGCCAGAGGAGCCTGCCTGTCTGTAATGGGTTGTCAGGACAAAGGAGGCTGGTGGTGGGCATCGGGAGTCAAGAGACAGCCAAGGTGAAGATCCAAGAGACCAGCGCGCCAGAGAAGATGAGCCAAGCAGATCAGCGTAGACAAGCGGGAGGGCTGTTTGCGCCAGCACTGAGACCACGGGTATTTGGCTTGGCTGGGCTTTCTCTTCGTGATGTGTTTGTTTTGTTTAAAAAGGTAATACAAGTACATGGAGCAACTCTCAAAAGGTTCCAGAGGCTATGCTGAGTGGTAATCTCATTCTCACCCCTCTCTCCCAGTTCCCCAATTTCCCTTCCCTCAATTTCTTATGGATCCTTCTGCAGGTAGCCTGTACATATATAAGCATATATGCATCTACATCCTTTATATCACAAGCAATATCGTATTATATTTATCAGTCTATATCTTTCTTTTTTGCTTAACAATACATCTTAGAAATGGTTCCATAGCAGTATGTGTAGAGCTGTTCATTCTTCTCAATGGCTGCATAATATTCTGCTATACAGACGTACCATAATCTTTTTTTCTTTTTTGAGGAAGATTAGCCCTGAGCTAATATCTGCAGCCAATCCTCCTCTTTTTTTGCTGAGGAAGACTGGCCCTGAGCTAACATCCATGTCCATCTTCCTCTACTTTATATGTGGGATGCCTACCCCAGCCTGGCTTGCCAAGCAGTGCCATGTCTGCACCCGGGATCCCAGGAGGTGAACCCCGGGCCGCCGAAGCAGAGCATACAAACTTAACTGCTGCACCACCAGCCGGCCCCTAAGACATACCATAATAATTTTATCCCGTTTTTAAAAAATGTATGTTTAGTTCTCGTTCACGCTTTGCTATAGCAGGTAACGCTGCAATCATATGCATTTTGGGTGTGTGTGAATATATCTGTAAAAGTGAAACTGCTGGGTTAAAGAGCATGTGCATTTAGACTGCACTGAGTATCCTCCCAGACGTGATACCAACTTACACTCCAAACTGTGAGTGTGCCCGTTTTCCCAAACACCTGCCAACACAGTTTATTACCAAGCTTTTTGAACTTTCCATGCTAATCAGTAGGAAAAGTTAGAGAGTATTATTGTTAAATACGCATTTTTCTTATTATGAGTCATGCTGAACAAACTTCACATGATCGCAATTGACTGGGACTTTGGGGTTTGGGGCGTATGTTACAGTGGGTTAGACTCATCTCACAGGCGTGCCATTAAAGGGGCTGATACTCTGGGCCCCAAGAGACCTGGGTTTGGAGGTTGAGATGACGTCCCATTGATGGCGCACCTACTGTGTGCTGACACATTTGCTCCTCATGACACCCAGAAATTTGCTCCTTCACACTGCTGTTATTTATCTGAGAAAAGCTGGCTAAATGTTTTTCTAAAACTACATAGCTGATGAGGCGAAGAGCTAGGATTCCAGGCCAAGGTCATTGGACTCCACATTCTGCCCCCTTTCTGAGTCCTGGCTTTACTAACTGCTAACTTAGAGTGACAAATTCAGCGGATTTCAGATCAGAAAACCTGGGTCAAGCTGCTACTTGCCAGCTGTGTGACCTTGGGAAATGATTTAACCTCTTGTGGGGGTTGGTTTCAGTGTTCTCAACAAGTTTGTCAAAGAGCTGGAGTTACTACCTTGAAGCCCTTCCAGGTCTCAGACTTTAGTACCTTGTAATTTGGCAAAAATTCAGATTTTGAATAAGCGAAAATCCTGGCTTATTCAAATGCATCATCATCATGTCCTAAAAATTCAGAGCTTATTAGTCTCAAACTCCTCATGTGGAAACTGACCACCGCTCTAAACTTCTTAAGTGCCACCAGCACATGAAGGGAGCATTTTTCCCCTTTGACTCATCTCCTTAGAAGTGTCCCTCTATCTCTTTTTTCCTTTTCTTTTTTTTCTTCTCCCCCTGCCCATGTATGGAGTCGCCTCATGCTAAGGAACCACAACTGAAGAAAGCCAAATTCTCTTCTAGACAACAGTTCATTTGTGCATTGCTCCTTTATTTTTAAACACTTCAAAGGCTTATGACTTTTCTCTTCTTAAAAAATTGTTTTTTAATATATTTATCCCATTTGGCTTTTTGAATTCCCTGGAGAGGCCCTTACGTTCTGGCTCCATCTATCCTGACTATCTCGGACAGCCTGCAGCCCCCTTCTCCGAGGTAAGAACCAGCAGATGAGAGGAGGCAAAAATAGAGCCCCCTGAGCCCAGTGACCCTCCCAGGCCCAGCAAATCCCTTTAGAGAATGAGGTCATCATGCTCTTTATGGAAAGCATGCTCTAAGGAGGAACAATCTCTGCAAATGAATGGCTCACATTTATAAAACTCCTCGACTTAATTGTCACAGGCCCAGGCGCGCCAGGATGGGGCTCAGGGGTTGGTGGGTCCAGCGGCTGTAAAGGAACAGGGTGGAGGTCCCAGGTTGAAAAATTGTAAAATTATAATTTTACAGCTATGTAATTTAACTACTTCAGTCGTCATGTCTTTTTCTTTTTACAAAGTCAATTTTCCTACATAACTCCCAATTTTTTTCACACCATCTAAGTAATATTTTAATATTTTCCATATCCAATCCGTATTCAAATTTCCCCAACTACCTCCAAATGACTTATGAAAAAAAATGCTATTTTAATCGGGAGCCAATAGCGGACTACACTTTGCATTTGACAGCAGAGTTCAGGCTTAACCCTTAACCTCTTCGGGCTCCGAGGACCCTGGGCAGGAGAGATTTAAGAACACCATCCTCCCGCCAAGGCCAAGAGAGACTTGAAATGTAGACGCGGAGGCCTATGGGAAATGTAGTTTTAAATAGGTGAGGTTCACCGCCTGGACTCTGGGAAGGGTCGCCACGCTCCTTCTGCGCATGTGCAGCCGTAGCCTCCTCGTTCGTCTTCTCAGGACTCCAGAGAACCGTTGGGGAACTTTGGGGTGTGCTCGGAAAAGGCAGGGTGCGCACCTAGGACGAGGGACTAGCTGGGAAGGGTGTGCCGGTGCTTGGGGATGGGAGCAGGAAGTGTCTGAGACCTCGTCGAGCCCCGCGGCGGTGTATAAACCCGGGCGGGCCGTCAGAGCGGGTAAGGCGGATGGGGGAGACCCCGGCCCTTGGGCTCCTGGGGCGCAGGTGTTCGGGGCGGTCCGGGGTGCCCGAGGATCGTGTGACCGGCCCGCCTGCAGCCCGACCGGAGAGAAGCCCGTGTCGGCGGCGGTGGGTGCGGGAGGGAGGAGTGCGTTTATCAGGCGGACGGTGACCGTGGGTCTGCGGTGGAGCCCGAGCTCTGGAGCACTACAGGCCCGGTCAGTGCGAGCTCTGTCACCTGTAAGCAGGGGCGACAGAAGGAACCTGGGCGAGAGTCAGGGTTCTCATCTATAAATACTAATAATGATTGTTTCACGGCGACGTTTAGAAACATAGATCACTATTTTAGACAAGTGCCAGGTCGGAAGCCTTAAGTGGCAACTGCTGTTAGAGGACGCTTTGTTGTTTTACTGGATAGTTTAATGGACCCTGACAACCACTTCACCAGAAACCGAGGCTCGGCTCGGTGGCCCGATGTGCTCGAGTCAGGAGCTCCCAGCCAGGGAATTTGGATTCGAGGGCAGGTGTGCTTCGCTTCAGTCTCAGGCTTTGTCTGATGTCACACCTGCCCAAGACTGGCATTACAGCCTTCACAGCACTTAGGAACGTGGCCTGTCCCTGCGTCCCCAGGGATGTTAAGGAAAGGATGTGGATGGAATCCCACCGTGTGTCACATGTATCCTGGGATTTCTAGTGTCACTTCAGGTCCCTTGGGTCAGACAGAGGCGTCTGGCCCCCTCTGCATCGTCAGGCTTTCTGTCCTTGAAGTCTAATGTTATAATGAATTCCAAGAGTCAGGCTTTTTGCCCCTGAAATGAATTTATTTCTCAGATCCATGTCCCAGTTGCCTTGAAACAAACCAGCCCTTGTGAGGCGGGAAGCAGGGGCCCTCTGTGAGGGAGTCTTAGCTGGAAGAGAGCGTCCCTCTGACCTTAGACCTCTCTCCAGAGCTTCAGAGCAGAGACAAGAGCCCAGAAAGGAGCAGATGCTAGATTTGCAAGATCAGAAGCAGGTCTTGATCCCCCTGCCCAGAATGAACCAGACTTGATGATGATGCCACCTTCAGGAGCCACCACACTGTGTGACAGTGGGGCATCTGGGCCGTCCCTGGGAAGAAGAGGTGAGCTGGGGTGGCCCAGGGGCAGGCTGCTCAGGAAAGGCTGCTTTGTTGGAGAGCCGTGAGGGCAAGGTCTGGGGGTAAGGGACAACCAGGCAGAGGGAGGAAGTTCTGTCTCCAGTCCCCTTAAATGGCCCCCGCTCTTTACAGATGCGCTGCTGTCACACATGTCCACCACCACATGTGACATTAGTGACGTTATCCTGATGTCACAGGATCCAAGAATGATGATCTGTGAAGAGTTTTCCAAGGTCACCTACTTCTAACTCTTGAAAGATTTAAAGACATTGGGCCTGAAAATTTCAGTGACTTGTCCAGGGAAACGCAGTTTGTGACAGTTCACTCTCTCACAGGTAAGTTACCAACAGCATCTATCGAAAGGGCCTTTTGAGAAATACTTCCCAGCTGAAATGAACAGTTAAAAATTCCTGCCTTAAATCACCCCATCTCTTTTACTAGGCTTTCCGTGGATTGTGTATACCTGGGGTTAAATAATATTACTGAGAAAAATAGATAAATGATGCATACTGAGTTATTTTTCTGCTAAGTTAACTTTAATGAAGGAATAGTGTCTTGTCGTTTGGCGTACTTTAATTCAACTAATCGGCTGTTTTGATTTCTTTCTGTTATTCAGAAGGACGCATGCGTTATTGTTAAATCAATCGAGTAAAGTTTGTGTTCACTCAGTAAAAAGCTGCAGATTTCAGCTCCATGGTCATTTCAGAATCACACAAAGACAGGTGTTGCTGCCTGTCCATGATCCTTCTTGTGCCTTTTCAAGGCCCAGAGGGCCCTGTGCCTATGGGGAGGATGATCCCCAACTGGGGTGCTGAGATTTGAGGAGGTGAATCTAAGAGCTGTAAGACAGCTAAATCTCAGGACCCCTGTCTCCTTTCTGTCCCCTCAGCTGAACCACAGTCCTCTGTACTCGCCCAGGAGCCCCAGAGAGTGAACATCCCTCAGGTGAGCTCTTTATTCATTCCCCGCTTTATATTGTAATGGATTTATAAGGTTCAGCAGGATCCATGCATTAAAGGAAAAGGAGAAGTAGAAATAGTAGAAATCAAGTCAGTGTTGAGGAATAATATACCGTGTTTTACTATTAATGGTGATGTTGGCTGTTAGCTTTGAGTGGGTAACCTTGTCAGGGGAAGTAGTTTCCCACTAAGCTACCTGTTTCAATCTCTTTACTTGTGATCGGGCTATTCAGATTCTCTGTTTCTTCTTGATTCAGTTTTGGGAAGTTGTATGAGTCTTTAGAATTTATCTGTTTCTTCTAGATTGTCCAGTTTGTTGCTATATAGTTTTTCATAGTATTCTCTTATAATCCTTTATATTTCTGTGGTATCTGTTGTAATTTCTCCTCTTTCATTTCTAATTTTATTTATTTGAGCCTTCTCTCTTTTTTTCTTAGAGAGTCAGGCTAAGGGTTTGTCAATTTTGCATACCTTCTCAAAGAACCAGTTCTTTGTTTCACTGATCTTTTCTGCTGGTTTTTTTTTTTTTTTTTTTGGTTTCAATTTCATTTATTTCTGCTCTGATTTTTATTATTTCCCTCCTTCGGCTGACTTTGGGCTTTGTTGGTTCTTCATTTTCTAACTGTATTTTAAGATTGCCTATTTGAGATCTTTCTTGTTTTTTAAGCTGGGCCTGTATTGCTATGAATTTCCCTCATAGGACCACTTTTTCTGCATCCCATATGAGTTGGTGTGGTGTATTTTCATTTTCATTTGTCTCCAGATATTTTTTGATTTCTCTTTTAATTTCTTCAATGATCCCTTGGTTGTTCAGTAGCATGTTGTGTAGTCTCCACATATTTGTCACTTTCCCAGCTTTTTTCCTGTAGCTGATTTCTGGTCTCATAGCATTTTGGTCAGAAAAGATGCTTGATGTGATTTCCATCTTCTTAAATTTATTGAGGCCTGTCTTGTTTCAAAACATATGGTCTGTCCTTAGAATGCTCCATGTGCACTTGAGAAGAATGTGTATTCTGCTATTTTTGGATAGAATGATCGAAAAATATATGTATTAAGTCCATCTCGTCTAGTTTTTCATTTAATTCCACTATTTCCTTGTTAACTTTCTGTCTGGATGATCTATCCATTGATGTAAGTAGAGTGTTGGGGCCCCCTACTATGTTGTTGTTAATATCTCTTTTTAGGTCTGTTAATAGTTGCTTTATGTACTTTGGTACTCCTTTGTTGGGGACACGTATATTTATAAGTGTTATGTCTTCTTGTTGGAGCGTCCCTTTTATCATTGTATGCTGCCCCTCTTTGTCTCTCATTGCCTTTTTTATCTTGAAGTCTACTGTGTCTGATATAAGTATTGCAATAACTGCTTTCTTTTGTTTGCCGTGAGCTTAGAGTATCATCTTCCGTCCCTTCACTCTGAGCCTGTGTTTGTCTTTAGAGCTAAGAGTGTTTCCTGGAGGCAGCATATCGATGAGTCTTGTTTTTCAATCCATCCCACCACTCTGTCTTTTGATTGGAGAATTCAATCCATTTACATTTAGAGTGATTATTTATATATAAGGGCTTAATGCTGCCATTTTATCACTTGTTTTCCAGTTCTGTATTTCCCTCGTTTCTCGTCTTGTGTATTTTGGACTGCCAGTTCAGTTCGGTAGTTGTCTATGATGGTTTTCTCAGTGTTCTCTTTTTTGTGTGTGAGGAAGACTGGCCCTGAGCTAACATCGGTAAGCAATCTTCCTCTCTTTTAGCTTGAGGAAGATTGTTGCTGAGCTAACATCGGTGGCAGTCTTCCTCTGTGTTTTGTATGTGGGATGCCAGCACAGCAGGGCTTGATGAGAGATGCATAGGTCTGTGCCTGAGACCTGAAGCTGCAAACCCTGGGTGGCTGAAGCAGAGCATGCGAACTTAACCATTATGCCACTGGGACAGCCCCTCAGTTTTCTTTTTTTCGTATCATTTGTGTCTCTGTTCTGATTATTTGTTTAGTGGTTACCATCAGGTTTGTATAAAAAATCTCGTAGATGAGATATACAATGTTCCGATAGCCTCTCATTTCCTTGGTCTAAGCCAGTTCCATCCCTTTCCTCTTCCTCTGATTTGTTGGTCATAACATATTCTGTTTTGTGTAGTGATTTTGTGGTTAAAATCACAAGATGATAGTTATTTTTGATGTTTTCCTTCCCTTCCTCTTTAATGTCGTAATTAAGTTTTTGCTAACCTGTTCTGGTAGAGAGCTGCAATTTTCGGACTTTGGCTGCCTATTTATCTCGTTGCTCAAGGCTTTGTGAACTCTTTTTTTTCTTTTTCAGGTATGAAGGTCTTCTTGAGCATTTCCCGTTTGGGGTGTCTTGTGGCGATGACCTACCTCAGCTTTCGTTTATGTGGGAAAGTTTTTATTTCTCCACCATATCTGTAGGATATTTTTCCCTGGATAGAGTATTCTTGACTGCAGGTTTTTGTCTTTCAGAATTTTGGATATCTCCTTCTACCTTCTCGTAGCCTGTAAAGATTCTGCTGAGAAATCTCCTGAAAGTTTGATATGGTCTTTGTAAGTTATTTTCTGCGGCCTTGCTGCCTTTAAAAATATTTCTTCTTTGTCACTGACTTTTGCCAGTTTTCCTACTCTATGCCTTGGAGTAGGTCTTTTTACATTGATGTAATCAGAAGTGCTGTTAGCGTCTTTTACTTGTAATTCCAGCTCCTTTCCCAGGTCTGAACAGACTTTCTACTCCTTTCTCCCTCCCTTCTCCCTCTATAATACCCATAGTTTTTATGTTGCATTTCCTAATTGAATCAGATATTTCCCAGAGAATTTCTTCGTTTCTTTTTAGTCTTAATTCTCTCTCCTCCTCCATCTGAAGCCTTTCTGTATTTCGGTCCTCCAGATTGCTAATTCCGTCTTCCATAATGTCAGCTCTGTAATCCAGGGTATCCAGATTTTTCTTTATCTCATTGTGTTTTTCATCTCCAACATTTCTGATTGGTTTCTCTTTATAGGGTCAATCTCTTTTGTGAAGTCTTCCCTCTGTTTCTTAATTTTATTCCTGATTTAATTGAACTATCTGAATTTTCTTGTAACTCGAGTTTTTTAATGTTAGTAGCTATTTTGAATTCTCTGTCGTTTACATTGTAAATTTGTGTGCCTTCAGGATTGATTTCTAGGTGCTTTTCAGTTTCCTTCTGGTCTGGACTATTAATATATTTCTTGCTACTATTTGATGGGGTAGGTTTGTGCCTTCGCATAGATAGTATCTGGTTGCAGATTCCACCTGCCACCACTGGAGGAGGTTCAGGAGCTGTGTATTCTGAGCCTGCTGTGATCCCTGGTGTCTGTGCTTGTCCTTTGGAATCTATGCTGACAGGACCCATCTGCGATTGCCTGCTTGTAGCTGCTGCTTTGCTAATGTACGCACGGGCACTCTAGAGGGGGTCCCTTGCTCTGGCTGTCTGGCTGAGCTTGTGAGCCCAGCAGGGGGAGGGGCACTTCTTTTGCATGTGCCATCCCGTGGGTGTTCTCTCTTTGCCCTCGCTGTCTGTCCTCCTGGCGTGCTGGCTTCATGAAGACAGCCCCACAATAGCTTAGCCTCCTCTGTGGAGCTTTCCTATGGGATGTGAGGGAACTTGGAGAGTGAAGGCATTCCCACAGAGTCTCCCCCCAGGCCCCTCTTTTCTCAGAGCTGTGCATGGTCCTGTGCCCTAGGTCATTGCTGGGGAGGGAGGGGAGATCCCCTTACTTCCTCCTTCTTCCTCCTGGGGGGGTCCAGCACCTCCACCTTCAGACATATGGCTGCATGGGTCTCTCAGATGTCTTTTGTGTTGTGTGCCTGTCCTCTGTTGCTTTATGAATATCCTTTTCATTGTTTCTTAGGGAGGAGAGTCTAAGGGAAGAGCTCACTCCGCTGTGATGCTGATGTCATGCCTGGTCATTCTACTTTTAAGTTTTTGAGGAATGTCTGTACTGTTTTCCACAGTGGCTGCACCAATTTACATTCCCCCCAGCAGTGTCTGAGGGCTCCCTTTTCTCCACATCCTCTCCAACACTTCTGTTTTCTTTGTAAAGATTGGCACCTGAGCTAACATCTGTTGTCTATCTTTTTTTCCTTCTTGTTCTCCCAAAACGCTCCCAGTACATAGTTGTGTATTCTAGTTGTATGTCGTTCTGGCTGTGCTGTGTGGGATGCCACCTCAGCATGGCTTGATGAGTGGTGCCATGTACATGCCCAAGATGCAAACCGGCAAAACCCTGGGCCGCTGAAGTAGCGCACACGAACTTAACCACTCGGCCATGGCACTGGCCCCTCTCCAACACTTCTTATTTCTTGTCTTTTTAATCATAGCCATTCTGATGGGCATGAGGTGATATCTCATTGTGGTTTTGATTTGTATTTCTCTAATAATTAGTGATGTTAAACACCTTTTCATGTGCCTGTTGGCCATCTGTATATCTTTGGGAAAATGTCTGTTCAAATCCTCTGCCCATTTCTTGACTAAGTTTGTTCTTTTGTTGTTGAGTTCTTTATATAATTTGGATAGCAGCCCCTTATTGGATAAATGATTTGCAGATATCTTCTTCCAATTGCTGGTTGTCTTTTCATTTTATTGATGTTTCCTTTGCCATACGGACGCTTTTTAGTTTGATGTAGTCCCATTAGCTTATTTTTTCTTTTGTTTCCCCTTCCTGAGGAGACATATTCCAAAAGATCCTGCTAAGAATGATAGCAAAGAGCTTACTGCCTACGTTTTCTTCTTTGCAGTTTTATGGTTTCAGGTCTTACATTCAAGTCTTTAATCCATTTTGAGTTAATTTTTGTGCATGGTGTAAGGTAATGGTCTACTTTCATTCTTTTGCGTGTGGCTGTCCGTTTTCCCAACAGTGGTTATTGAAGAGACTTTCCCTTCTCCATTGTATGTTCTTAGCTCCTTTGTTGAAAATTGGCTGTTCCTAAATGTATGGGTTTATTTCTTGGCTATCAAATCTATTCCATTGATCTGTGTCTGCTTTTCTGCCAGTATCGTGCTGTTTTGATTAATACAGCTTCATAGTATACTTTGAAATTAGGGAATATGATGCCTCCAGCTTTGTTCTTTTTTCTCTAGAGTGCTTTGGCTCTTTGGGGACTTTTGTTGTTTCCTATAAATTTTAGAATTCTTCTTTCTATTTCTGTGAAAAATGTCATTGGGGTTTTGATAGGGATTACATTGAATCTGTAGATTGCTTTAGGTAATATGCACTTTTTCACTATGTTAGTTCTTCTAATCCATGAGCACAGAATATCCTTCTATTTCTTTGTGTCTTCTTTAATTTCTTTCAACAATGTCTTATAGTTTCCAGTGTATAGGTCTTTCACCTCATTGGTTAAATTTATTCCTACCCACTTAATTCTTTTTGTTGTGATTGTAAATAGGATTGTATTCTTGATTCTTTATTTCTGCTAGTTTGTTTTTAGTGTTTTGATGGATTCTTTAGTGTTTTCTACATGTTAAATCTCGTCCTCCACAAGTAGTGACAGTTTTACTTCTTCCTTTCCAGTTTGAATATGTTTTATTTATTTTTCTTACTTGATTGCTCTGGCTAGGACTAAGAAGGGTGAGCGTGGGCATCCTTGTCTTGTTCCTGCTCTTAGAGGGATAGCTATCAGTTTACACCATTGAGTGTAATGTTAGCTGTTGGTTTGTCATATATGGCCTTTATTATGTTGAGGTACTTTCCTTCTATAATTATTTTATTGAGAGTTATTATCATAAATGTGTGCTGAATGTTGTCAAATGCTTTCTCTGCATCTATTGAGATGATCATGTGATTTTTATTCTTCATTTTGTTAATGTAGTTTATAACATTGATAAAGAATACTGTTGTAATCCTTTGTATTTCTGTTATATTGCTTGTGATTTCTTCTCTTTCTGATTTTATTTCAGGCTTCTCTCTTTTTTTCTTATTCTACCTAAAGGTTTGTCAATTTTGTTTATATTTTGAAAGAACTAGCTCTTAGTTTCGCTGATCTTTTCTATTGTCTTTTAGTCTCGATTTCATTTATTTCGGCTCTGATCTCTAGTAGTTCCTTTGTTCTCCTGACTTTGGGCACTTCATTTTCTTCTTTTCTGATCCTTTTGGATGTATTGTTAGATTGCTTGTTTGAGATTTTTCCTGTTTCTCAAGGTATGCCTGTGTTGCTATGAACTTCCCTCTTAGTACTGCTTTTGCTGTATCCAATAGATTTTGGTACACTGTATTTTCCTTTTCATTTGTCTCCGGATATTTTTCCATTTCTCCTTTAATTTTGTTGTTGTTCCAATAGTCAATGAATAGCACTTTGTTTAGGCTCCACATATTTGTGTCTTTTCCAGCTTTCTCCTTGTGGTTGATTTCTAGTTTCATACCATTGTGGTTGGAAAAGATGCTTGATATCTTTTCAGTGTTCTTAAGTTTATTGGGAGTTGTTTTGTTTCCCAACAGTGTATCTTTGAGAATGTTTCATGTGTACTTGAGAGAAAACGTATATCCTGCTGCTTTTGGATTGAATATTATATATGTATCTATTGAATTCATCTGGTCTAGTGTTTCATTTAAGGTCAACGTTTCTTTGTTGATTTTTCTCTCTAGAAGACCTATCCATTGATGTAAGAGGGGTATTAAAGTTCCCTACTCTTATGGTGCTGCTGTCAGTTTCTCCCTTTAGGTCTGTTAATAGTTGTTTTATAGACTTTGGTGCTTCCACGTTAGGTGCATATATATTAATAAATGTTATGTCTTCTTGATGGATTATCCCCTTTATCATTATATAATGCCCATCTTTGTCTCTTGCCTTTTTTTGGCTTGAAGTCTATTTTGTCTGATAGAATTATGGCTACGCTCGCTTTCTTTTGGTTGTCATTTGGTTGGAGTATCATCTTCCACCCCTTCACTCTGAGCCTATGTTTTTCCTTAGAGCTGAGATGGGTCTGCTGGAGGCAGCACACTTTTGGGTCTTTTTCTTAACCTGTCCAGCCTCTCTGTCTTTTCATTGGTGCATTGAATCCCTTTACATTTAGGATGATTATTGATATATAGGGACTTACTATTGCCATTTTATCTTTTGTTTTATGGTTGCTCTATATTTCCTTTCTTTCTTTGTCCTTGTGTTTCTCACTACAATTTCAGCTTGATGGTTTTTGGTGATGTGTTTTTCAGTTTCCTCTTTTTTTATGTTTTGTGACTCTGCCCTGAATTTTTGTTTTGTGGTTACCATGAGGTTTGTATAAAAGGTCTCACAGATGAGATAGTTCTTTTTCTGCTGATAGCGTTTATGCTTCATTTGACTAGGCAAGTTCTGTCCTTTTCTTCTTCCCTTGCTGTTTTTGTTGTCAAAATTATTTCTTTCTGTATTGTGAATTTGTTACCAAATTGGAATGGTTATTGTTATTTTTAATGCATTCTTTCCCTTTAACCTTTACATCATAATTGTTTACTAACATGTTCTGATACCGAGTTGCAGTTTTCTGATTTTATCTGTTTATCAGCTTGTTTCAAGCTTTGTATCCTTTGCCTTTTCATTTCAGACAGGAGAGCTCTTTTTGACATTTCTTATAAGGCAGGTCTAGTGGCGATGGACTCCCTCAGTTTTTGTTTCTTCCTCACACTTTATTTCTCAGCTGCAGCAGTGGACCCCCAGCTGTCGCAGCACCCAAGGGCACAGAGCTGATTATTACAGTGTTGATTAATACAGTCCCTAAGTAGCTCTCGAATACTTGTACTTTTCTGCATCCTTTCTGAAACCACCCTAGTCGAAGTAAGCAACCAAGTAACTGGATGACTTTAATGACCTCATGTCTCTGATCCTCAATTTCTTGGTTTGTGAAATGAGGCAGTTAGAAGGAACACCAAGTTTCTTCCTTCTCTATATTCTGTGATTATCAGAATCTACAACTATGGAGAGACTCAGGGAAAAATCAATTCCAGTGCTTTGGGAAACCATCTCACTTTCTCCATTTAAATTAACTCTTGGGGTGACTGAGATTGTGCCTCCTATCCTCTCATAGCACTGCTCTTAAGGACAGTCTCAGAATCTTCAGGGCAACTTAAAAGAAGGCCCTTTCTCTTAAATAGGAATCTGCCTTATGCCATGTTTTGAGCTGTAGAAAATATTTTAGCATGAGAGTCTAGCGTTGGTAACAAATTTACCCACATTGTTAATTCATCTGAAAGCTCCTGTTCTTGAAAATGTCCCATGTGGGGGTAAAGAAGTTCCATGTAAAGGTTTAGTCCATTTTTGTTGACAATCTCTTGAGTGTATGTTAAAAACCTGGATAACAGGAAAATGTTAATGGAGCTTGGAGGGAGGGACAGTGATGAATGAGTTTGGTTGATTTTCAGCAGTAGTAAGGTCAAAATGAAAGCAGGATAAAAGAAGAGTAGAGATTTAGGTCAGGGCTTTCTATGACAAAAAAGTAAAAACCATAAGCAGATGGAAAAAGTTTAAGTGACACAGTATGACAGATTCCACTGATGAGTTTAATAGGCAGCCATTTCAGTCGCAGAGAGAGTAGACTGAAAAGAGACGGGCCGTATCACACGTGCCAGATGATGACTGTGAAAGTGGGGTGAGGGCTACATGGGAAGTTCCACTGCTCCTGTGCATGTTTAAACATTTCTGTAATAGGAAGCTTAAAATAATGAAAGAAGCTGGGTGCCTCCTAAAGAGAGGGAGGGGACGAGAGGATACCTGGCAAGGGGGCTCAGTCCGTCAAGACGAGGGTTTAGCTCTCTCAATAGGGACATTTCAGGAAGTGTAATCGTTGAGGTTAGGAAGGAAACCTCTTTTCATATAACAGGAAAGAAGGAAAGGAGGAACGGGAAAAGGTTTTTGTGAAGCTTTATTGACGGAAAGTTCCTGTCTCATGACTTCTAGTTCCTCTGTGATCAGTGGTCCAGCACATCTACTGAGCAAATGGAGACAGCCTAAATTTGAGGGAAGTGAAGGAGATTTGACATAAATTTGAGTGTCCCTGGAGAGAGAATGGAGTAAGGAAACAGCGGCCTAGGCTCCATTTGTTTTGTTCTCATGTTAGTAAGCATGGGATAATTCTTTGTGGAATGAGTGAGTGATTTCCAGCTAGTGCTGGGGCTGAATTTACTGTGGCATCGGTAGACTCCATTGTGAGACTTAATCCAATAGTGATCAATTAGTTATAGGAAGGCATTTCTGGGAAAGGCAGAGAGATGGGATTTTGCCAGACAGGAAGGATTAAAAGGGATTGGATGGGGCCCATGAGTAGCGGAGCCGTTTAGATGTGGGTTACCTGACAGACCACCACGTCTACCCGGGAGAGGGAGGAAATGTAAACAAGAGCTTGACGGACAGACAAGGAGTAAGTGGGAAAATGAACGGCCTGGAGTTGAAAAGTTAACAAGGGGCATATGAATCAGAAGAATGAGAGACGAGGCCAAAGGGTGGAATGTCCGACTGTAACAATCTGGATGGCTGAAGTGTTCCTGGTGATAAGCTCTGGAGTGTGGCAGTAACTACACTGGAATGGAAGTAAAGGACCCTAAGATGAGATGATGTAGAAACTGAGAGGCTGGTCTTTGGCTGGTCTGTCCACATCGATGGTAGAGCCCTCCATGGCCTCCTCACCTCTTCAAGTCTCCTGCCCTGGGCCCCATCCCCCTCCCAGGACCTCCACAGAATCTGCATTCTTTCTTTGACCTCAAGTTTCAGACATTGTGGGTTCAATGGCATAACTCTGGACAAGAAGATACAAGTGTGGAGTGAGAGAGGCTGTAGTGGACACCGGTTTTGTTTTTGGTTTTGGTTTTAACACCTAGCATTCACAAGTCTTTCTGGGAAAACTACCTCCAGTGCCCTCTGGGATACTCACCCCATTTGTGTAGTGTGTATGTGTGTGTGTGTGCGCGCGTGCGTGTTCGGTTTTGTTACAATAATTACCATTATACTTGTATCTTTTCTAATGTCCTCAAATTCCTTTCCCTTACTCGGAGTCTTATTTCGTTTGTCACCTATATCTTGACCCCCTCTTATTACTTATAGAACAATCATTTTATTCTATTTTTCCCTTTTTCTCCTCCCTTCCATTTTTAAAATCATGTTGTTTTTAGAAAACTAAATTGGTATTTTATTTTTCCACCCTTGTAACCATCTTTATTTTACTTAGACATCTACAACTTAATGTATTTAACGCTCACCATCATAATGCTTTTTGAATTTTGCCCCGGTTGACACTCAGCCAATTTTTGAGTCCCAGTGTGTCTAAGTGGAGTTGCCTTTCCTCCAAACCCCTATTGTAAGGGTGGGTATGTGTGCAGCCCATGGTGAGACCCACATATATCTGTAACCTGGTGCATAGTCTGCGACTCACCTCTGGTTCATGAGCTGCAGGTGTTCTGGGGGAGACCAACCATGGCTCCACCAAGGCCGTGAATATCAGAGGCGGCACGTCCATCCTGATAGGTGAACTGTACACACTAAGGGCAAGATCTTGCATATTCCTATTAAGCATAGATGGAAGGAAGGCGGCAAGATCACCTTCCCCAAAGAGGGGGATGCCATGCCTGATGACCTCCCTGCAGATATTGTTTAGTATTCAAAGAACAGCCCCGTGCCTTTTAGGAAAAAGGCATCAGTGTGCTGTGCAGTGCCTGGATCAGCCTCAAGGTGGTGATGCCTGGATCAGATTGAGGAGGGGGCGGGGGGAACAGGACAGGGTCACCATATGGATGATGAGGCATAAAGCTTTGTTCTACCGGCAAGGTCCTTCTTTCCCCTCTTCATTTTTTCTTCCCTCCTCGCTTACTCCAAGTCATCTTTTCCTTACTCTCAGCTTTATTTTATCCTGGGAGGTAGGTGGCTACCTGGTCAACATTGTTACTACTGGCAGCTGAGGGATGCTGTTGCTCCGCAACAAAACATCATTTGGCAGTCTGAAGAAATACCTACAGAGGGGAACCACTTCCCCCAGGTGCCTTTCCAGTAGGGAAACCTCAATGTAAAGTTTAAAGTATTCTTCCCTAACACATTAATATGACTCACATGACAGATTCTTAAGGCGTGTCTGTGCTGTTCCTAGCCCCTCCCCCACCAGCCCAGGATCCACTGCAGCAATACCCTCCCCCACCCCCCCAAATCCCATTCAGGGTTCACCCACCTGTGGGGTCCTCTGGTCACTGACCTCTAAATCATGATGAAGCCACTGTTTTTTCTTCATTGTTGTTTTATGAATTGCATACCTATTCTTGACCCTCTTCGGATAGAGAACACCTGTCCTCCCTACTCTCTGAAGGATGTAAAACATTCAGTGAGCGGGAGGTGTGGGCTGCTCTACACTTTCGTTAAGGCTAAGCGAAGAGGCAGGAGGCAGAGCCCACCTCCTCAAACTTCATCAGGGAGGAAGTGGGCTTTTGGGGGCACGTGAGATCTCTTGGTCAACAAGAGCTCCAGAGCACCGGTGACCTTTTAGAAGCCAGAGGAAGCAATCAGTAAGAGCTGAACTCACTCCTCCTTTTCCCTAAGCACAAGCCCTGAGTTACCTGAAACCCATGCCCCCAACACAGGACGCAGAAAAGACATCACTATTATTAGAGAATCATTTATTGGGGAGAATTAATATTCTCCACAAGAAGGAATGATTTTGCGGTGGGAAATTTTCCGCTCTCGAAACGCTGGAAAAGCGTTTTCTGTTGACATAGAGACGGGTCCCTAAACAGAGTGCCTTTAGCAGTGGTGAGAACAGCTGGAGGCCCCTGGGCCGGCTTGACGCCTGCAGGTGGAGCTTGGATGGGGCACATGCTCCCTGCGGGGCACAGATAAGGGACGCTTCTGATCCAAGAGCTGATCTTTAAACGCCATGACTTTCTGAGGGTGTCTGTTCTGGTCTCTGATCCGTCTAGAACATGTAGGATAATTCTGGCCAGCAAAGACAACTTCTACGTGGTGGCAGGACTTAGTGTTTGGCACTTTACAGGAGGGAGCCCTGTAGTTGGAAGGATGCCCCTGGACGGGCTCTGCCTGGGCCTGTTCTTCGGCCTTCTGCCAAGTTTTCACAAACTTCCTCAGGGAAGGAAGGGGCTCTTGAGGGCGGGTGACCTCTGCTGCACAACGCTGCCCCAGTTTCTCCACTGGGAACTTCCCAGGGACCGTCCTGGTCTTCTGAGCCGTGGTGGTCCCAGTAACGGCAGCTCTCCCTTTAACCAGGCCTCTGCTCTGTGCAGATGATATGGGGCTGCCCTTTTCCTGGGGATGTTCTTGGTTCTTGCCCTTTGTCCCAGGACGAAGCCATTGAAAAATGTGGTTCATCTTTTTTCTGAGCAGACTTTCAGGAGGAGGCTGTGCCTTCTGTGATGAGGTGTGGGAAGACTTGCTCCCAAGCGTCCCCTCTGATGCTGTGATCTGAGTAGCGAAAGTCTTTCTGGTAGGTTGGGATGTCCCCAACCCTGCATCCCCTCCACCAAGCTCTTCTTTGTTGGGGCCCGGAGGGCTCACTCTCATTGTAGCTGGTGGGAATTTCTTATCCTCGTACCTCTTTAGGTCTTTCTTAGGGACCCAAGGCTCCTGCCGCTGCTGCCTGCTGATCCCACTGTCCTCCAGATGGACATGCAGCACCTGGGAAGCTCCCATGTCCCCAGGGGAGACACCGTGGGCATGAGTCAGTGAGGCCTTGTAAGTCAAGCTCTCTGAGGCAGGGGACCTGTCAGTGTGTTGGCCTTGGACCTGGCTCTGATTCCTCTTCTCTAGTTTCGACTTTAATTCCCTCAACAGATGTTCCTTCAGATCCGATGACTTCGGGTCTTGGGGAGCTTGTCTTTTTGGTGCAGGGCTTTCAATGGTCCCAGTAATTTCTATTTTACTGTGATTCCCACGTCTCATTTGGGAGCTTCCTGGCTTGCTGGTTGTCAACACATTACCAGTTTTTGACTGCAGAGCGTTGAGCTCCTTGGCCCTGAATATGTCCCTGGCCGTGTTGTGCACGGAAAAGGGTTCCGACTTCATCTTTTTGTCCTGTCGCCCTGCTCTTCTATCACTGGGACTCACTCTCTCATCCTTTGTCTCATGTTTGGCACCAGCTTGCCTTGCAGGCAGCTCTGGGGGGCATCTGTTGCCTAGCTGAGTAAATTTCTGACTCGCTTTGCCTGTGATGCCACAGGTGACAGGCAGATGAGTCTGCCTGGCACCCTTACTCCTCTGAACAACCTCTGCAATCTCTTGGTTGATACCAGAGGGTGATTGTCTCGGCACCCCTTGTCCCTGCCTGCCCATAGGTGAAGTAGCAGGGCAAAGACGATCCAGGACCAGGGCTGAATTTGTTGTTTCCGCTTTTTCTTGAAGAGCGGATTTAGAGCTTCCTCTATGGGGCTCGAAGCCCCTGGATTTGGAGTCCACTTCCAAAGTTGGGTTATTTGAGGGGGCGCAGTAGAAATAGGGCAAGGACTGGGATGCAGCATCTTCCAATTTAAACGCCTGTATGGATTCCAGGACCCTGCAGGGAAGGCCCCACTCCATCGTCATACGAAAGCTTTTAATATGGGTTTCCATCATCTGTTGGGCACTGGAATCAATGAAGCAAAGCTCCTGGAAGGTATTCAGGGAGGAGTCCCCACCCACTGAAGGTGGCAGACTCCTCTGTGTTATTTGGGTGCGGGATTTGTCAGAAAGCAGCAATGTCTGCTTGCTAGCATGCCATGAACTGCGCACCGTCCCAGGGAGCCGAGCCTCACTGATTTCCTCAAACTTCTTGCTCAAATGTGCTTTGAGGACATTTTCAAGTTGTTTCTGATCTAGACTTTCCTCCAAGGCCCTTGAATTTTTCCCTGACAGACTTGCCACGTGACTATTTAGGTCTTTCTCAGAGTCATATGCCGGATCCTTATCTGAAGAGCTCTCTGGGTCACTCAACAGGTGAGCTTTTGGGCCGTTCTCTGGGCTATGCCCCTGATCCTTCCCCATCTCCTTCTCTCCCTGAAGCAGTTCTGAACCCCTGTCATGGAAGCTTTTGGATTGGCTCAATCCAACATTTAGATCTTTGTTCACCGAGATCCGTGAGAGTCCACGATTGCTCTCTGACTTAGCTATCTCTGAGAAATCTCTTGGAGGCATCATCAGTGACAGACACTCACGGATCCTGCGGGGCAGGCCCCACCGGTGTTGGATGAGCCTCTTTCGAAGGTGATGTTCCAGTTTCTTCCTCAGCTCATCACTGAGAGGAAACTCTACGGGAAGGGTGGAGATGGAGGCATGGGCCTGGGAGGCCTGATGGTAAGGGAAGTTGGGAGCTGAAGGACAAAATTCCTCCTGAGATCTTTGGACTACAGAGGGCGAACCCCACAAACTTTCCTGTTGCTTCTGCAACACTTTCCATTCCAGTTGTTGAATTTCAGATGAGGTGAGAGACTCTGATTCATCCCGGGGTCTATGGTGACACACTCCACAGATCCTTCTCTGGGGTAGAGGACCAGATGGTAGGATTGGGAGTGAGGATTTAAGGTGGGCCTGGGACTTGACCTGAGTGAGAGGTAGGGGCTGGGATTGGGGCAGGGTTTGAGGCAAGGGTTGGGGCTGGATCTCAGGCAAGGATGGAGGTGGGCGATGGAGAGGTACCGGGGATTCTTGGCCCATGGAGGCATTTGAGATGGTATTGAAAAGGAAGATTGTGGTGCAGTCACTTGAGTCACGGATAGCAGAGGGCAAGGACTCGCTGTGCAGAGATGGGAGACCCCAGAAGAGCTGCGTACATTTTTCCTGTAAATGGTCCTCCAAGATTTTAGGATATGGGGGCTGCCCATGCATGTGCAGCTCCTTTGGTTTGCCTGCACTGCTCCAAAAAGGAAGGGAGAATGCTGAGTCACACTCATCAGCATTTGACTCTAGCATTTTCCGCGAAGGATTTAGTGGGTAGTCTGGCCTAAGTTTTTTTGGAAAAGAACCCTTCTCCTTCTCCTTTTCCCTCCACATCAGGAAATCACTCCTCTTTCGGACTTGTCTCTCCAGGAGTGCCAGGACATGAGGGCTGAGAAATGAGAGGTTACCACGCTCTATAAGGTTAGCTGTAGGGTGTCTCTCCAGAGAGGACTCTGAAGAATGGAGAGCAAGAAACTCTCGATTAAAAGCACATGGTGCCAAGGTGGAAGGTGCTAAGAACAAGTCTTTGGCACAAGCTTGCCACCAGGATAATTCTGAAATTGACAGGCTTGAATGGTCAGTGCCTCTGATTGTTGGGACATAAGTGGACAACCCGCCAGGGCTATCTGGAGATGAGTTCTCTGGAACAGACTTCAGTAAGATGGAAACCGATTTAGATCGAGCCACAGTTAAAGGGTGGTCTGTCGGTGGTGAGACAGACAGGCTTGGTGGTGTGTGATGACAAGCCAGTGAATCAGTGGGATTGATTATCTGGGACAAATTTGGTGAGGGGTTAATATCTTGGGAAAGGGTGCGGTCAAGAGAGAAGATCGTATTCAGAGACAGAGTGGTCTCTGGTTGGAGAATAGGACCCGTTGCCTGGGTGTCATGTGGTGGGAGAGGGGGAAGGGCAAGGGGTTGGGGTGGGCAATGGTCTGCTGGGAATTTGGACTCCAAGGGAGGAGAAGGCTCTGGTGGCATAGAGTGACCCGGTGGTGAGGGTGAAAGAAAGCCAGCTAAGGGTGTCGTCGGGTTAGGTGAGAGAACGGAGGGGGGCGGTGGGGAAGGGTCAGGTGGAGGGGATGGTGTTAGGTCTCCTGGAGGGACTTCTGAGAAGGCAGAGGACAGAGTGAATGATGACTCAGTCCCAGAAGCTGTGGAAGCCATAGAGGACACAGAGGCGGTATCATCTTCCAGGTCCTCCAGGAGCCGATTGATCTCAGCAGTTGTGCTATTACACACCTCACAGGAGGGGTCTGGGCATAATAGTTGACGAAAGCGGGTGGTATCGAGAGGCCGGCCTAGGGGCCTGCGGGAGACAGGAAGTAGAAAACTGTAGCCAGGACCAGAACAAGGAAAGGAGGACCTGCTGGCCTGTCAGGGGAGGGGCCACCTGAAGCCTGCTGCCCCTTCACAATGCCCCACATCTATGACTTCACCATACACTCAGCAGCCCTCACCCCAAGGCCTTCATTCACATACCCGTTCCTATGGCAAACCCCTCCCATGACTACTGCAGGCTGTACTGAATCCCTGGAATTGCAGAGAACATGTTAAAGAGGGATCAGGAAAGAAAAGACTAGTCACCTTTTCAGAATAGAAATTAGCCTCCTTTTCTCCTCTCTTTCCCTCTGGTAATTTCTCCAACCTGGGAAATCAGAAGAGTGAATTAAACATGTAATAAAGGTAGAAGCATAGGTGTTACACAGGAGTCCCTTTAGGGGAGACCCTTGGGATATTAACGGGATGTTAACTCTGAAAGCCCCAAGAATCAGTAGATGTGGTCAAACGGTCAATGATAATATTAATAAGGTTCACATGTGTTTGTTGCTTCGTTTATAAAGCACTGTCACATACATTATCCCATGGGATGTTCAAAACCACCATGTGAGGAACATAGGTCAATGGTTACCTCAAAGAGGAGTCTGATCATCCAGGAAGTCAACGCAGTCTCTCAAGGTCAGGAGACAGAAGTTCTGACTCTTGACGTCTCCCACGGCCACGCACTGGGCAACACCCATTGTCCAGGCCCATCACTGCTTCATGCCCAGAGCTGGGCAGAGCAGGAGTCTGAGAAATGTCTCGGGTTCTGACTACCTTCCCATGAGCCTTTCCTCTGAGGCCTCTCTTTTCTGAGAGGGACTCTATCGAGCGACTGACATCCTCAGAGACCATGGACCTGGGACCTCATGGAGAGGACAGGAAGGGTCACCCTTGGAGAGCTCAGGTGGGATAGCTGGAACCTTACCACTTGATGTTCCACCTTTTCTTCTCCTCTTGGCTCTGCCCTGACGCTGAGAACAAAAAGCAAAGAATGAGGAGCGAGGACTTAGTTGTCTTGCTCCTCTCTCTAGGAAACTCAGATATTCATCCAAGATTCATGTCACTCTCTATTTTTATTGCTAGCACTTTGTGTTCTTTCCCTTTCTGAATTTCTAAAGGTGATAAGATACTTTCAATTTTTCCTTCTTTGAAAAACTCGAAGGAGGATTTTTGGCTAGAGTCCACACTTGATCTTCTCAGTCAGAAGTCCTCTGCTCAAGGAGGGCATAGACTCTGAGGCCCACAGTCACATCTGTGCTTCCTCAGATAGGCCCCTGTATCCTGGGACAGAGCTCACACTCCAGTGTCTGCTCAGAGGCTCAGCACTGCTCTCCTGATCTGCCCAACACAAAGGACGGTTTGGTCGAACGACGCCCGACATGGGAACGTGACTCATGATCCAGTGTTGGGAACAGTGTCCTCCTACACAGATCCCAAACTCTCTAAATAACCTAATGCAGGGCCGTGAAGTCACTGATGGGATTTTATCCAGGAATCCTCCACCACACCCAGATGGTCTGTGAGTTTTAAATGGGAAACAGTCCCAGCTGAAGCCCTAGTCCTGCCTGGCCTATTCCCCTAGAAGGATGACGTTCTATCCTCTATTCAGACTTGCCACCTTAGGAGTCTCTCTGGACCAACTCATTTAAAAATGGGGGACTAGAAATGGAAACAACAATAAAAAATCCCTGTTGGTGGCTTGCCCAGGGATCCTTACCTTTTGGTAGATTTTGGTTTTCCAGAAGGTTGGTAAAGATGGAATCCCCACCAGGAAGCACAGGAACAGAAGAAGCAAGCACAACCCACACACGATGGTGAGGTTGTGGTCGCTATCTAAGAATGTTGAGCAGATGCTCAAAAACAACTCAATATGGCTATTCAGAAATGAGAGAACATTCCATTGACTGAACTCCATTTTCTGAATCGCAAGGCTGCCTGAGGCAACTGAGCTCTGAGAGTGTCCGCACTTGCCTATAATCCCAGGCCTGCATCACAGAGCACTCAAGAGTCACAAAGGGTTTCAGAGGGTGGGGGAGGGGACATGCAGAGGGTGTGCCCATGGCCCCTTCCCTCCACCAGCCCAGCTGAGCTCTCCATCCATCCTGGGCCCTCCCCTGCCATCCTATTTTCCAACTCTGTCCGTTCATCACATCATACAATTACATTAATGAAATTTTCTGCCTGTTCCATCTGTACTCCAGATATTACCCGGGCCCCCTTTACTGTTTGGAGAGCTTGACTTTGGTTTCACCAATTCCACTGCCTCGAAAGTCTGAAATGCTCCCTGGAATTTTTGCTTGTACTCAGACATTTACACTCAGCATCATATATGTCCTCAAATCCATCTTTCCCTTAGAATGTTTTTGCCTTACATGAACCCTGATATAGAACTTAAAGTTCTTCTTTACTCATTGAGTTTTGTGAATGTTGAATAACAAATTTTAGTTTTTTGCTTCAGTCAGCCTTTACCGTCTTCAGCCAGTGGGGCTGACTCAAATAATTGAAATGAAGAATTCATTATTCAACATTCACAAGACTAAAATCAGTACAGGCATACATCACTTAATGAAAGGGAGATGTTTTGATAAATGCATCATTAGGCAATTTCATTGCTGTGTGAACATCACACAGTGTACTTACACAAACCTAGGTGGTAGAGCCTACTACACACCTAGGCTATGTGGTGCTACCCGTATGGGACCACTGTCACATACGTGGTCCATCAGTGACCGAAACATCGTTAATATTGTTACGTGGTGCGTGACTGTGGTGGATGACAATGACACAATGGAGTACCATTTTCAAGGCTTCTAAAATGTAGCTGGGAGGCCATTAAGGAAGTTAATCTCCAAGGTGAGAACCACTGCTGTACTTAAAGCTCAGTTCTCAGCATATCACCCCTTTGCCCAATACCCTTGATGGCCTTCCTGCCAACAACCACATGAGTGCCTGTGTGTGTGTGTGTGTGTGTGTGTGTGTTTGCGCGCGCACGCGCCCTTCTATCCAAGGCCTTCTGCAGTCAAGCACCAGCTCATGTGTCCCCACGCAGGGAGGTGTGTTCCACAGTCATCCTAATGGGTTACCTGCTCTTCCCTCTGCTCTCCTGCCGCCTCTCTCTGTTAATGTTGGTTCCTCTGCTAGAAATACCCACCTCCTCCCTCTCCTTGTAGAAACCTTACTCATTCTTTAAGGCACACTTAAAAATTAATATTTATCTAAGGAATCCATACTTGTGCCTTTAAAACCAAATAGTACTGAAGGCTTTATAAAGAAGCGTGACGGGCCCTCCCCAACCTCACAACCCCAGTCCTTTCTATCCCCCCACTTCCATTCCCCGTGGAAACCACTTTAGCCATTTCTATCGTAGCTGTTCTTGTGTTTACCTCCATTTATATAACTGGTAGGCGAATACTTGTATTTAAAAGTAATTTTAAAATATTAGATACTAACTTCTTGCCGTGGTAGATAAAATGTGAGTAGGTAAAATTGCAGGTGGATGAAATTTGGTCGACACCTCCTTCCCCTCTTCTCTCTTCTCAGTCTGTCCTCACTTAAATCTTTATTCATGCAAAGTTCATCTTGGCGTGGAAGGTGACCCCTTTCCTGGAACGTGTTCAGAGACTGCTCCTCCCCTGCTCCCACAGAGCTGTGTATCTCTCTTAGTGCACTGTTCCCCTTGCCCTTCCACGTTGGAGTTATCTATAGAACAGGTCACACAACTGTGGTCTTTACTGCTGTGTGCCCGATATTGGTAAACCCTGCTCTTCTTCCCTGTCCCTCGCCATCTCTATACCTCTCTGCTTTGCCGGTCTCTGGGTGGGGGGAAACCAAAGTGGGTACTTCACGTGTGCCCTGAAAGGCTGGGACGCTGGTCGTTCACTCTGCTCTCTCTTTCCCTGAAAGGAGAGCTCTTTCTAGCTGAGGAGTTCCCTCTTAGCACTGAGTAATGCCAGCTTAAAGGACGGGGTGATGCAGGCAAAATGAAGCTGTTCTTCTTTCTCTTTATGTGTGGTTATTCTCACATTTTTTGTTCTGCTATGTTGCTAAAGTTTCTTAAGGGGGCTTTAGAGCTCTCCCAGAACTCTTTTTGACCATGGGTAGGTAGCAGTCTAATTGTTGATCTTTCTGGGAGGACAGAGGCTAAGATCTCCTACTCCCCCATCTTGGTGACATCACTCACTAACACATCGTTCAGGATTTTTCATTTATATTCATGAGGGATAGTGGTCTTGTCTTTGCATGTGATGTCTTCACTTGCCGTTGAAATCAAGGTAACTCTGGCCTAATAGAATGATGTGAGACCAGCTCTCTCCTTCGATATTTTCTGAAATAGATGGTGAGAGATTGGGATTATTTTCTCCATTAATAGTCAATGGAATTCACCAGTTGAGTCATCCGAATCTGGGCTTTTCTTCCCTGAAAGGGTTTTAATTACTAATTTAATTTTCCTGTTGGTTACAGATCTATGGAGATTTTCTATTTCTGTTTGAGTCAGTTTTGGAAATTTGGATCTAAGAATTTGCCAATATCTTATAAATTGTCTAATTTGTGGCATAAAGTTGTTCATAATATGCTCTTATGATCCTTTAATTTCTCTGTGGGTGGCCCTTTATAATTTCTGATTTTCTTAAATTCTATCTTCTCTCTTCCTTGGGGATGCTAGCTAAGGGATTGTCAACTTTATCTGGTAAACAGCCAATTTCTGGTTTTATTGATCTTTGTGTTTTGTATTTCACAGGCATGTGTTCTAATCTTTTGTATTTCCTTTCTTTTGCTTGTTTTCAGTTTGGTTTATTTTCCTTTCTTTCCTTTCTTAGGGTAGGAACTTAAATTATTGATTTGAGACTTTCCTCTCTTCCACTATAGGTGTTTAATACTATAAATTTCTCTCTAAGTACTGCTTTAGGCACATCCCGTAGACTTTGATATTGTATTTTTTAAATTTTCATTCACTTCAAAGTACTTTCAAATTTTGTTCCCAGTTTATTCTTTGACTCATGTGTTATTCAGCTGGGTGTCATTTAAGTTCCAAATGTTTGTGGATATCCCAGATATAGTCCATTCTTGATAGCTCACATTCCATTGTGGTTGGAGAACATATTTTATATTATTTCATTCTTGCTAAATCTGTTGAATTTATTTTATGGCTGAGTACACGGTCTATCCTGGAGCATGTTCCATGTGCTATTGAAAAGAATGTGTATTTGGTAGTCATTGAGTGCAGTGATCTATACACGTCACTTAATTTAATTCGGTTGATAGTGCTGTTCAAGTCTTTTATAACCTTGCTGATTGTCTTTCCTCTTTTTAATCCATTATGGACAGGAGGCAGTTGAAATTTCCAAGTATTGTTGTTGAATTGTCTCTTTCTCCTTTCATTTCTGTCAAGTTTTACTTCACGTATCTTGAAGCTCTGTAGTTACATTTGTAAGCATTGATAATTTTTATATCTTTCTGATGTATGGACATTTTGTCATTTGGATATGTGCCTCTTTGCTTCCAATAATATTTCTTGTTTTAAAATCTACATTGTCCAGTATTAATACAACCCTCTAGCAATCTTTTGGTAACTATTTGTATGATATGTCTTTTCCATCCTTCTAGTTTCAACGTCTGTTTGTCTTTGAATCTAAGATGTGTCTTTTGTAGATCACATAGAGTTGGATCTTGCTTTATTATTCATTTTCCCAATCTCTGTCTTCTAATGGGTTTTTTTAGACCATTCACATTTAGTGCAGTTATTGATAGGATCAGAGTTACATTTACCATTTTGCTATTTGTTTTCTATGTCTTCAGGCTTCTTTGTTCTCTGTCCTTCCTTTATTAACTTCTTTTGTGCTAAATAAATCTTTCAGGACATCATTTTAATTCCTCTATTGAATATTTTTTACTGTTTTTGAGCTATTTTCCTAGTGTCTGTGCTAGGGATTCCAATATGCATTTTAACTCACTATGGTCTATTTCAAACGAATATTAACTTAATTCCTATGAAATATGGAATGTTTCCTCCAATGTAACTCTATTACTTTCCCCTCTTGTGCTATTATTTTTATATATATTATATCTATGTATGTTACAAAACCAATACTACAGTGTTACAATTATTTCTTTGTACAATCTCGTGTCTTTTAAAGAATTTAACAGAAGAAATGAGAAAATATATTTATAGATTTTTTTTTTAAAACCCAGAAATTTATTGCTTCTGGCTCTCTTAATTTCTTCCAGCTGATTCGAGGTACTGTCTGATGTCATTTTCCTCCAGCCCAAAGAATTTCCTTTAGTATTTCTCACAATTCAGTTCTGATATCAAGAAATTCTTCCAGTCTTTTTAAATTTAAGAATGTCCTTATTTTACCTTTATACTTAGTGGATAGTCTTGCCGGATAAAAAAATTCTTCGTTACC
Organism: Equus caballus; assembly: GCF_041296265.1. NCBI lineage: Eukaryota > Metazoa > Chordata > Mammalia > Perissodactyla > Equidae > Equus > Equus caballus. Next base: position 22,603,718 of record NC_091706.1, on the reverse strand, counting down.
ATGTTTTCTTTCAGTATTTTGAATATGCCATTTCTCTGCCTTCTAGGGTCTCTTTTCTCTGATGAGCAGTTAGATATTATTTACGTTGATGCTCTCCTGTACATGTTCAGTTGTTTTGCTCTTTCTTCTTTTAAGATTTTCTCTTTGTGTGTGGCTTCCAACAGTTTGACTATGATGTGTCCAGGTAAAACTATATCTTTGTATTTATCCTACTTGGAGTCCAGTAAGCTTCTTGGATGTGTAAATTAACATTGTTTCATCAACTTTGGGAAGTTTGGGACATTATTTCTTCAAAAAATTACAAGAACTATTAGATCCCCAATTTGAGGAGGTGTATTAGATGAGATTTGGGACATTTACTGGGAAAGTCCGGGAACCTGGAAATTGGAATGATTACATGTATTTGGATTCAGATATAGCTGAACTCGTTGGGCACAATGAGTCTCCCTTGATTTCATAAGCAGTTGTTTCTCCCTGTGTGAGGCTGTTCCTTCGTTGCTGGTATTCAACTATACGATGAATCTCAAAATCATTATCCTGAGTGAAAAAAAAAAGCCACACAAAAATACACTGTATGATTCCTTTTGCATGAAACCCTAAAAGGATAAAGCTAATCTAATATTGACAGGCATAGAGAGAAACAGTTCCCAGATGGAGGTGTCTGAACAGTTTGAAAAGTGATCCAATATACTGGGGCTCTCAATGGATTGCCTCAATTACTCACTCAGATAAGGTGTGAATACAAGAATATCTTCAAGAGGGACATTATGTTCCTCAATATTTTATCAAATGATCACTACCCATATGAGGGTGAATGCCAGGTAAGTACACCTCCCCCAATTACTGCTAGGATGGACTCAGTGTGAGGTCAAGATTAAGGTGAAGAAATTGTATTCCTTCACTTACGTGGATTTACCGAGCATCCAGGAAGCCCAAAGTTATTATCAGAGGAGAGGGATATGGTCAAACATATACTCCTGCTTGGTCAGAACAGATATTCTATACTCTGTGCACTTTGCCTGGCAGGTGTACACTTGCCTCTGCACAGCTTTGAGGCTTATTAGACAGTTCAAGTTTGTTCTACCTGCCACACTCTCTGCAATTTTAAGGCCTTTAAGGTATACTAAAAGTCACTGCTTTGAGGAGCTTAGAAAAAGAAGTGAAGAGTAACTGAATTCTGACAGTGTCTCTCTCACTTCTCTCTCTCTCTCTCTCAATCCGAAGGGGTGAGCCTAGTATAAGTTACCCCTGAAAGAGGATACACACTATCCTCAGGCCCTGTCCGAACTTGCTTACTGGCTCCAGGCCCATAATGGGAATAAAAAACCAGCTATGTTCAGAGTAAAACTGCAAGAAATCCAGAAATTAGAAAACCAAACCCACAAAAGGAGCTCAAGATCTTGCCCAACAAAGCAGAAACCAGGTAGCACATAAGGGGGTGGATCCTTATCATATTAGATTAGGAAGGATGAATTATGTTTGGATAGGCTCAAATTAATCAATATGAGCATACTCCGTGTGGACTCAGGAGCAGCCCATGTTGCATTTCATACCAATGAAATATGTATTTTCTCTAATGGGATACTGACAAATGTTTTTTAAAACTCTTAGAGTGTTTCTCATGTGCAGCCATCTTTTGTGGTGACATGAAGGGATCGGTGGTGGTGGCTCTTGGATCATGAAGTTCATTGAAATGAAACAGATGGGTATTCTACTGAGATGCTTCCTGAGATCTATATCTATATGCATGTGAAATTCTGGATCTTGTGGGCCAAAAACGAACACAAATCACCACAACAGGGATTCAGATTCTCTTTCTAAATCCTTGATATATCCTACTTTATAGACAGGAGGCTTTGACTAAAGGGAAGGCTGGGTCCCTTTGACAAAATTCCTCATAACTTGGTCACAAGAATATACAATTAAACATTCCCCAAAAGTCCCCAAGGGAGACCTGTGGCCACATACCCATCAACTCTCCTTCAAACTGGGTTTCCAGTGTATGGTGGCATCATTGGAAATTATGGCTGCTACAATTGCAGTCTCACTTAGGGGTGGTTCTGAAACGTGTGGTGAAAAAAATCTTCCCAGTGGGTAGAGTTCAAGGAGGTATATTTAGTTCACTTTGTGAAGAACTGACATGTGCTTGAGTTTCGATTTATACTGATTTATGTCCAGTAGCTCAGTGAGTTGACAGGTAGTAGGGGGCTAAACAAGAATAAGAGTGGAAAATTGGTGACAAAAAGGTCTAGAAGAGACATATGTGGATGGAATTCTAAGAATAGGTATTGAATGGGGTTTATAAATGCTTAACGGAGGATAGGATATCAGAGGGAAGAGAACAAGTGAGGTGTTGGGTATTTATTCCTTTGGCTCTCCGTGCTGAGCCATGTAATGGGCATTCACAATGTTTCTCTTCCTAAGACCACAGCTCTCATAAGGGTGGCCTCTTGTGCTAAGTTCTGATAACGTTACCTACTCTCACTGCAGCCCTGGGGGTGATAATAACTCTCTACCAACACTAGTTACAGGATGCTTCACTAACCCTACCCACATTTTTAGAGCCCTATTTATTAGACTCTCCTCAAGTGTCCCATGGTTTCTTGACAACTGACACCTGTTTCTCGAGGGGACCCTGACTAATAGGCCCCACAACAACCCTGATCATAAGCTCCATGGGGGTAGGGAATTTACTCTCTTTTATTTGATGTTGCTATCCCAGCACCTAGAATGATGTTGATTGTACAGTCAGTTTTCAATAAATGTTTGTTAAGTGACATATGTTGTGACCACTTTCTCTCCTTCGTGATCTTTATGTGAAAGTCTATTATGATTGATTTAATATAGTTTAACCAGCATTCTTGTGCTTTTATCTGTAATTTGCTAAAGAATGACAAAGAATTATAAAGGTCAGCGAAAAGCAAGCAAACTTGTCGCTATGTGCATGGAAATCCAAGATATTTAACACAAAAATTTATGAAACAATAAGAGAAATCAGCAAGAAGCAATGTTAATGTATGAAACCCAACAGATTTCCTATAAACATCCACCCCTGGAGCACCTGTGCAGACCCTCAGTAGAATCTGCACACTGGGCCCCAGGCGCGCCAGGATGGGGCTCAGGGGTTGGTGGGTCCGGCGGCTGTAAAGGAACAGGGTGGAGGTTAGGTCCCAGGTTGAAAAATTGTAAAATTATAATTTTACAGCTATGTAATTTAACTACTTCAGTCGTCATGTCTTTTTCTTTTTACAAAGTCAATTTTCCTACATAACTCCCAATTTTTTTCACACCATCTAAGTAATATTTTAATATTTTCCATATCCAATCCGTATTCAAATTTCCCCGACTACCTCCAAATGACTTATGAAAACAAAAAATGCTGTTTTAATCGGGAGCCAATAGCGGACTACACTTTGCCTTTGACAGCAGAGTTCAGGCTTAACCCTTAACCTCTTCGGGCTCGGAGGACCCTGGGCAGGAGAGATTTAAGAACACCATCCTCCCGCTTTCGCGGAAAGGCCAAGAGTGACTTGAAATGTAGACGCGGAAGCCTAGGGGAAATGTAGTTTTAAATAGGTGAGGTTCACCGCCTGGACTCTGGGAAGGGGACGCCACGCTCCTTCTGCGCATGTGCAGCCGTAGCCTCCTCGTTCGTCTTCTCAGGACTCCAGAGAACCGTTGGGGAACTTTGGGGTGTGCTCGGAAAAGGCAGGGTGCGCACCTAGGGCGAGGGACTAGCTGGGAAGGGTGTGCCGGTGCTTGGGGATGGGAGCAGGAAGTGTCTGAGACCTCGTCGCCCCCCGCGGCGGCGTATAAACCCGGGCGGGCCGCCAGAGCGGGTAAGGCCGATGGGGGAGACCCCGGCCCTCGGGCTCCCGGGGCGCAGGTGTTCGGGGCGGTCCTGGGTGCCCGAGGATCGTGTGACCGGCCCGCCTGCAGCCCGACCGGAGAGAAGCCCGTGTCGGCGGCGGTGGGTGCGGGAGGGAGGAGTGCGTTTATCAGGCGGACGGTGACCGTGGGTCTGCGGTGGAGCCCGAGCTCTGGAGCACTACAGGCCCGGTCAGTGCGAGCTCTGTCACCTGTAAGCAGGGGCGACAGAAGGAACCTGGGCGAGAGTCAGGGTTCTCATCTATAAATACTAATAATGATTGTTTCACGGCGACGTTTGGAAACATAGATCACTATTTTAGACAAGTGCCAGGTCGGAAGCCTTAAGTAAGTGACAACTGCTGTTATAGTTAGAGGACGCTTTGTTGTTTTACTGGATAGTTTAATGGACCCTGACAACCACTTCACCAGAAACCGAGGCTCGGCTCGGTGGCCCGATGTGCTCGAGTCAGGAGCTCCCAGCCAGGGAATTTGGATTCGAGGGCAGGTGTGCTTCGCTTCAGTCTCAGGCTTTGTCTGATGTCACACCTGCCCAAGACTGGCATTACAGCCTTCACAGCACTTAGGAACGTGGCCTGTCCCTGCGTCCCCAGGGATGTTAAGGAAAGGATGTGGATGGAATCCCACCGTGTGTCACATGTATCCTGGGATTTCTAGTGTCACTTCAGGTCCCTTGGGTCAGACAGAGGCGTCTGGCCCCCTCTGCATCGTCAGGCTTTCTGTCCTTGAAGTCTAATGTTATAATGAATTCCAAGAGTCAGGCTTTTTGCCCCTGAAATGAATTTATTTCTCAGATCCATGTCCCAGTTGCCTTGAAACAAACCAGCCCTTGTGAGGCGGGAAGCAGGGGCCCTCTGTGAGGGAGTCTTAGCTGGAAGAGAGCGTCCCTCTGACCTTAGACCTCTCTCCAGAGCTTCAGAGCAGAGACAAGAGCCCAGAAAGGAGCAGATGCTAGATTTGCAAGATCAGAAGCAGGTCTTGATCCCCCTGCCCAGAATGAACCAGACTTGATGATGATGCCACCTTCAGGAGCCACCACACTGTGTGACAGTGGGGCATCTGGGCCGTCCCTGGGAAGAAGAGGTGAGCTGGGGTGGCCCAGGGGCAGGCTGCTCAGGAAAGGCTGCTTTGTTGGAGAGCCGTGAGGGCAAGGTCTGGGGGTAAGGGACAACCAGGCAGAGGGAGGAAGTTCTGTCTCCAGTCCCCTTAAATGGCCCCCGCTCTTTACAGATGCGCTGCTGTCACACATGTCCACCACCACATGTGACATTAGTGACGTTATCCTGATGTCACAGGATCCAAGAATGATGATCTGTGAAGAGTTTTCCAAGGTCACCTACTTCTAACTCTTGAAAGATTTAAAGACATTGGGCCTGAAAATTTCAGTGACTTGTCCAGGGAAACGCAGTTTGTGACAGTTCACTCTCTCACAGGTAAGTTACCAACAGCATCTATCGAAAGGGCCTTTTGAGAAATACTTCCCAGCTGAAATGAACAGTTAAAAATTCCTGCCTTAAATCACCCCATCTCTTTTACTAGGCTTTCCGTGGATTGTGTATACCTGGGGTTAAATAATATTACTGAGAAAAATAGATAAATGATGCATACTGAGTTATTTTTCTGCTAAGTTAACTTTAATGAAGGAATAGTGTCTTGTCGTTTGGCGTACTTTAATTCAACTAATCGGCTGTTTTGATTTCTTTCTGTTATTCAGAAGGACGCATGCGTTATTGTTAAATCAATCGAGTAAAGTTTGTGTTCACTCAGTAAAAAGCTGCAGATTTCAGCTCCATGGTCATTTCAGAATCACACAAAGACAGGTGTTGCTGCCTGTCCATGATCCTTCTTGTGCCTTTTCAAGGCCCAGAGGGCCCTGTGCCTATGGGGAGGATGATCCCCAACTGGGGTGCTGAGATTTGAGGAGGTGAATCTAAGAGCTGTAAGACAGCTAAATCTCAGGACCCCTGTCTCCTTTCTGTCCCCTCAGCTGAACCACAGTCCTCTGTACTCGCCCAGGAGCCCCAGAGAGTGAACATCCCTCAGGTGAGCTCTTTATTCATTCCCCGCTTTATATTGTAATGGATTTATAAGGTTCAGCAGGATCCATGCATTGAAGGAAAAGGAGAAGTAGAAATAGTAGAAATCAAGTCAGTGTTGAGGAAAAATATACCGTGTTTTACTATTAATGGTGATGTTGGCTGTTAGCTTTGAGTGGGTAACCTTGTCAGGGGAAGTAGTTTCCCACTAAGCTACCTGTTTCAATCTCTTTACTTGTGATCGGGCTATTCAGATTCTCTGTTTCTTCTTGATTCAGTTTTGGGAAGTTGTATGAGTCTTTAGAATTTATCTGTTTCTTCTAGATTGTCCAGTTTGTTGCTATATAGTTTTTCATAGTATTCTCTTATAATCCTTTATATTTCTGTGGTATCTGTTGTAATTTCTCCTCTTTCATTTCTAATTTTATTTATTTGAGCCTTCTCTCTTTTTTTCTTAGAGAGTCAGGCTAAGGGTTTGTCAATTTTGCATACCTTCTCAAAGAACCAGTTCTTTGTTTCACTGATCTTTTCTGCTGGTTTTTTTTTTTTTTTTTTTTGGTTTCAATTTCATTTATTTCTGCTCTGATTTTTATTATTTCCCTCCTTCGGCTGACTTTGGGCTTTGTTGGTTCTTCATTTTCTAACTGTATTTTAAGATTGCCTATTTGAGATCTTTCTTGTTTTTTAAGCTGGGCCTGTATTGCTCTGAATTTCCCTCATAGGACCACTTTTTCTGCATCCCATATGAGTTGGTGTGGTGTATTTTCATTTTCATTTGTCTCCAGATATTTTTTGATTTCTCTTTTAATTTCTTCAATGATCCGTTGGTTGTTCAGTAGCATGTTGTGTAGTCTCCACATATTTGTCACTTTCCCAGCTTTTTTCCTGTAGCTGATTTCTGGTCTCATAGCATTTTGGTCAGAAAAGATGCTTGATGTGATTTCCATCTTCTTAAATTTATTGAGGCCTGTCTTGTTTCAAAACATATGGTCTGTCCTTAGAATGCTCCATGTGCACTTGAGAAGAATGTGTATTCTGCTATTTTTGGATAGAATGATCGAAAAATATATGTATTAAGTCCATCTCGTCTAGTTTTTCATTTAATTCCACTATTTCCTTGTTAACTTTCTGTCTGGATGATCTATCCATTGATGTAAGTAGAGTGTTGGGGCCCCCTACTATGTTGTTGTTAATATCTCTTTTTAGGTCTGTTAATAGTTGCTTTATGTACTTTGGTACTCCTTTGTTGGGGACACGTATATTTATAAGTGTTATGTCTTCTTGTTGGAGCGTCCCTTTTATCATTGTATGCTGCCCCTCTTTGTCTCTCATTGCCTTTTTTATCTTGAAGTCTACTGTGTCTGATATAAGTATTGCAATAACTGCTTTCTTTTGTTTGCCGTGAGCTTAGAGTATCATCTTCCGTCCCTTCACTCTGAGCCTGTGTTTGTCTTTAGAGCTAAGAGTGTTTCCTGGAGGCAGCATATCGATGAGTCTTGTTTTTCAATCCATCCCACCACTCTGTCTTTTGATTGGAGAATTCAATCCATTTACATTTAGAGTGATTATTTATATATAAGGGCTTAATGCTGCCATTTTATCACTTGTTTTCCAGTTCTGTATTTCCCTCGTTTCTCGTCTTGTGTATTTTGGACTGCCAGTTCAGTTCGGTAGTTGTCTATGATGGTTTTCTCAGTGTTCTCTTTTTTGTGTGTGAGGAAGACTGGCCCTGAGCTAACATCGGTAAGCAATCTTCCTCTCTTTTAGCTTGAGGAAGATTGTTGCTGAGCTAACATCGGTGGCAGTCTTCCTCTGTGTTTTGTATGTGGGATGCCAGCACAGCAGGGCTTGATGAGAGATGCATAGGTCTGTGCCTGAGACCTGAAGCTGCAAACCCTGGGTGGCTGAAGCAGAGCATGCGAACTTAACCATTATGCCACTGGGACAGCCCCTCAGTTTTCTTTTTTTCGTATCATTTGTGTCTCTGTTCTGATTATTTGTTTAGTGGTTACCATCAGGTTTGTATAAAAAATCTCGTAGATGAGATATACAATGTTCCGATAGCCTCTCATTTCCTTGGTCTAAGCCAGTTCCATCCCTTTCCTCTTCCTCTGATTTGTTGGTCATAACATATTCTGTTTTGTGTAGTGATTTTGTGGTTAAAATCACAAGATGATAGTTATTTTTGATGTTTTCCTTCCCTTCCTCTTTAATGTCGTAATTAAGTTTTTGCTAACCTGTTCTGGTAGAGAGCTGCAATTTTCGGACTTTGGCTGCCTATTTATCTCGTTGCTCAAGGCTTTGTGAACTCTTTTTTTTCTTTTTCAGGTATGAAGGTCTTCTTGAGCATTTCCCGTTTGGGGTGTCTTGTGGCGATGACCTACCTCAGCTTTCGTTTATGTGGGAAAGTTTTTATTTCTCCACCATATCTGTAGGATATTTTTCCCTGGATAGAGTATTCTTGACTGCAGGTTTTTGTCTTTCAGAATTTTGGATATCTCCTTCTACCTTCTCGTAGCCTGTAAAGATTCTGCTGAGAAATCTCCTGAAAGTTTGATATGGTCTTTGTAAGTTATTTTCTGCGGCCTTGCTGCCTTTAAAAATATTTCTTCTTTGTCACTGACTTTTGCCAGTTTTCCTACTCTATGCCTTGGAGTAGGTCTTTTTACATTGATGTAATCAGAAGTGCTGTTAGCGTCTTTTACTTGTAATTCCAGCTCCTTTCCCAGGTCTGAACAGACTTTCTACTCCTTTCTCCCTCCCTTCTCCCTCTATAATACCCATAGTTTTTATGTTGCATTTCCTAATTGAATCAGATATTTCCCAGAGAATTTCTTCGTTTCTTTTTAGTCTTAATTCTCTCTCCTCCTCCATCTGAAGCCTTTCTGTATTTCGGTCCTCCACATTGCTAATTCCGTCTTCCATAATGTCAGCTCTGTAATCCAGGGTATCCAGATTTTTCTTTATCTCATTGTGTTTTTCATCTCCAACATTTCTGATTGGTTTCTCTTTATAGGGTCAATCTCTTTTGTGAAGTCTTCCCTCTGTTTCTTAATTTTATTCCTGATTTAATTGAACTATCTGAATTTTCTTGTAACTCGAGTTTTTTAATGTTAGTAGCTATTTTGAATTCTCTGTCGTTTACATTGTAAATTTGTGTGCCTTCAGGATTGATTTCTAGGTGCTTTTCAGTTTCCTTCTGGTCTGGACTATTAATATATTTCTTGCTACTATTTGATGGGGTAGGTTTGTGCCTTCGCATAGATAGTATCTGGTTGCAGATTCCACCTGCCACCACTGGAGGAGGTTCAGGAGCTGTGTATTCTGAGCCTGCTGTGATCCCTGGTGTCTGTGCTTGTCCTTTGGAATCTATGCTGACAGGACCCATCTGCGATTGCCTGCTTGTAGCTGCTGCTTTGCTAATGTACGCACGGGCACTCTAGAGGGGGTCCCTTGCTCTGGCTGTCTGGCTGAGCTTGTGAGCCCAGCAGGGGGAGGGGCACTTCTTTTGCATGTGCCATCCCGTGGGTGTTCTCTCTTTGCCCTCGCTGTCTGTCCTCCTGGCGTGCTGGCTTCATGAAGACAGCCCCACAATAGCTTAGCCTCCTCTGTGGAGCTTTCCTATGGGATGTGAGGGAACTTGGAGAGTGAAGGCATTCCCACAGAGTCTCCCCCCAGGCCCCTCTTTTCTCAGAGCTGTGCATGGTCCTGTGCCCTAGGTCATTGCTGGGGAGGGAGGGGAGATCCCCTTACTTCCTCCTTCTTCCTCCTGGGGGGGTCCAGCACCTCCACCTTCAGACATATGGCTGCATGGGTCTCTCAGATGTCTTTTGTGTTGTGTGCCTGTCCTCTGTTGCTTTATGAATATCCTTTTCATTGTTTCTTAGGGAGGAGAGTCTAAGGGAAGAGCTCACTCCGCTGTGATGCTGATGTCATGCCTGGTCATTCTACTTTTAAGTTTTTGAGGAATGTCTGTACTGTTTTCCACAGTGGCTGCACCAATTTACATTCCCCCCCAGCAGTGTCTGAGGGCTCCCTTTTCTCCACATCCTCTCCAACACTTCTGTTTTCTTTGTAAAGATTGGCACCTGAGCTAACATCTGTTGTCTATCTTTTTTTCCTTCTTGTTCTCCCAAAACGCTCCCAGTACATAGTTGTGTATTCTAGTTGTATGTCGTTCTGGCTGTGCTGTGTGGGATGCCACCTCAGCATGGCTTGATGAGTGGTGCCATGTACATGCCCAAGATGCAAACCGGCAAAACCCTGGGCCGCTGAAGTAGCGCACACGAACTTAACCACTCGGCCATGGCACTGGCCCCTCTCCAACACTTCTTATTTCTTGTCTTTTTAATCATAGCCATTCTGATGGGCATGAGGTGATATCTCATTGTGGTTTTGATTTGTATTTCTCTAATAATTAGTGATGTTAAACACCTTTTCATGTGCCTGTTGGCCATCTGTATATCTTTGGGAAAATGTCTGTTCAAATCCTCTGCCCATTTCTTGACTAAGTTTGTTCTTTTGTTGTTGAGTTCTTTATATAATTTGGATAGCAGCCCCTTATTGGATAAATGATTTGCAGATATCTTCTTCCAATTGCTGGTTGTCTTTTCATTTTATTGATGTTTCCTTTGCCATACGGACGCTTTTTAGTTTGATGTAGTCCCATTAGCTTATTTTTTCTTTTGTTTCCCCTTCCTGAGGAGACATATTCCAAAAGATCCTGCTAAGAATGATAGCAAAGAGCTTACTGCCTACGTTTTCTTCTTTGCAGTTTTATGGTTTCAGGTCTTACATTCAAGTCTTTAATCCATTTTGAGTTAATTTTTGTGCATGGTGTAAGGTAATGGTCTACTTTCATTCTTTTGTGTGTGGCTGTCCGTTTTCCCAACAGTGGTTATTGAAGAGACTTTCCCTTCTCCATTGTATGTTCTTAGCTCCTTTGTTGAAAATTGGCTGTTCCTAAATGTATGGGTTTATTTCTTGGCTATCAAATCTATTCCATTGATCTGTGTCTGCTTTTCTGCCAGTATCGTGCTGTTTTGATTAATACAGCTTCATAGTATACTTTGAAATTAGGGAATATGATGCCTCCAGCTTTGTTCTTTTTTCTCTAGAGTGCTTTGGCTCTTTGGGGACTTTTGTTGTTTCCTATAAATTTTAGAATTCTTCTTTCTATTTCTGTGAAAAATGTCATTGGGGTTTTGATAGGGATTACATTGAATCTGTAGATTGCTTTAGGTAATATGCACTTTTTCACTATGTTAGTTCTTCTAATCCATGAGCACAGAATATCCTTCTATTTCTTTGTGTCTTCTTTAATTTCTTTCAACAATGTCTTATAGTTTCCAGTGTATAGGTCTTTCACCTCATTGGTTAAATTTATTCCTACCCACTTAATTCTTTTTGTTGTGATTGTAAATAGGATTGTATTCTTGATTCTTTATTTCTGCTAGTTTGTTTTTAGTGTTTTGATGGATTCTTTAGTGTTTTCTACATGTTAAATCTCGTCCTCCACAAGTAGTGACAGTTTTACTTCTTCCTTTCCAGTTTGAATATGTTTTATTTATTTTTCTTACTTGATTGCTCTGGCTAGGACTAAGAAGGGTGAGCGTGGGCATCCTTGTCTTGTTCCTGCTCTTAGAGGGATAGCTATCAGTTTACACCATTGAGTGTAATGTTAGCTGTTGGTTTGTCATATATGGCCTTTATTATGTTGAGGTACTTTCCTTCTATAATTATTTTATTGAGAGTTATTATCATAAATGTGTGCTGAATGTTGTCAAATGCTTTCTCTGCATCTATTGAGATGATCATGTGATTTTTATTCTTCATTTTGTTAATGTAGTTTATAACATTGATAAAGAATACTGTTGTAATCCTTTGTATTTCTGTTATATTGCTTGTGATTTCTTCTCTTTCTGATTTTATTTCAGGCTTCTCTCTTTTTTTCTTATTCTACCTAAAGGTTTGTCAATTTTGTTTATATTTTGAAAGAACTAGCTCTTAGTTTCGCTGATCTTTTCTATTGTCTTTTAGTCTCGATTTCATTTATTTCGGCTCTGATCTCTAGTAGTTCCTTTGTTCTCCTGACTTTGGGCACTTCATTTTCTTCTTTTCTGATCCTTTTGGATGTATTGTTAGATTGCTTGTTTGAGATTTTTCCTGTTTCTCAAGGTATGCCTGTGTTGCTATGAACTTCCCTCTTAGTACTGCTTTTGCTGTATCCAATAGATTTTGGTACACTGTATTTTCCTTTTCATTTGTCTCCGGATATTTTTCCATTTCTCCTTTAATTTTGTTGTTGTTCCAATAGTCAATGAATAGCACTTTGTTTAGGCTCCACATATTTGTGTCTTTTCCAGCTTTCTCCTTGTGGTTGATTTCTAGTTTCATACCATTGTGGTTGGAAAAGATGCTTGATATCTTTTCAGTGTTCTTAAGTTTATTGGGAGTTGTTTTGTTTCCCAACAGTGTATCTTTGAGAATGTTTCATGTGTACTTGAGAGAAAACGTATATCCTGCTGCTTTTGGATTGAATATTATATATGTATCTATTGAATTCATCTGGTCTAGTGTTTCATTTAAGGTCAACGTTTCTTTGTTGATTTTTCTCTCTAGAAGACCTATCCATTGATGTAAGAGGGGTATTAAAGTTCCCTACTCTTATGGTGCTGCTGTCAGTTTCTCCCTTTAGGTCTGTTAATAGTTGTTTTATAGACTTTGGTGCTTCCACGTTAGGTGCATATATATTAATAAATGTTATGTCTTCTTGATGGATTATCCCCTTTATCATTATATAATGCCCATCTTTGTCTCTTGCCTTTTTTTGGCTTGAAGTCTATTTTGTCTGATAGAATTATGGCTACGCTCGCTTTCTTTTGGTTGTCATTTGGTTGGAGTATCATCTTCCACCCCTTCACTCTGAGCCTATGTTTTTCCTTAGAGCTGAGATGGGTCTGCTGGAGGCAGCACACTTTTGGGTCTTTTTCTTAACCTGTCCAGCCTCTCTGTCTTTTCATTGGTGCATTGAATCCCTTTACATTTAGGATGATTATTGATATATAGGGACTTACTATTGCCATTTTATCTTTTGTTTTATGGTTGCTCTATATTTCCTTTCTTTCTTTGTCCTTGTGTTTCTCACTACAATTTCAGCTTGATGGTTTTTGGTGATGTGTTTTTCAGTTTCCTCTTTTTTTATGTTTTGTGACTCTGCCCTGAATTTTTGTTTTGTGGTTACCATGAGGTTTGTATAAAAGGTCTCACAGATGAGATAGTTCTTTTTCTGCTGATAGCGTTTATGCTTCATTTGACTAGGCAAGTTCTGTCCTTTTCTTCTTCCCTTGCTGTTTTTGTTGTCAAAATTATTTCTTTCTGTATTGTGAATTTGTTACCAAATTGGAATGGTTATTGTTATTTTTAATGCATTCTTTCCCTTTAACCTTTACATCATAATTGTTTACTAACATGTTCTGATACCGAGTTGCAGTTTTCTGATTTTATCTGTTTATCAGCTTGTTTCAAGCTTTGTATCCTTTGCCTTTTCATTTCAGACAGGAGAGCTCTTTTTGACATTTCTTATAAGGCAGGTCTAGTGGCGATGGACTCCCTCAGTTTTTGTTTCTTCCTCACACTTTATTTCTCAGCTGCAGCAGTGGACCCCCAGCTGTCGCAGCACCCAAGGGCACAGAGCTGATTATTACAGTGTTGATTAATACAGTCCCTAAGTAGCTCTCGAATACTTGTACTTTTCTGCATCCTTTCTGAAACCACCCTAGTCGAAGTAAGCAACCAAGTAACTGGATGACTTTAATGACCTCATGTCTCTGATCCTCAATTTCTTGGTTTGTGAAATGAGGCAGTTAGAAGGAACACCAAGTTTCTTCCTTCTCTATATTCTGTGATTATCAGAATCTACAACTATGGAGAGACTCAGGGAAAAATCAATTCCAGTGCTTTGGGAAACCATCTCACTTTCTCCATTTAAATTAACTCTTGGGGTGACTGAGATTGTGCCTCCTATCCTCTCATAGCACTGCTCTTAAGGACAGTCTCAGAATCTTCAGGGCAACTTAAAAGAAGGCCCTTTCTCTTAAATAGGAATCTGCCTTATGCCATGTTTTGAGCTGTAGAAAATATTTTAGCATGAGAGTCTAGCGTTGGTAACAAATTTACCCACATTGTTAATTCATCTGAAAGCTCCTGTTCTTGAAAATGTCCCATGTGGGGGTAAAGAAGTTCCATGTAAAGGTTTAGTCCATTTTTGTTGACAATCTCTTGAGTGTATGTTAAAAACCTGGATAACAGGAAAATGTTAATGGAGCTTGGAGGGAGGGACAGTGATGAATGAGTTTGGTTGATTTTCAGCAGTAGTAAGGTCAAAATGAAAGCAGGATAAAAGAAGAGTAGAGATTTAGGTCAGGGCTTTCTATGACAAAAAAGTAAAAACCATAAGCAGATGGAAAAAGTTTAAGTGACACAGTATGACAGATTCCACTGATGAGTTTAATAGGCAGCCATTTCAGTCGCAGAGAGAGTAGACTGAAAAGAGACGGGCCGTATCACACGTGCCAGATGATGACTGTGAAAGTGGGGTGAGGGCTACATGGGAAGTTCCACTGCTCCTGTGCATGTTTAAACATTTCTGTAATAGGAAGCTTAAAATAATGAAAGAAGCTGGGTGCCTCCTAAAGAGAGGGAGGGGACGAGAGGATACCTGGCAAGGGGGCTCAGTCCGTCAAGACGAGGGTTTAGCTCTCTCAATAGGGACATTTCAGGAAGTGTAATCGTTGAGGTTAGGAAGGAAACCTCTTTTCATATAACAGGAAAGAAGGAAAGGAGGAACGGGAAAAGGTTTTTGTGAAGCTTTATTGACGGAAAGTTCCTGTCTCATGACTTCTAGTTCCTCTGTGATCAGTGGTCCAGCACATCTACTGAGCAAATGGAGACAGCCTAAATTTGAGGGAAGTGAAGGAGATTTGACATAAATTTGAGTGTCCCTGGAGAGAGAATGGAGTAAGGAAACAGCGGCCTAGGCTCCATTTGTTTTGTTCTCATGTTAGTAAGCATGGGATAATTCTTTGTGGAATGAGTGAGTGATTTCCAGCTAGTGCTGGGGCTGAATTTACTGTGGCATCGGTAGACTCCATTGTGAGACTTAATCCAATAGTGATCAATTAGTTATAGGAAGGCATTTCTGGGAAAGGCAGAGAGATGGGATTTTGCCAGACAGGAAGGATTAAAAGGGATTGGATGGGGCCCATGAGTAGCGGAGCCGTTTAGATGTGGGTTACCTGACAGACCACCACGTCTACCCGGGAGAGGGAGGAAATGTAAACAAGAGCTTGACGGACAGACAAGGAGTAAGTGGGAAAATGAACGGCCTGGAGTTGAAAAGTTAACAAGGGGCATATGAATCAGAAGAATGAGAGACGAGGCCAAAGGGTGGAATGTCCGACTGTAACAATCTGGATGGCTGAAGTGTTCCTGGTGATAAGCTCTGGAGTGTGGCAGTAACTACACTGGAATGGAAGTAAAGGACCCTAAGATGAGATGATGTAGAAACTGAGAGGCTGGTCTTTGGCTGGTCTGTCCACATCGATGGTAGAGCCCTCCATGGCCTCCTCACCTCTTCAAGTCTCCTGCCCTGGGCCCCATCCCCCTCCCAGGACCTCCACAGAATCTGCATTCTTTCTTTGACCTCAAGTTTCAGACATTGTGGGTTCAATGGCATAACTCTGGACAAGAAGATACAAGTGTGGAGTGAGAGAGGCTGTAGTGGACACCGGTTTTGTTTTTGGTTTTGGTTTTAACACCTAGCATTCACAAGTCTTTCTGGGAAAACTACCTCCAGTGCCCTCTGGGATACTCACCCCATTTGTGTAGTGTGTATGTGTGTGTGTGTGCGCGCGTGCGTGTTCGGTTTTGTTACAATAATTACCATTATACTTGTATCTTTTCTAATGTCCTCAAATTCCTTTCCCTTACTCGGAGTCTTATTTCGTTTGTCACCTATATCTTGACCCCCTCTTATTACTTATAGAACAATCATTTTATTCTATTTTTCCCTTTTTCTCCTCCCTTCCATTTTTAAAATCATGTTGTTTTTAGAAAACTAAATTGGTATTTTATTTTTCCACCCTTGTAACCATCTTTATTTTACTTAGACATCTACAACTTAATGTATTTAACGCTCACCATCATAATGCTTTTTGAATTTTGCCCCGGTTGACACTCAGCCAATTTTTGAGTCCCAGTGTGTCTAAGTGGAGTTGCCTTTCCTCCAAACCCCTATTGTAAGGGTGGGTATGTGTGCAGCCCATGGTGAGACCCACATATATCTGTAACCTGGTGCATAGTCTGCGACTCACCTCTGGTTCATGAGCTGCAGGTGTTCTGGGGGAGACCAACCATGGCTCCACCAAGGCCGTGAATATCAGAGGCGGCACGTCCATCCTGATAGGTGAACTGTACACACTAAGGGCAAGATCTTGCATATTCCTATTAAGCATAGATGGAAGGAAGGCGGCAAGATCACCTTCCCCAAAGAGGGGGATGCCATGCCTGATGACCTCCCTGCAGATATTGTTTAGTATTCAAAGAACAGCCCCGTGCCTTTTAGGAAAAAGGCATCAGTGTGCTGTGCAGTGCCTGGATCAGCCTCAAGGTGGTGATGCCTGGATCAGATTGAGGAGGGGGCGGGGGGAACAGGACAGGGTCACCATATGGATGATGAGGCATAAAGCTTTGTTCTACCGGCAAGGTCCTTCTTTCCCCTCTTCATTTTTTCTTCCCTCCTCGCTTACTCCAAGTCATCTTTTCCTTACTCTCAGCTTTATTTTATCCTGGGAGGTAGGTGGCTACCTGGTCAACATTGTTACTACTGGCAGCTGAGGGATGCTGTTGCTCCGCAACAAAACATCATTTGGCAGTCTGAAGAAATACCTACAGAGGGGAACCACTTCCCCCAGGTGCCTTTCCAGTAGGGAAACCTCAATGTAAAGTTTAAAGTATTCTTCCCTAACACATTAATATGACTCACATGACAGATTCTTAAGGCGTGTCTGTGCTGTTCCTAGCCCCTCCCCCACCAGCCCAGGATCCACTGCAGCAATACCCTCCCCCACCCCCCCAAATCCCATTCAGGGTTCACCCACCTGTGGGGTCCTCTGGTCACTGACCTCTAAATCATGATGAAGCCACTGTTTTTTCTTCATTGTTGTTTTATGAATTGCATACCTATTCTTGACCCTCTTCGGATAGAGAACACCTGTCCTCCCTACTCTCTGAAGGATGTAAAACATTCAGTGAGCGGGAGGTGTGGGCTGCTCTACACTTTCGTTAAGGCTAAGCGAAGAGGCAGGAGGCAGAGCCCACCTCCTCAAACTTCATCAGGGAGGAAGTGGGCTTTTGGGGGCACGTGAGATCTCTTGGTCAACAAGAGCTCCAGAGCACCGGTGACCTTTTAGAAGCCAGAGGAAGCAATCAGTAAGAGCTGAACTCACTCCTCCTTTTCCCTAAGCACAAGCCCTGAGTTACCTGAAACCCATGCCCCCAACACAGGACGCAGAAAAGACATCACTATTATTAGAGAATCATTTATTGGGGAGAATTAATATTCTCCACAAGAAGGAATGATTTTGCGGTGGGAAATTTTCCGCTCTCGAAACGCTGGAAAAGCGTTTTCTGTTGACATAGAGACGGGTCCCTAAACAGAGTGCCTTTAGCAGTGGTGAGAACAGCTGGAGGCCCCTGGGCCGGCTTGACGCCTGCAGGTGGAGCTTGGATGGGGCACATGCTCCCTGCGGGGCACAGATAAGGGACGCTTCTGATCCAAGAGCTGATCTTTAAACGCCATGACTTTCTGAGGGTGTCTGTTCTGGTCTCTGATCCGTCTAGAACATGTAGGATAATTCTGGCCAGCAAAGACAACTTCTACGTGGTGGCAGGACTTAGTGTTTGGCACTTTACAGGAGGGAGCCCTGTAGTTGGAAGGATGCCCCTGGACGGGCTCTGCCTGGGCCTGTTCTTCGGCCTTCTGCCAAGTTTTCACAAACTTCCTCAGGGAAGGAAGGGGCTCTTGAGGGCGGGTGACCTCTGCTGCACAACGCTGCCCCAGTTTCTCCACTGGGAACTTCCCAGGGACCGTCCTGGTCTTCTGAGCCGTGGTGGTCCCAGTAACGGCAGCTCTCCCTTTAACCAGGCCTCTGCTCTGTGCAGATGATATGGGGCTGCCCTTTTCCTGGGGATGTTCTTGGTTCTTGCCCTTTGTCCCAGGACGAAGCCATTGAAAAATGTGGTTCATCTTTTTTCTGAGCAGACTTTCAGGAGGAGGCTGTGCCTTCTGTGATGAGGTGTGGGAAGACTTGCTCCCAAGC
Organism: Equus caballus; assembly: GCF_041296265.1. NCBI lineage: Eukaryota > Metazoa > Chordata > Mammalia > Perissodactyla > Equidae > Equus > Equus caballus. The sequence goes on along the minus strand of NC_091706.1, from coordinate 22,585,414 downwards.
GTCCCCTCTGATGCTGTGATCTGAGTAGCGAAAGTCTTTCTGGTAGGTTGGGATGTCCCCAACCCTGCATCCCCTCCACCAAGCTCTTCTTTGTTGGGGCCCGGAGGGCTCACTCTCATTGTAGCTGGTGGGAATTTCTTATCCTCGTACCTCTTTAGGTCTTTCTTAGGGACCCAAGGCTCCTGCCGCTGCTGCCTGCTGATCCCACTGTCCTCCAGATGGACATGCAGCACCTGGGAAGCTCCCATGTCCCCAGGGGAGACACCGTGGGCATGAGTCAGTGAGGCCTTGTAAGTCAAGCTCTCTGAGGCAGGGGACCTGTCAGTGTGTTGGCCTTGGACCTGGCTCTGATTCCTCTTCTCTAGTTTCGACTTTAATTCCCTCAACAGATGTTCCTTCAGATCCGATGACTTCGGGTCTTGGGGAACTTGTCTTTTTGGTGCAGGGCTTTCAATGGTCCCAGTAATTTCTATTTTACTGTGATTCCCACGTCTCATGTGGGGGCTTCCTGGCTTGCTGGTTGTCAACACATTACCAGTTTTTGACTGCAGAGCGTTGAGCTCCTTGGCCCTGAATATGTCCCTGGCCGTGTTGTGCACGGAAAAGGGTTCCGACTTCATCTTTTTGTCCTGTCGCCCTGCTCTTCTATCACTGGGACTCACTCTCTCATCCTTTGTCTCATGTTTGGCACCAGCTTGCCTTGCAGGCAGCTCTGGGGGGCATCTGTTGCCTAGCTGAGTAAATTTCTGACTCGCTTTGCCTGTGATGCCACAGGTGACAGGCAGATGAGTCTGCCTGGCACCCTTACTCCTCTGAACAACCTCTGCAATCTCTTGGTTGATACCAGAGGGTGATTGTCTCGGCACCCCTTGTCCCTGCCTGCCCATAGGTGAAGTAGCAGGGCAAAGACGATCCAGGACCAGGGCTGAATTTGTTGTTTCCGCTTTTTCTTGAAGAGCGGATTTAGAGCTTCCTCTATGGGGCTCGAAGCCCCTGGATTTGGAGTCCACTTCCAAAGTTGGGTTATTTGAGGGGGCGCAGTAGAAATAGGGCAAGGACTGGGATGCAGCATCTTCCAATTTAAACGCCTGTATGGATTCCAGGACCCTGCAGGGAAGGCCCCACTCCATCGTCAGACGAAAGCTTTTAATATGGGTTTCCATCATCTGTTGGGCACTGGAATCAATGAAGCAAAGCTCCTGGAAGGTATTCAGGGAGGAGTCCCCACCCACTGAAGGTGGCAGACTCCTCTGTGTTATTTGGGTGCGGGATTTGTCAGAAAGCAGCAATGTCTGCTTGCTAGCATGCCATGAACTGCGCACCGTCCCAGGGAGCCGAGCCTCACTGATTTCCTCAAACTTCTTGCTCAAATGTGCTTTGAGGACATTTTCAAGTTGTTTCTGATCTAGACTTTCCTCCAAGGCCCTTGAATTTTTCCCTGACAGACTTGCCACGTGACTATTTAGGTCTTTCTCAGAGTCATATGCCGGATCCTTATCTGAAGAGCTCTCTGGGTCACTCAACAGGTGAGCTTTTGGGCCGTTCTCTGGGCTATGCCCCTGATCCTTCCCCATCTCCTTCTCTCCCTGAAGCAGTTCTGAACCCCTGTCATGGAAGCTTTTGGATTGGCTCAATCCAACATTTAGATCTTTGTTCACCGAGATCCGTGAGAGTCCACGATTGCTCTCTGACTTAGCTATCTCTGAGAAATCTCTTGGAGGCATCATCAGTGACAGACACTCACGGATCCTGCGGGGCAGGCCCCACCGGTGTTGGATGAGCCTCTTTCGAAGGTGATGTTCCAGTTTCTTCCTCAGCTCATCACTGAGAGGAAACTCTACGGGAAGGGTGGAGATGGAGGCATGGGCCTGGGAGGCCTGATGGTAAGGGAAGTTGGGAGCTGAAGGACAAAATTCCTCCTGAGATCTTTGGACTACAGAGGGCGAACCCCACAAACTTTCCTGTTGCTTCTGCAACACTTTCCATTCCAGTTGTTGAATTTCAGATGAGGTGAGAGACTCTGATTCATCCCGGGGTCTATGGTGACACACTCCACAGATCCTTCTCTGGGGTAGAGGACCAGATGGTAGGATTGGGAGTGAGGATTTAAGGTGGGCCTGGGACTTGACCTGAGTGAGAGGTAGGGGCTGGGATTGGGGCAGGGTTTGAGGCAAGGGTTGGGGCTGGATCTCAGGCAAGGATGGAGGTGGGCGATGGAGAGGTACCGGGGATTCTTGGCCCATGGAGGCATTTGAGATGGTATTGAAAAGGAAGATTGTGGTGCAGTCACTTGAGTCACGGATAGCAGAGGGCAAGGACTCGCTGTGCAGAGATGGGAGACCCCAGAAGAGCTGCGTACATTTTTCCTGTAAATGGTCCTCCAAGATTTTAGGATATGGGGGCTGCCCATGCATGTGCAGCTCCTTTGGTTTGCCTGCACTGCTCCAAAAAGGAAGGGAGAATGCTGAGTCACACTCATCAGCATTTGACTCTAGCATTTTCCGCGAAGGATTTAGTGGGTAGTCTGGCCTAAGTTTTTTTGGAAAAGAACCCTTCTCCTTCTCCTTTTCCCTCCACATCAGGAAATCACTCCTCTTTCGGACTTGTCTCTCCAGGAGTGCCAGGACATGAGGGCTGAGAAATGAGAGGTTACCACGCTCTATAAGGTTAGCTGTAGGGTGTCTCTCCAGAGAGGACTCTGAAGAATGGAGAGCAAGAAACTCTCGATTAAAAGCACATGGTGCCAAGGTGGAAGGTGCTAAGAACAAGTCTTTGGCACAAGCTTGCCACCAGGATAATTCTGAAATTGACAGGCTTGAATGGTCAGTGCCTCTGATTGTTGGGACATAAGTGGACAACCCGCCAGGGCTATCTGGAGATGAGTTCTCTGGAACAGACTTCAGTAAGATGGAAACCGATTTAGATCGAGCCACAGTTAAAGGGTGGTCTGTCGGTGGTGAGACAGACAGGCTTGGTGGTGTGTGATGACAAGCCAGTGAATCAGTGGGATTGATTATCTGGGACAAATTTGGTGAGGGGTTAATATCTTGGGAAAGGGTGCGGTCAAGAGAGAAGATCGTATTCAGAGACAGAGTGGTCTCTGGTTGGAGAATAGGACCCGTTGCCTGGGTGTCATGTGGTGGGAGAGGGGGAAGGGCAAGGGGTTGGGGTGGGCAATGGTCTGCTGGGAATTTGGACTCCAAGGGAGGAGAAGGCTCTGGTGGCATAGAGTGACCCGGTGGTGAGGGTGAAAGAAAGCCAGCTAAGGGTGTCGTCGGGTTAGGTGAGAGAACGGAGGGGGGCGGTGGGGAAGGGTCAGGTGGAGGGGATGGTGTTAGGTCTCCTGGAGGGACTTCTGAGAAGGCAGAGGACAGAGTGAATGATGACTCAGTCCCAGAAGCTGTGGAAGCCATAGAGGACACAGAGGCGGTATCATCTTCCAGGTCCTCCAGGAGCCGATTGATCTCAGCAGTTGTGCTATTACACACCTCACAGGAGGGGTCTGGGCATAATAGTTGACGAAAGCGGGTGGTATCGAGAGGCCGGCCTAGGGGCCTGCGGGAGACAGGAAGTAGAAAACTGTAGCCAGGACCAGAACAAGGAAAGGAGGACCTGCTGGCCTGTCAGGGGAGGGGCCACCTGAAGCCTGCTGCCCCTTCACAATGCCCCACATCTATGACTTCACCATACACTCAGCAGCCCTCACCCCAAGGCCTTCATTCACATACCCGTTCCTATGGCAAACCCCTCCCATGACTACTGCAGGCTGTACTGAATCCCTGGAATTGCAGAGAACATGTTAAAGAGGGATCAGGAAAGAAAAGACTAGTCACCTTTTCAGAATAGAAATTAGCCTCCTTTTCTCCTCTCTTTCCCTCTGGTAATTTCTCCAACCTGGGAAATCAGAAGAGTGAATTAAACATGTAATAAAGGTAGAAGCATAGGTGTTACACAGGAGTCCCTTTAGGGGAGACCCTTGGGATATTAACGGGATGTTAACTCTGAAAGCCCCAAGAATCAGTAGATGTGGTCAAACGGTCAATGATAATATTAATAAGGTTCACATGTGTTTGTTGCTTCGTTTATAAAGCACTGTCACATACATTATCCCATGGGATGTTCAAAACCACCATGTGAGGAACATAGGTCAATGGTTACCTCAAAGAGGAGTCTGATCATCCAGGAAGTCAACGCAGTCTCTCAAGGTCAGGAGACAGAAGTTCTGACTCTTGACGTCTCCCACGGCCACGCACTGGGCAACACCCATTGTCCAGGCCCATCACTGCTTCATGCCCAGAGCTGGGCAGAGCAGGAGTCTGAGAAATGTCTCGGGTTCTGACTACCTTCCCATGAGCCTTTCCTCTGAGGCCTCTCTTTTCTGAGAGGGACTCTATCGAGCGACTGACATCCTCAGAGACCATGGACCTGGGACCTCATGGAGAGGACAGGAAGGGTCACCCTTGGAGAGCTCAGGTGGGATAGCTGGAACCTTACCACTTGATGTTCCACCTTTTCTTCTCCTCTTGGCTCTGCCCTGACGCTGAGAACAAAAAGCAAAGAATGAGGAGCGAGGACTTAGTTGTCTTGCTCCTCTCTCTAGGAAACTCAGATATTCATCCAAGATTCATGTCACTCTCTATTTTTATTGCTAGCACTTTGTGTTCTTTCCCTTTCTGAATTTCTAAAGGTGATAAGATACTTTCAATTTTTCCTTCTTTGAAAAACTCGAAGGAGGATTTTTGGCTAGAGTCCACACTTGATCTTCTCAGTCAGAAGTCCTCTGCTCAAGGAGGGCATAGACTCTGAGGCCCACAGTCACATCTGTGCTTCCTCAGATAGGCCCCTGTATCCTGGGACAGAGCTCACACTCCAGTGTCTGCTCAGAGGCTCAGCACTGCTCTCCTGATCTGCCCAACACAAAGGACGGTTTGGTCGAACGACGCCCGACATGGGAACGTGACTCATGATCCAGTGTTGGGAACAGTGTCCTCCTACACAGATCCCAAACTCTCTAAATAACCTAATGCAGGGCCGTGAAGTCACTGATGGGATTTTATCCAGGAATCCTCCACCACACCCAGATGGTCTGTGAGTTTTAAATGGGAAACAGTCCCAGCTGAAGCCCTAGTCCTGCCTGGCCTATTCCCCTAGAAGGATGACGTTCTATCCTCTATTCAGACTTGCCACCTTAGGAGTCTCTCTGGACCAACTCATTTAAAAATGGGGGACTAGAAATGGAAACAACAATAAAAAATCCCTGTTGGTGGCTTGCCCAGGGATCCTTACCTTTTGGTAGATTTTGGTTTTCCAGAAGGTTGGTAAAGATGGAATCCCCACCAGGAAGCACAGGAACAGAAGAAGCAAGCACAACCCACACACGATGGTGAGGTTGTGGTCGCTATCTAAGAATGTTGAGCAGATGCTCAAAAACAACTCAATATGGCTATTCAGAAATGAGAGAACATTCCATTGACTGAACTCCATTTTCTGAATCGCAAGGCTGCCTGAGGCAACTGAGCTCTGAGAGTGTCCGCACTTGCCTATAATCCCAGGCCTGCATCACAGAGCACTCAAGAGTCACAAAGGGTTTCAGAGGGTGGGGGAGGGGACATGCAGAGGGTGTGCCCATGGCCCCTTCCCTCCACCAGCCCAGCTGAGCTCTCCATCCATCCTGGGCCCTCCCCTGCCATCCTATTTTCCAACTCTGTCCGTTCATCACATCATACAATTACATTAATGAAATTTTCTGCCTGTTCCATCTGTACTCCAGATATTACCCGGGCCCCCTTTACTGTTTGGAGAGCTTGACTTTGGTTTCACCAATTCCACTGCCTCGAAAGTCTGAAATGCTCCCTGGAATTTTTGCTTGTACTCAGACATTTACACTCAGCATCATATATGTCCTCAAATCCATCTTTCCCTTAGAATGTTTTTGCCTTACATGAACCCTGATATAGAACTTAAAGTTCTTCTTTACTCATTGAGTTTTGTGAATGTTGAATAACAAATTTTAGTTTTTTGCTTCAGTCAGCCTTTACCGTCTTCAGCCAGTGGGGCTGACTCAAATAATTGAAATGAAGAATTCATTATTCAACATTCACAAGACTAAAATCAGTACAGGCATACATCACTTAATGAAAGGGAGATGTTTTGATAAATGCATCATTAGGCAATTTCATTGCTGTGTGAACATCACACAGTGTACTTACACAAACCTAGGTGGTAGAGCCTACTACACACCTAGGCTATGTGGTGCTACCCGTATGGGACCACTGTCACATACGTGGTCCATCAGTGACCGAAACATCGTTAATATTGTTACGTGGTGCGTGACTGTGGTGGATGACAATGACACAATGGAGTACCATTTTCAAGGCTTCTAAAATGTAGCTGGGAGGCCATTAAGGAAGTTAATCTCCAAGGTGAGAACCACTGCTGTACTTAAAGCTCAGTTCTCAGCATATCACCCCTTTGCCCAATACCCTTGATGGCCTTCCTGCCAACAACCACATGAGTGCCTGTGTGTGTGTGTGTGTGTGTGTGTGTGTTTGCGCGCGCACGCGCCCTTCTATCCAAGGCCTTCTGCAGTCAAGCACCAGCTCATGTGTCCCCACGCAGGGAGGTGTGTTCCACAGTCATCCTAATGGGTTACCTGCTCTTCCCTCTGCTCTCCTGCCGCCTCTCTCTGTTAATGTTGGTTCCTCTGCTAGAAATACCCACCTCCTCCCTCTCCTTGTAGAAACCTTACTCATTCTTTAAGGCACACTTAAAAATTAATATTTATCTAAGGAATCCATACTTGTGCCTTTAAAACCAAATAGTACTGAAGGCTTTATAAAGAAGCGTGACGGGCCCTCCCCAACCTCACAACCCCAGTCCTTTCTATCCCCCCACTTCCATTCCCCGTGGAAACCACTTTAGCCATTTCTATCGTAGCTGTTCTTGTGTTTACCTCCATTTATATAACTGGTAGGCGAATACTTGTATTTAAAAGTAATTTTAAAATATTAGATACTAACTTCTTGCCGTGGTAGATAAAATGTGAGTAGGTAAAATTGCAGGTGGATGAAATTTGGTCGACACCTCCTTCCCCTCTTCTCTCTTCTCAGTCTGTCCTCACTTAAATCTTTATTCATGCAAAGTTCATCTTGGCGTGGAAGGTGACCCCTTTCCTGGAACGTGTTCAGAGACTGCTCCTCCCCTGCTCCCACAGAGCTGTGTATCTCTCTTAGTGCACTGTTCCCCTTGCCCTTCCACGTTGGAGTTATCTATAGAACAGGTCACACAACTGTGGTCTTTACTGCTGTGTGCCCGATATTGGTAAACCCTGCTCTTCTTCCCTGTCCCTCGCCATCTCTATACCTCTCTGCTTTGCCGGTCTCTGGGTGGGGGGAAACCAAAGTGGGTACTTCACGTGTGCCCTGAAAGGCTGGGACGCTGGTCGTTCACTCTGCTCTCTCTTTCCCTGAAAGGAGAGCTCTTTCTAGCTGAGGAGTTCCCTCTTAGCACTGAGTAATGCCAGCTTAAAGGACGGGGTGATGCAGGCAAAATGAAGCTGTTCTTCTTTCTCTTTATGTGTGGTTATTCTCACATTTTTTGTTCTGCTATGTTGCTAAAGTTTCTTAAGGGGGCTTTAGAGCTCTCCCAGAACTCTTTTTGACCATGGGTAGGTAGCAGTCTAATTGTTGATCTTTCTGGGAGGACAGAGGCTAAGATCTCCTACTCCCCCATCTTGGTGACATCACTCACTAACACATCGTTCAGGATTTTTCATTTATATTCATGAGGGATAGTGGTCTTGTCTTTGCATGTGATGTCTTCACTTGCCGTTGAAATCAAGGTAACTCTGGCCTAATAGAATGATGTGAGACCAGCTCTCTCCTTCGATATTTTCTGAAATAGATGGTGAGAGATTGGGATTATTTTCTCCATTAATAGTCAATGGAATTCACCAGTTGAGTCATCCGAATCTGGGCTTTTCTTCCCTGAAAGGGTTTTAATTACTAATTTAATTTTCCTGTTGGTTACAGATCTATGGAGATTTTCTATTTCTGTTTGAGTCAGTTTTGGAAATTTGGATCTAAGAATTTGCCAATATCTTATAAATTGTCTAATTTGTGGCATAAAGTTGTTCATAATATGCTCTTATGATCCTTTAATTTCTCTGTGGGTGGCCCTTTATAATTTCTGATTTTCTTAAATTCTATCTTCTCTCTTCCTTGGGGATGCTAGCTAAGGGATTGTCAACTTTATCTGGTAAACAGCCAATTTCTGGTTTTATTGATCTTTGTGTTTTGTATTTCACAGGCATGTGTTCTAATCTTTTGTATTTCCTTTCTTTTGCTTGTTTTCAGTTTGGTTTATTTTCCTTTCTTTCCTTTCTTAGGGTAGGAACTTAAATTATTGATTTGAGACTTTCCTCTCTTCCACTATAGGTGTTTAATACTATAAATTTCTCTCTAAGTACTGCTTTAGGCACATCCCGTAGACTTTGATATTGTATTTTTTAAATTTTCATTCACTTCAAAGTACTTTCAAATTTTGTTCCCAGTTTATTCTTTGACTCATGTGTTATTCAGCTGGGTGTCATTTAAGTTCCAAATGTTTGTGGATATCCCAGATATAGTCCATTCTTGATAGCTCACATTCCATTGTGGTTGGAGAACATATTTTATATTATTTCATTCTTGCTAAATCTGTTGAATTTATTTTATGGCTGAGTACACGGTCTATCCTGGAGCATGTTCCATGTGCTATTGAAAAGAATGTGTATTTGGTAGTCATTGAGTGCAGTGATCTATACACGTCACTTAATTTAATTCGGTTGATAGTGCTGTTCAAGTCTTTTATAACCTTGCTGATTGTCTTTCCTCTTTTTAATCCATTATGGACAGGAGGCAGTTGAAATTTCCAAGTATTGTTGTTGAATTGTCTCTTTCTCCTTTCATTTCTGTCAAGTTTTACTTCACGTATCTTGAAGCTCTGTAGTTACATTTGTAAGCATTGATAATTTTTATATCTTTCTGATGTATGGACATTTTGTCATTTGCATATGTGCCTCTTTGCTTCCAATAATATTTCTTGTTTTAAAATCTACATTGTCCAGTATTAATACAACCCTCTAGCAATCTTTTGGTAACTATTTGTATGATATGTCTTTTCCATCCTTCTAGTTTCAACGTCTGTTTGTCTTTGAATCTAAGATGTGTCTTTTGTAGATCACATAGAGTTGGATCTTGCTTTATTATTCATTTTCCCAATCTCTGTCTTCTAATGGGTTTTTTTAGACCATTCACATTTAGTGCAGTTATTGATAGGATCAGAGTTACATTTACCATTTTGCTATTTGTTTTCTATGTCTTCAGGCTTCTTTGTTCTCTGTCCTTCCTTTATTAACTTCTTTTGTGCTAAATAAATCTTTCAGGACATCATTTTAATTCCTCTATTGAATATTTTTTACTGTTTTTGAGCTATTTTCCTAGTGTCTGTGCTAGGGATTCCAATATGCATTTTAACTCACTATGGTCTATTTCAAACGAATATTAACTTAATTCCTATGAAATATGGAATGTTTCCTCCAATGTAACTCTATTACTTTCCCCTCTTGTGCTATTATTTTTATATATATTATATCTATGTATGTTACAAAACCAATACTACAGTGTTACAATTATTTCTTTGTACAATCTCGTGTCTTTTAAAGAATTTAACAGAAGAAATGAGAAAATATATTTATAGATTTTTTTTTAAAACCCAGAAATTTATTACTTCTGGCTCTCTTAATTTCTTCCAGCTGATTCGAGGTACTGTCTGATGTCATTTTCCTCCAGCCCAAAGAATTTCCTTTAGTATTTCTCACAATTCAGTTCTGATATCAAGAAATTCTTCCAGTCTTTTTAAATTTAAGAATGTCCTTATTTTACCTTTATACTTAGTGGATAGTCTTGCCGGATAAAAAAATTCTTCGTTACCATGTTTTCTTTCAGTATTTTGAATATGCCATTTCTCTGCCTTCTAGGGTCTCTTTTCTCTGATGAGCAGTTAGATATTATTTACGTTGATGCTCTCCTGTACATGTTCAGTTGTTTTGCTCTTTCTTCTTTTAAGATTTTCTCTTTGTGTGTGGCTTCCAACAGTTTGACTATGATGTGTCCAGGTAAAACTATATCTTTGTATTTATCCTACTTGGAGTCCAGTAAGCTTCTTGGATGTGTAAATTAACATTGTTTCATCAACTTTGGGAAGTTTGGGACATTATTTCTTCAAAAAATTACAAGAACTATTAGATCCCCAATTTGAGGAGGTGTATTAGATGAGATTTGGGACATTTACTGGGAAAGTCCGGGAACCTGGAAATTGGAATGATTACATGTATTTGGATTCAGATATAGCTGAACTCGTTGGGCACAATGAGTCTCCCTTGATTTCATAAGCAGTTGTTTCTCCCTGTGTGAGGCTGTTCCTTCGTTGCTGGTATTCAACTATACGATGAATCTCAAAATCATTATCCTGAGTGAAAAAAAAAAGCCACACAAAAATACACTGTATGATTCCTTTTGCATGAAACCCTAAAAGGATAAAGCTAATCTAATATTGACAGGCATAGAGAGAAACAGTTCCCAGATGGAGGTGTCTGAACAGTTTGAAAAGTGATCCAATATACTGGGGCTCTCAATGGATTGCCTCAATTACTCACTCAGATAAGGTGTGAATACAAGAATATCTTCAAGAGGGACATTATGTTCCTCAATATTTTATCAAATGATCACTACCCATATGAGGGTGAATGCCAGGTAAGTACACCTCCCCCAATTACTGCTAGGATGGACTCAGTGTGAGGTCAAGATTAAGGTGAAGAAATTGTATTCCTTCACTTACGTGGATTTACCGAGCATCCAGGAAGCCCAAAGTTATTATCAGAGGAGAGGGATATGGTCAAACATATACTCCTGCTTGGTCAGAACAGATATTCTATACTCTGTGCACTTTGCCTGGCAGGTGTACACTTGCCTCTGCACAGCTTTGAGGCTTATTAGACAGTTCAAGTTTGTTCTACCTGCCACACTCTCTGCAATTTTAAGGCCTTTAAGGTATACTAAAAGTCACTGCTTTGAGGAGCTTAGAAAAAGAAGTGAAGAGTAACTGAATTCTGACAGTGTCTCTCTCACTTCTCTCTCTCTCTCTCTCAATCCGAAGGGGTGAGCCTAGTATAAGTTACCCCTGAAAGAGGATACACACTATCCTCAGGCCCTGTCCGAACTTGCTTACTGGCTCCAGGCCCATAATGGGAATAAAAAACCAGCTATGTTCAGAGTAAAACTGCAAGAAATCCAGAAATTAGAAAACCAAACCCACAAAAGGAGCTCAAGATCTTGCCCAACAAAGCAGAAACCAGGTAGCACATAAGGGGGTGGATCCTTATCATATTAGATTAGGAAGGATGAATTATGTTTGGATAGGCTCAAATTAATCAATATGAGCATACTCCGTGTGGACTCAGGAGCAGCCCATGTTGCATTTCATACCAATGAAATATGTATTTTCTCTAATGGGATACTGACAAATGTTTTTTAAAACTCTTAGAGTGTTTCTCATGTGCAGCCATCTTTTGTGGTGACATGAAGGGATCGGTGGTGGTGGCTCTTGGATCATGAAGTTCATTGAAATGAAACAGATGGGTATTCTACTGAGATGCTTCCTGAGATCTATATCTATATGCATGTGAAATTCTGGATCTTGTGGGCCAAAAACGAACACAAATCACCACAACAGGGATTCAGATTCTCTTTCTAAATCCTTGATATATCCTACTTTATAGACAGGAGGCTTTGACTAAAGGGAAGGCTGGGTCCCTTTGACAAAATTCCTCATAACTTGGTCACAAGAATATACAATTAAACATTCCCCAAAAGTCCCCAAGGGAGACCTGTGGCCACATACCCATCAACTCTCCTTCAAACTGGGTTTCCAGTGTATGGTGGCATCATTGGAAATTATGGCTGCTACAATTGCAGTCTCACTTAGGGGTGGTTCTGAAACGTGTGGTGAAAAAAATCTTCCCAGTGGGTAGAGTTCAAGGAGGTATATTTAGTTCACTTTGTGAAGAACTGACATGTGCTTGAGTTTCGATTTATACTGATTTATGTCCAGTAGCTCAGTGAGTTGACAGGTAGTAGGGGGCTAAACAAGAATAAGAGTGGAAAATTGGTGACAAAAAGGTCTAGAAGAGACATATGTGGATGGAATTCTAAGAATAGGTATTGAATGGGGTTTATAAATGCTTAACGGAGGATAGGATATCAGAGGGAAGAGAACAAGTGAGGTGTTGGGTATTTATTCCTTTGGCTCTCCGTGCTGAGCCATGTAATGGGCATTCACAATGTTTCTCTTCCTAAGACCACAGCTCTCATAAGGGTGGCCTCTTGTGCTAAGTTCTGATAACGTTACCTACTCTCACTGCAGCCCTGGGGGTGATAATAACTCTCTACCAACACTAGTTACAGGATGCTTCACTAACCCTACCCACATTTTTAGAGCCCTATTTATTAGACTCTCCTCAAGTGTCCCATGGTTTCTTGACAACTGACACCTGTTTCTCGAGGGGACCCTGACTAATAGGCCCCACAACAACCCTGATCATAAGCTCCATGGGGGTAGGGAATTTACTCTCTTTTATTTGATGTTGCTATCCCAGCACCTAGAATGATGTTGATTGTACAGTCAGTTTTCAATAAATGTTTGTTAAGTGACATATGTTGTGACCACTTTCTCTCCTTCGTGATCTTTATGTGAAAGTCTATTATGATTGATTTAATATAGTTTAACCAGCATTCTTGTGCTTTTATCTGTAATTTGCTAAAGAATGACAAAGAATTATAAAGGTCAGCGAAAAGCAAGCAAACTTGTCGCTATGTGCATGGAAATCCAAGATATTTAACACAAAAATTTATGAAACAATAAGAGAAATCAGCAAGAAGCAATGTTAATGTATGAAACCCAACAGATTTCCTATAAACATCCACCCCTGGAGCACCTGTGCAGACCCTCAGTAGAATCTGCACACTGGGCCCCAGGCGCGCCAGGATGGGGCTCAGGGGTTGGTGGGTCCGGCGGCTGTAAAGGAACAGGGTGGAGGTTAGGTCCCAGGTTGAAAAATTGTAAAATTATAATTTTACAGCTATGTAATTTAACTACTTCAGTCGTCATGTCTTTTTCTTTTTACAAAGTCAATTTTCCTACATAACTCCCAATTTTTTTCACACCATCTAAGTAATATTTTAATATTTTCCATATCCAATCCGTATTCAAATTTCCCCGACTACCTCCAAATGACTTATGAAAACAAAAAATGCTGTTTTAATCGGGAGCCAATAGCGGACTACACTTTGCCTTTGACAGCAGAGTTCAGGCTTAACCCTTAACCTCTTCGGGCTCGGAGGACCCTGGGCAGGAGAGATTTAAGAACACCATCCTCCCGCTTTCGCGGAAAGGCCAAGAGTGACTTGAAATGTAGACGCGGAAGCCTAGGGGAAATGTAGTTTTAAATAGGTGAGGTTCACCGCCTGGACTCTGGGAAGGGGACGCCACGCTCCTTCTGCGCATGTGCAGCCGTAGCCTCCTCGTTCGTCTTCTCAGGACTCCAGAGAACCGTTGGGGAACTTTGGGGTGTGCTCGGAAAAGGCAGGGTGCGCACCTAGGGCGAGGGACTAGCTGGGAAGGGTGTGCCGGTGCTTGGGGATGGGAGCAGGAAGTGTCTGAGACCTCGTCGCCCCCCGCGGCGGCGTATAAACCCGGGCGGGCCGCCAGAGCGGGTAAGGCCGATGGGGGAGACCCCGGCCCTCGGGCTCCCGGGGCGCAGGTGTTCGGGGCGGTCCTGGGTGCCCGAGGATCGTGTGACCGGCCCGCCTGCAGCCCGACCGGAGAGAAGCCCGTGTCGGCGGCGGTGGGTGCGGGAGGGAGGAGTGCGTTTATCAGGCGGACGGTGACCGTGGGTCTGCGGTGGAGCCCGAGCTCTGGAGCACTACAGGCCCGGTCAGTGCGAGCTCTGTCACCTGTAAGCAGGGGCGACAGAAGGAACCTGGGCGAGAGTCAGGGTTCTCATCTATAAATACTAATAATTGTTTCACGGCGACGTTTGGAAACATAGATCACTATTTTAGACAAGTGCCAGGTCGGAAGCCTTAAGTAAGTGACAACTGCTGTTATAGTTAGAGGACGCTTTGTTGTTTTACTGGATAGTTTAATGGACCCTGACAACCACTTCACCAGAAACCGAGGCTCGGCTCGGTGGCCCGATGTGCTCGAGTCAGGAGCTCCCAGCCAGGGAATTTGGATTCGAGGGCAGGTGTGCTTCGCTTCAGTCTCAGGCTTTGTCTGATGTCACACCTGCCCAAGACTGGCATTACAGCCTTCACAGCACTTAGGAACGTGGCCTGTCCCTGCGTCCCCAGGGATGTTAAGGAAAGGATGTGGATGGAATCCCACCGTGTGTCACATGTATCCTGGGATTTCTAGTGTCACTTCAGGTCCCTTGGGTCAGACAGAGGCGTCTGGCCCCCTCTGCATCGTCAGGCTTTCTGTCCTTGAAGTCTAATGTTATAATGAATTCCAAGAGTCAGGCTTTTTGCCCCTGAAATGAATTTATTTCTCAGATCCATGTCCCAGTTGCCTTGAAACAAACCAGCCCTTGTGAGGCGGGAAGCAGGGGCCCTCTGTGAGGGAGTCTTAGCTGGAAGAGAGCGTCCCTCTGACCTTAGACCTCTCTCCAGAGCTTCAGAGCAGAGACAAGAGCCCAGAAAGGAGCAGATGCTAGATTTGCAAGATCAGAAGCAGGTCTTGATCCCCCTGCCCAGAATGAACCAGACTTGATGATGATGCCACCTTCAGGAGCCACCACACTGTGTGACAGTGGGGCATCTGGGCCGTCCCTGGGAAGAAGAGGTGAGCTGGGGTGGCCCAGGGGCAGGCTGCTCAGGAAAGGCTGCTTTGTTGGAGAGCCGTGAGGGCAAGGTCTGGGGGTAAGGGACAACCAGGCAGAGGGAGGAAGTTCTGTCTCCAGTCCCCTTAAATGGCCCCCGCTCTTTACAGATGCGCTGCTGTCACACATGTCCACCACCACATGTGACATTAGTGACGTTATCCTGATGTCACAGGATCCAAGAATGATGATCTGTGAAGAGTTTTCCAAGGTCACCTACTTCTAACTCTTGAAAGATTTAAAGACATTGGGCCTGAAAATTTCAGTGACTTGTCCAGGGAAACGCAGTTTGTGACAGTTCACTCTCTCACAGGTAAGTTACCAACAGCATCTATCGAAAGGGCCTTTTGAGAAATACTTCCCAGCTGAAATGAACAGTTAAAAATTCCTGCCTTAAATCACCCCATCTCTTTTACTAGGCTTTCCGTGGATTGTGTATACCTGGGGTTAAATAATATTACTGAGAAAAATAGATAAATGATGCATACTGAGTTATTTTTCTGCTAAGTTAACTTTAATGAAGGAATAGTGTCTTGTCGTTTGGCGTACTTTAATTCAACTAATCGGCTGTTTTGATTTCTTTCTGTTATTCAGAAGGACGCATGCGTTATTGTTAAATCAATCGAGTAAAGTTTGTGTTCACTCAGTAAAAAGCTGCAGATTTCAGCTCCATGGTCATTTCAGAATCACACAAAGACAGGTGTTGCTGCCTGTCCATGATCCTTCTTGTGCCTTTTCAAGGCCCAGAGGGCCCTGTGCCTATGGGGAGGATGATCCCCAACTGGGGTGCTGAGATTTGAGGAGGTGAATCTAAGAGCTGTAAGACAGCTAAATCTCAGGACCCCTGTCTCCTTTCTGTCCCCTCAGCTGAACCACAGTCCTCTGTACTCGCCCAGGAGCCCCAGAGAGTGAACATCCCTCAGGTGAGCTCTTTATTCATTCCCCGCTTTATATTGTAATGGATTTATAAGGTTCAGCAGGATCCATGCATTAAAGGAAAAGGAGAAGTAGAAATAGTAGAAATCAAGTCAGTGTTGAGGAAAAATATACCGTGTTTTACTATTAATGGTGATGTTGGCTGTTAGCTTTGAGTGGGTAACCTTGTCAGGGGAAGTAGTTTCCCACTAAGCTACCTGTTTCAATCTCTTTACTTGTGATCGGGCTATTCAGATTCTCTGTTTCTTCTTGATTCAGTTTTGGGAAGTTGTATGAGTCTTTAGAATTTATCTGTTTCTTCTAGATTGTCCAGTTTGTTGCTATATAGTTTTTCATAGTATTCTCTTATAATCCTTTATATTTCTGTGGTATCTGTTGTAATTTCTCCTCTTTCATTTCTAATTTTATTTATTTGAGCCTTCTCTCTTTTTTTCTTAGAGAGTCAGGCTAAGGGTTTGTCAATTTTGCATACCTTCTCAAAGAACCAGTTCTTTGTTTCACTGATCTTTTCTGCTGGTTTTTTTTTTTTTTTTTTTTGGTTTCAATTTCATTTATTTCTGCTCTGATTTTTATTATTTCCCTCCTTCGGCTGACTTTGGGCTTTGTTGGTTCTTCATTTTCTAACTGTATTTTAAGATTGCCTATTTGAGATCTTTCTTGTTTTTTAAGCTGGGCCTGTATTGCTATGAATTTCCCTCATAGGACCACTTTTTCTGCATCCCATATGAGTTGGTGTGGTGTATTTTCATTTTCATTTGTCTCCAGATATTTTTTGATTTCTCTTTTAATTTCTTCAATGATCCCTTGGTTGTTCAGTAGCATGTTGTGTAGTCTCCACATATTTGTCACTTTCCCAGCTTTTTTCCTGTAGCTGATTTCTGGTCTCATAGCATTTTGGTCAGAAAAGATGCTTGATGTGATTTCCATCTTCTTAAATTTATTGAGGCCTGTCTTGTTTCAAAACATATGGTCTGTCCTTAGAATGCTCCATGTGCACTTGAGAAGAATGTGTATTCTGCTATTTTTGGATAGAATGATCGAAAAATATATGTATTAAGTCCATCTCGTCTAGTTTTTCATTTAATTCCACTATTTCCTTGTTAACTTTCTGTCTGGATGATCTATCCATTGATGTAAGTAGAGTGTTGGGGCCCCCTACTATGTTGTTGTTAATATCTCTTTTTAGGTCTGTTAATAGTTGCTTTATGTACTTTGGTACTCCTTTGTTGGGGACACGTATATTTATAAGTGTTATGTCTTCTTGTTGGAGCGTCCCTTTTATCATTGTATGCTGCCCCTCTTTGTCTCTCATTGCCTTTTTTATCTTGAAGTCTACTGTGTCTGATATAAGTATTGCAATAACTGCTTTCTTTTGTTTGCCGTGAGCTTAGAGTATCATCTTCCGTCCCTTCACTCTGAGCCTGTGTTTGTCTTTAGAGCTAAGAGTGTTTCCTGGAGGCAGCATATCGATGAGTCTTGTTTTTCAATCCATCCCACCACTCTGTCTTTTGATTGGAGAATTCAATCCATTTACATTTAGAGTGATTATTTATATATAAGGGCTTAATGCTGCCATTTTATCACTTGTTTTCCAGTTCTGTATTTCCCTCGTTTCTCGTCTTGTGTATTTTGGACTGCCAGTTCAGTTCGGTAGTTGTCTATGATGGTTTTCTCAGTGTTCTCTTTTTTGTGTGTGAGGAAGACTGGCCCTGAGCTAACATCGGTAAGCAATCTTCCTCTCTTTTAGCTTGAGGAAGATTGTTGCTGAGCTAACATCGGTGGCAGTCTTCCTCTGTGTTTTGTATGTGGGATGCCAGCACAGCAGGGCTTGATGAGAGATGCATAGGTCTGTGCCTGAGACCTGAAGCTGCAAACCCTGGGTGGCTGAAGCAGAGCATGCGAACTTAACCATTATGCCACTGGGACAGCCCCTCAGTTTTCTTTTTTTCGTATCATTTGTGTCTCTGTTCTGATTATTTGTTTAGTGGTTACCATCAGGTTTGTATAAAAAATCTCGTAGATGAGATATACAATGTTCCGATAGCCTCTCATTTCCTTGGTCTAAGCCAGTTCCATCCCTTTCCTCTTCCTCTGATTTGTTGGTCATAACATATTCTGTTTTGTGTAGTGATTTTGTGGTTAAAATCACAAGATGATAGTTATTTTTGATGTTTTCCTTCCCTTCCTCTTTAATGTCGTAATTAAGTTTTTGCTAACCTGTTCTGGTAGAGAGCTGCAATTTTCGGACTTTGGCTGCCTATTTATCTCGTTGCTCAAGGCTTTGTGAACTCTTTTTTTTCTTTTTCAGGTATGAAGGTCTTCTTGAGCATTTCCCGTTTGGGGTGTCTTGTGGCGATGACCTACCTCAGCTTTCGTTTATGTGGGAAAGTTTTTATTTCTCCACCATATCTGTAGGATATTTTTCCCTGGATAGAGTATTCTTGACTGCAGGTTTTTGTCTTTCAGAATTTTGGATATCTCCTTCTACCTTCTCGTAGCCTGTAAAGATTCTGCTGAGAAATCTCCTGAAAGTTTGATATGGTCTTTGTAAGTTATTTTCTGCGGCCTTGCTGCCTTTAAAAATATTTCTTCTTTGTCACTGACTTTTGCCAGTTTTCCTACTCTATGCCTTGGAGTAGGTCTTTTTACATTGATGTAATCAGAAGTGCTGTTAGCGTCTTTTACTTGTAATTCCAGCTCCTTTCCCAGGTCTGAACAGACTTTCTACTCCTTTCTCCCTCCCTTCTCCCTCTATAATACCCATAGTTTTTATGTTGCATTTCCTAATTGAATCAGATATTTCCCAGAGAATTTCTTCGTTTCTTTTTAGTCTTAATTCTCTCTCCTCCTCCATCTGAAGCCTTTCTGTATTTCGGTCCTCCAGATTGCTAATTCCGTCTTCCATAATGTCAGCTCTGTAATCCAGGGTATCCAGATTTTTCTTTATCTCATTGTGTTTTTCATCTCCAACATTTCTGATTGGTTTCTCTTTATAGGGTCAATCTCTTTTGTGAAGTCTTCCCTCTGTTTCTTAATTTTATTCCTGATTTAATTGAACTATCTGAATTTTCTTGTAACTCGAGTTTTTTAATGTTAGTAGCTATTTTGAATTCTCTGTCGTTTACATTGTAAATTTGTGTGCCTTCAGGATTGATTTCTAGGTGCTTTTCAGTTTCCTTCTGGTCTGGACTATTAATATATTTCTTGCTACTATTTGATGGGGTAGGTTTGTGCCTTCGCATAGATAGTATCTGGTTGCAGATTCCACCTGCCACCACTGGAGGAGGTTCAGGAGCTGTGTATTCTGAGCCTGCTGTGATCCCTGGTGTCTGTGCTTGTCCTTTGGAATCTATGCTGACAGGACCCATCTGCGATTGCCTGCTTGTAGCTGCTGCTTTGCTAATGTACGCACGGGCACTCTAGAGGGGGTCCCTTGCTCTGGCTGTCTGGCTGAGCTTGTGAGCCCAGCAGGGGGAGGGGCACTTCTTTTGCATGTGCCATCCCGTGGGTGTTCTCTCTTTGCCCTCGCTGTCTGTCCTCCTGGCGTGCTGGCTTCATGAAGACAGCCCCACAATAGCTTAGCCTCCTCTGTGGAGCTTTCCTATGGGATGTGAGGGAACTTGGAGAGTGAAGGCATTCCCACAGAGTCTCCCCCCAGGCCCCTCTTTTCTCAGAGCTGTGCATGGTCCTGTGCCCTAGGTCATTGCTGGGGAGGGAGGGGAGATCCCCTTACTTCCTCCTTCTTCCTCCTGGGGGGGTCCAGCACCTCCACCTTCAGACATATGGCTGCATGGGTCTCTCAGATGTCTTTTGTGTTGTGTGCCTGTCCTCTGTTGCTTTATGAATATCCTTTTCATTGTTTCTTAGGGAGGAGAGTCTAAGGGAAGAGCTCACTCCGCTGTGATGCTGATGTCATGCCTGGTCATTCTACTTTTAAGTTTTTGAGGAATGTCTGTACTGTTTTCCACAGTGGCTGCACCAATTTACATTCCCCCCAGCAGTGTCTGAGGGCTCCCTTTTCTCCACATCCTCTCCAACACTTCTGTTTTCTTTGTAAAGATTGGCACCTGAGCTAACATCTGTTGTCTATCTTTTTTTCCTTCTTGTTCTCCCAAAACGCTCCCAGTACATAGTTGTGTATTCTAGTTGTATGTCGTTCTGGCTGTGCTGTGTGGGATGCCACCTCAGCATGGCTTGATGAGTGGTGCCATGTACATGCCCAAGATGCAAACCGGCAAAACCCTGGGCCGCTGAAGTAGCGCACACGAACTTAACCACTCGGCCATGGCACTGGCCCCTCTCCAACACTTCTTATTTCTTGTCTTTTTAATCATAGCCATTCTGATGGGCATGAGGTGATATCTCATTGTGGTTTTGATTTGTATTTCTCTAATAATTAGTGATGTTAAACACCTTTTCATGTGCCTGTTGGCCATCTGTATATCTTTGGGAAAATGTCTGTTCAAATCCTCTGCCCATTTCTTGACTAAGTTTGTTCTTTTGTTGTTGAGTTCTTTATATAATTTGGATAGCAGCCCCTTATTGGATAAATGATTTGCAGATATCTTCTTCCAATTGCTGGTTGTCTTTTCATTTTATTGATGTTTCCTTTGCCATACGGACGCTTTTTAGTTTGATGTAGTCCCATTAGCTTATTTTTTCTTTTGTTTCCCCTTCCTGAGGAGACATATTCCAAAAGATCCTGCTAAGAATGATAGCAAAGAGCTTACTGCCTACGTTTTCTTCTTTGCAGTTTTATGGTTTCAGGTCTTACATTCAAGTCTTTAATCCATTTTGAGTTAATTTTTGTGCATGGTGTAAGGTAATGGTCTACTTTCATTCTTTTGCGTGTGGCTGTCCGTTTTCCCAACAGTGGTTATTGAAGAGACTTTCCCTTCTCCATTGTATGTTCTTAGCTCCTTTGTTGAAAATTGGCTGTTCCTAAATGTATGGGTTTATTTCTTGGCTATCAAATCTATTCCATTGATCTGTGTCTGCTTTTCTGCCAGTATCGTGCTGTTTTGATTAATACAGCTTCATAGTATACTTTGAAATTAGGGAATATGATGCCTCCAGCTTTGTTCTTTTTTCTCTAGAGTGCTTTGGCTCTTTGGGGACTTTTGTTGTTTCCTATAAATTTTAGAATTCTTCTTTCTATTTCTGTGAAAAATGTCATTGGGGTTTTGATAGGGATTACATTGAATCTGTAGATTGCTTTAGGTAATATGCACTTTTTCACTATGTTAGTTCTTCTAATCCATGAGCACAGAATATCCTTCTATTTCTTTGTGTCTTCTTTAATTTCTTTCAACAATGTCTTATAGTTTCCAGTGTATAGGTCTTTCACCTCATTGGTTAAATTTATTCCTACCCACTTAATTCTTTTTGTTGTGATTGTAAATAGGATTGTATTCTTGATTCTTTATTTCTGCTAGTTTGTTTTTAGTGTTTTGATGGATTCTTTAGTGTTTTCTACATGTTAAATCTCGTCCTCCACAAGTAGTGACAGTTTTACTTCTTCCTTTCCAGTTTGAATATGTTTTATTTATTTTTCTTACTTGATTGCTCTGGCTAGGACTAAGAAGGGTGAGCGTGGGCATCCTTGTCTTGTTCCTGCTCTTAGAGGGATAGCTATCAGTTTACACCATTGAGTGTAATGTTAGCTGTTGGTTTGTCATATATGGCCTTTATTATGTTGAGGTACTTTCCTTCTATAATTATTTTATTGAGAGTTATTATCATAAATGTGTGCTGAATGTTGTCAAATGCTTTCTCTGCATCTATTGAGATGATCATGTGATTTTTATTCTTCATTTTGTTAATGTAGTTTATAACATTGATAAAGAATACTGTTGTAATCCTTTGTATTTCTGTTATATTGCTTGTGATTTCTTCTCTTTCTGATTTTATTTCAGGCTTCTCTCTTTTTTTCTTATTCTACCTAAAGGTTTGTCAATTTTGTTTATATTTTGAAAGAACTAGCTCTTAGTTTCGCTGATCTTTTCTATTGTCTTTTAGTCTCGATTTCATTTATTTCGGCTCTGATCTCTAGTAGTTCCTTTGTTCTCCTGACTTTGGGCACTTCATTTTCTTCTTTTCTGATCCTTTTGGATGTATTGTTAGATTGCTTGTTTGAGATTTTTCCTGTTTCTCAAGGTATGCCTGTGTTGCTATGAACTTCCCTCTTAGTACTGCTTTTGCTGTATCCAATAGATTTTGGTACACTGTATTTTCCTTTTCATTTGTCTCCGGATATTTTTCCATTTCTCCTTTAATTTTGTTGTTGTTCCAATAGTCAATGAATAGCACTTTGTTTAGGCTCCACATATTTGTGTCTTTTCCAGCTTTCTCCTTGTGGTTGATTTCTAGTTTCATACCATTGTGGTTGGAAAAGATGCTTGATATCTTTTCAGTGTTCTTAAGTTTATTGGGAGTTGTTTTGTTTCCCAACAGTGTATCTTTGAGAATGTTTCATGTGTACTTGAGAGAAAACGTATATCCTGCTGCTTTTGGATTGAATATTATATATGTATCTATTGAATTCATCTGGTCTAGTGTTTCATTTAAGGTCAACGTTTCTTTGTTGATTTTTCTCTCTAGAAGACCTATCCATTGATGTAAGAGGGGTATTAAAGTTCCCTACTCTTATGGTGCTGCTGTCAGTTTCTCCCTTTAGGTCTGTTAATAGTTGTTTTATAGACTTTGGTGCTTCCACGTTAGGTGCATATATATTAATAAATGTTATGTCTTCTTGATGGATTATCCCCTTTATCATTATATAATGCCCATCTTTGTCTCTTGCCTTTTTTTGGCTTGAAGTCTATTTTGTCTGATAGAATTATGGCTACGCTCGCTTTCTTTTGGTTGTCATTTGGTTGGAGTATCATCTTCCACCCCTTCACTCTGAGCCTATGTTTTTCCTTAGAGCTGAGATGGGTCTGCTGGAGGCAGCACACTTTTGGGTCTTTTTCTTAACCTGTCCAGCCTCTCTGTCTTTTCATTGGTGCATTGAATCCCTTTACATTTAGGATGATTATTGATATATAGGGACTTACTATTGCCATTTTATCTTTTGTTTTATGGTTGCTCTATATTTCCTTTCTTTCTTTGTCCTTGTGTTTCTCACTACAATTTCAGCTTGATGGTTTTTGGTGATGTGTTTTTCAGTTTCCTCTTTTTTTATGTTTTGTGACTCTGCCCTGAATTTTTGTTTTGTGGTTACCATGAGGTTTGTATAAAAGGTCTCACAGATGAGATAGTTCTTTTTCTGCTGATAGCGTTTATGCTTCATTTGACTAGGCAAGTTCTGTCCTTTTCTTCTTCCCTTGCTGTTTTTGTTGTCAAAATTATTTCTTTCTGTATTGTGAATTTGTTACCAAATTGGAATGGTTATTGTTATTTTTAATGCATTCTTTCCCTTTAACCTTTACATCATAATTGTTTACTAACATGTTCTGATACCGAGTTGCAGTTTTCTGATTTTATCTGTTTATCAGCTTGTTTCAAGCTTTGTATCCTTTGCCTTTTCATTTCAGACAGGAGAGCTCTTTTTGACATTTCTTATAAGGCAGGTCTAGTGGCGATGGACTCCCTCAGTTTTTGTTTCTTCCTCACACTTTATTTCTCAGCTGCAGCAGTGGACCCCCAGCTGTCGCAGCACCCAAGGGCACAGAGCTGATTATTACAGTGTTGATTAATACAGTCCCTAAGTAGCTCTCGAATACTTGTACTTTTCTGCATCCTTTCTGAAACCACCCTAGTCGAAGTAAGCAACCAAGTAACTGGATGACTTTAATGACCTCATGTCTCTGATCCTCAATTTCTTGGTTTGTGAAATGAGGCAGTTAGAAGGAACACCAAGTTTCTTCCTTCTCTATATTCTGTGATTATCAGAATCTACAACTATGGAGAGACTCAGGGAAAAATCAATTCCAGTGCTTTGGGAAACCATCTCACTTTCTCCATTTAAATTAACTCTTGGGGTGACTGAGATTGTGCCTCCTATCCTCTCATAGCACTGCTCTTAAGGACAGTCTCAGAATCTTCAGGGCAACTTAAAAGAAGGCCCTTTCTCTTAAATAGGAATCTGCCTTATGCCATGTTTTGAGCTGTAGAAAATATTTTAGCATGAGAGTCTAGCGTTGGTAACAAATTTACCCACATTGTTAATTCATCTGAAAGCTCCTGTTCTTGAAAATGTCCCATGTGGGGGTAAAGAAGTTCCATGTAAAGGTTTAGTCCATTTTTGTTGACAATCTCTTGAGTGTATGTTAAAAACCTGGATAACAGGAAAATGTTAATGGAGCTTGGAGGGAGGGACAGTGATGAATGAGTTTGGTTGATTTTCAGCAGTAGTAAGGTCAAAATGAAAGCAGGATAAAAGAAGAGTAGAGATTTAGGTCAGGGCTTTCTATGACAAAAAAGTAAAAACCATAAGCAGATGGAAAAAGTTTAAGTGACACAGTATGACAGATTCCACTGATGAGTTTAATAGGCAGCCATTTCAGTCGCAGAGAGAGTAGACTGAAAAGAGACGGGCCGTATCACACGTGCCAGATGATGACTGTGAAAGTGGGGTGAGGGCTACATGGGAAGTTCCACTGCTCCTGTGCATGTTTAAACATTTCTGTAATAGGAAGCTTAAAATAATGAAAGAAGCTGGGTGCCTCCTAAAGAGAGGGAGGGGACGAGAGGATACCTGGCAAGGGGGCTCAGTCCGTCAAGACGAGGGTTTAGCTCTCTCAATAGGGACATTTCAGGAAGTGTAATCGTTGAGGTTAGGAAGGAAACCTCTTTTCATATAACAGGAAAGAAGGAAAGGAGGAACGGGAAAAGGTTTTTGTGAAGCTTTATTGACGGAAAGTTCCTGTCTCATGACTTCTAGTTCCTCTGTGATCAGTGGTCCAGCACATCTACTGAGCAAATGGAGACAGCCTAAATTTGAGGGAAGTGAAGGAGATTTGACATAAATTTGAGTGTCCCTGGAGAGAGAATGGAGTAAGGAAACAGCGGCCTAGGCTCCATTTGTTTTGTTCTCATGTTAGTAAGCATGGGATAATTCTTTGTGGAATGAGTGAGTGATTTCCAGCTAGTGCTGGGGCTGAATTTACTGTGGCATCGGTAGACTCCATTGTGAGACTTAATCCAATAGTGATCAATTAGTTATAGGAAGGCATTTCTGGGAAAGGCAGAGAGATGGGATTTTGCCAGACAGGAAGGATTAAAAGGGATTGGATGGGGCCCATGAGTAGCGGAGCCGTTTAGATGTGGGTTACCTGACAGACCACCACGTCTACCCGGGAGAGGGAGGAAATGTAAACAAGAGCTTGACGGACAGACAAGGAGTAAGTGGGAAAATGAACGGCCTGGAGTTGAAAAGTTAACAAGGGGCATATGAATCAGAAGAATGAGAGACGAGGCCAAAGGGTGGAATGTCCGACTGTAACAATCTGGATGGCTGAAGTGTTCCTGGTGATAAGCTCTGGAGTGTGGCAGTAACTACACTGGAATGGAAGTAAAGGACCCTAAGATGAGATGATGTAGAAACTGAGAGGCTGGTCTTTGGCTGGTCTGTCCACATCGATGGTAGAGCCCTCCATGGCCTCCTCACCTCTTCAAGTCTCCTGCCCTGGGCCCCATCCCCCTCCCAGGACCTCCACAGAATCTGCATTCTTTCTTTGACCTCAAGTTTCAGACATTGTGGGTTCAATGGCATAACTCTGGACAAGAAGATACAAGTGTGGAGTGAGAGAGGCTGTAGTGGACACCGGTTTTGTTTTTGGTTTTGGTTTTAACACCTAGCATTCACAAGTCTTTCTGGGAAAACTACCTCCAGTGCCCTCTGGGATACTCACCCCATTTGTGTAGTGTGTATGTGTGTGTGTGTGCGCGCGTGCGTGTTCGGTTTTGTTACAATAATTACCATTATACTTGTATCTTTTCTAATGTCCTCAAATTCCTTTCCCTTACTCGGAGTCTTATTTCGTTTGTCACCTATATCTTGACCCCCTCTTATTACTTATAGAACAATCATTTTATTCTATTTTTCCCTTTTTCTCCTCCCTTCCATTTTTAAAATCATGTTGTTTTTAGAAAACTAAATTGGTATTTTATTTTTCCACCCTTGTAACCATCTTTATTTTACTTAGACATCTACAACTTAATGTATTTAACGCTCACCATCATAATGCTTTTTGAATTTTGCCCCGGTTGACACTCAGCCAATTTTTGAGTCCCAGTGTGTCTAAGTGGAGTTGCCTTTCCTCCAAACCCCTATTGTAAGGGTGGGTATGTGTGCAGCCCATGGTGAGACCCACATATATCTGTAACCTGGTGCATAGTCTGCGACTCACCTCTGGTTCATGAGCTGCAGGTGTTCTGGGGGAGACCAACCATGGCTCCACCAAGGCCGTGAATATCAGAGGCGGCACGTCCATCCTGATAGGTGAACTGTACACACTAAGGGCAAGATCTTGCATATTCCTATTAAGCATAGATGGAAGGAAGGCGGCAAGATCACCTTCCCCAAAGAGGGGGATGCCATGCCTGATGACCTCCCTGCAGATATTGTTTAGTATTCAAAGAACAGCCCCGTGCCTTTTAGGAAAAAGGCATCAGTGTGCTGTGCAGTGCCTGGATCAGCCTCAAGGTGGTGATGCCTGGATCAGATTGAGGAGGGGGCGGGGGGAACAGGACAGGGTCACCATATGGATGATGAGGCATAAAGCTTTGTTCTACCGGCAAGGTCCTTCTTTCCCCTCTTCATTTTTTCTTCCCTCCTCGCTTACTCCAAGTCATCTTTTCCTTACTCTCAGCTTTATTTTATCCTGGGAGGTAGGTGGCTACCTGGTCAACATTGTTACTACTGGCAGCTGAGGGATGCTGTTGCTCCGCAACAAAACATCATTTGGCAGTCTGAAGAAATACCTACAGAGGGGAACCACTTCCCCCAGGTGCCTTTCCAGTAGGGAAACCTCAATGTAAAGTTTAAAGTATTCTTCCCTAACACATTAATATGACTCACATGACAGATTCTTAAGGCGTGTCTGTGCTGTTCCTAGCCCCTCCCCCACCAGCCCAGGATCCACTGCAGCAATACCCTCCCCCACCCCCCCAAATCCCATTCAGGGTTCACCCACCTGTGGGGTCCTCTGGTCACTGACCTCTAAATCATGATGAAGCCACTGTTTTTTCTTCATTGTTGTTTTATGAATTGCATACCTATTCTTGACCCTCTTCGGATAGAGAACACCTGTCCTCCCTACTCTCTGAAGGATGTAAAACATTCAGTGAGCGGGAGGTGTGGGCTGCTCTACACTTTCGTTAAGGCTAAGCGAAGAGGCAGGAGGCAGAGCCCACCTCCTCAAACTTCATCAGGGAGGAAGTGGGCTTTTGGGGGCACGTGAGATCTCTTGGTCAACAAGAG